>NC_059428.1:7665459-8014248 GCF_021028975.2 Sphaerodactylus townsendi | reverse complement strand
TCCTCTGTGCAGTAGTGATCACCCTTTGGGAGCGCTTCTTCCTATCTGCCACTGTGCAACTGGAGAACCATACACAGATGCAGTAGGTTAAGACATACTCTATAGCACAGCCAAAAGGACACCAGGAGTTTTCCATTCAGTTGTAGTTTCCTTAACAGTCTCAGATAGTACAGTCTTTGCTGGGCCTTCTTAACCGCTGCAGTCTGGTACTCTGTAGGCCAAGTCCTCTCAATCATGACTTCCAGAAATTTAAAACTAGCCACCCGCTTCTAATTTGATCTCCATTTATAGTCGTGGCGGGCTGAATTTCTGAACTATTCCTTCTATAGTCCACTATAAGCTCCTTTGTCTTGTTGGTATTAAGAACCAGGTTATTTTCCCTGCACCATGAGAGCAGTCGGTCCACCTTACTCCGATAGGCAGACTCATCCCCTCCAGAGATGAGCCCCACCACCGTTGTGTCATCGGCAAATTTGATAATGGTGTTACTATGATAGACAGGAGTACAATCATATGTATAAAGGGTGAACAATAAAGGACTCAACACACAGCCCTGTGGCGTTCCCATATTTAGAGTAAGAACTGAGGAAACCTGATAACCCTCTGAGGACGTCCAGACAAGAAGTCCCTAATCCACAAACAGATTGAATGTGAGAGTCCAAGATCCACAAGTTTTGTCACCAGTCTTTGTGGTAAGATTGTATTAAACGCGGAACTAAAGCAGTGCTCTGACGAGGAAGAGCGGGGATGGTTGGGGGTGGAAACAGGAGCAGGATAATGACCAGACTTGGGGGGGGGGGCACTTTAAGAGACTTCTCAAGAAAGTAGATACCATCTATCAGCTCAAAGACCCAGAGGGCCCCCCCCCCCCGACCTCTGCATCCTGGATAGTGGCAAGGTTGAGTATGACTAGAGGCCCTCTTCTAGGTGGCCCCTGTCTGGATTCAGGTGGTATGGGGGGGGGGGGGTCTGAAACAGGGTCTCAAAGGATGACCACAGAGGTCTGGTGGGTTCATAAGGGAGCAGGTGGTTCTTCAGATCCCAAACTAGGGTTTTGAAGATCAAGATCAGCACTTTGGAATTGTGCTCAGAAACAAACTGGGAGCCAGCGTAGGTGGGCCTAGACTGGAGTGAACAACAGCCAATCAGAACGCAGGACACCAGGCATGCTCACTTATGCTTGCAATGTAAATACAGAAGTCCTGGTCTCACGCGAAAGAGTATTTCCTCCTGGTCTTCACTGGATTCCTTAAAAAAAACAACCCGGCAGCCATGCGAAGGAAGGAACAGGAAAATAAAATATAAACTAAATAAATACTTGTGCTGTCCAGATTTGTGAAACTGGAATGTGGGAAGCCGGCCAGATGAGAAAACTTGGCAGACAAAGAGAGACAAATGCCGAGCTCTTTAGCCAAAAGGTTTAGCCAAAAATAATCAAAGTAGTATAGGATGTGAGAGAAAAGGGGATTTTTGTTATGTATCTTGGCCATCCTGAGTCTGGGTTAGGGCAGGAACGGTGGGATATGAAACAAAATAAAAATTAAAAATACCTGGTTTGACAGTAGTTCATGTGAAAAGGCTCTCAAGAACCTGTAAAAAAACCCATAAAAATCAAGGGATCTTGCTTAAGGGTACCAAATGGTCACAGCTGATCACAAGATGTGTTCCCCTCGCTAGGCTGTCTCCGCTTTTAAATGGGAAAATTAGCTATTGAGAGACACGTCCAGTTCCAAAGTGCTGGACAATCTCCACAAGTGACCGCATGTCGATATTATGCAACCAAGGAGGAAGGCTCAGTGGAAGGGGCATCTGTTTTGCATACAGAGGGTTCAACCACCAGCATTTCCACTCAAAAGGGTTACTGTCACAAGCCCAGACTTGCTCAGGGAAAGGAATCAGTGCTTTAGAAGCCGAATTACCGTGTACTGATGACAAGCACAAGAAAGCTGATGCCTACATTGTCTGAACTGAATACAAGGCAACACGCAGAAGATTTTTATTTATTTATCATATTTATATACCGCCCTCCCCCAAAGGCTCAGGGTGGTGTCCATGAGTCATAAAACAATTTAAAACATATAATCTATATATATATAAAAAGCTAACAGTGTTTTTGTTGATGACAGTATACCTCGGTAACTGCTGGGCCAATTCCTCTGAAAATTTCCAGCCACTGTAGTCAACCAGGCGAGAGTGTTTTTAGATGTTCACATATCTGAAATTTCACACCTGGCCCAGGTAAAACGGCTTTTTCCTGGCGCTCCCTGGTGAAGGACATGCAGCTGCCTGAGTGTAACTGTCACCCTTAGAGTGTTCGTGCTGCTTAGAATGTTCACTCAGACAGCCAGATATGAGCAGTGGAAACAGTACATAGGCAGTAACTCGAGTGGACGTGAAACACATACACACACATACACACACAAGGGAGAGGGAAGGGAGGGGGGAGAAGAAGAAGAAGAAGAAGAGTTTGGATTTATATCCCCCCTTTCTCTCCTGTAGGAGACTCAAAGGGGCTTGCAAAGTAGATATATGTGTGGGAGTGCACAGGCTAATCTGAATTCCCCAGATAAGCCTCCACAACTCAAGCTGCAGAGCTGGGAATCAAACCTGGTTCCTCCAGATCAGAGTGCACCTGCTCTTAGCCACTATGCCACTGCTGCTCCCAAAAGGCTATGCTGGGGATCTTTAGACCTGCATGGACATCTGTGTGGGTTGCGGACAATTGCCACAGCAATGCGTGGCCGGGCCCCGCTAGTAATACATAAAATACTAAAACTTGCAGATGGCTTCAACCCCTCTCTCCCCCCTTTGTGTACCCATGGAGGTCAGATGTTCTTTATGGCGAAGTTGAGATTATCCCGGCTGGCCAAATATACCCCAGCAGAGACACGTCCGACCCTTTCCTTCTCCCAAGCCGAGCACACACACACATACTCATGCATTCCTAGCGGGAATCCAGTCACATGCATACATTCCTCAGATATTGATAACAACCAAGGAGAGGGGGTTTCACTCAACCTCCCATGCAGCTGCAAGCAAACTTTCCACAAGCAAACTTTCCCAGGCCATTCGAGCAGGAAGCTCTCAGTAGCTAGGAATATGGCAGGACCCAGGCTAAGAAATTAGAGGGTCGTGACAATTACGTGGCTGATGCTGTGAGAGACCCTGGGGAGCTGCCACCAGAGTACCTAATAGTGACCTGGGTACACCAGTGGTCTGAATCCAGCAATTTCCAGGGTCTGTGTGTTTGCTTCTTCCTATTACTAGGTCCAGAAAAGATAAATCTGATACAGTCCCAGACAGTTCCTATGTTAAAGTACATATGCATGATAGATCGCTCTCCTCCCGTGGCTTTCATATTCCTCAGGAGACATCCATAACTAAATGTAGCTCTTCCTGAACTGAATTTGGGAAATTTTGCGTACCGAGAGTCAAGTATAATTAGTCCAATTGTAAACAAGACTCTGGAAGCCAATTGGACTAATTATACTTGACTCTCAGCATCTTGTTTCGAAGGAGATTAGAACATTAAGAGAACTTGTCTTGGATTGAGATGTGCTTCTCTTCTGAGTTCGATGGTAATTTATATAAAATAGGTGATTATTGTTTTTATTGCGCTGTGACACTTTATGATAAATTTCCTAAATATTTATTGGTTGTCTTCTTGTATGCATCAGGGGGTGGATTGTATTCGTATTTCATTTGTGCTTGCCACTCCCGGGTATGGTGTTTTCTTTTTTTAAATTCTACATAGTAACTGGGCCCTGCCAGGCAGACAGTTATATATTTATTTATTAGGATTTAATAGGCCGCACCTCCCCTTCCGGGCTCGGGGCGACTCACAACATACATTTGAAAACAGAGCCAACTGGCATCAAAACATTCCAACCATTTACTAATTACCAATTTTCCAAGATGGCAAAAAAATAAATAAACATCCAATCCTTTGGGGGTTATCACTGATTAATTCGATGGAAATGGGAGAGGGCGGTCAGAGGGAGCCATGGTCGTCTCAACCATATTCCTTATAGCATATCTTGTTGGGGCAAGCAAATAAATCACGCTCACCCCTTTCTGTCGGAATAGTACCAGAACAGGGGCACAGAGCCAAATATCTTGAACTATTAACTGAACCCCAGCAGAGATGGATTATTACAAAGGCCAGGATGCAATACTTCTTCCATCGGGCCATCACAAAGGGTCGCTACCTATCTGTCCCTCTCCAGGATCGGGTCTGTCCACACTGTAAAAACCAAGTGGAGACTCTTGCTCACATTATACTTGACTGTCCGAGATATGTGGGCATTAGGAATTTCTCTCCTGGGCTGGTCTTAGACAAATCTGAAAGAGACTCTGACAACTCTGTTGTGGAGATTTTGTTAAATAATACAGAAAAAGTAGCAAAATTTCTTTTGCAAGTGACAGAACTTTCTAAGTAACGTCCAATGCTAGATACAGTTTATCAGTCTGTGTTTTGAATGTACTTTTGATTTGTACTTCAGAAATGTCTGTAACGCTCTGGAGCCTATTTTAATATGCCTAATAAAGGTTGTTGTATTGTATTGTAACTGTATACCTGGTGGAACAGGTCTGACAGGCTGCAACAGATCCACTCAGGTCTTGGTTTCACTAGGCGGAGCGTCTGACCAGACTGGGGCAGGATCCTGGCTGAGGTTGGCCTAACTTCTGTAGGGACCACCTGTAAATTACTGGTCAAAGACCAAAGCCCTCTTATGGCATAAGAGCTGCCCCCACTCTCCTGGAATAAGGAACGTGGTAAGAACTCTGTCCCTGATGGTCTTGGTTTTGACCCCATACACAATGGGGTTCAAAGTGGGCGGGACCAGAAGGTAGAGTATGGCCACCATGATATGGACATGGTGGGGAACATCATGGCCAAACCAGTGCGTGAGGAACGTAAAGAGAGCAGGAATGTAGAAGGAGAGGATGACGCAGATGTGGGAGGCGCAGGTCCCAAAGGCCTTGACCCGTGCCTCGCTGGAGGGGAGCATCAACACAGCCTTGAGGATCATGGCATAGGATGTGGCGATGATGAAGACGTCCCGAGAAGCCAACGGCGACAAAAGCCGCGAAGAGGCCGTGGCCTTGCGTGTTGGACTCGGGACATCCCCATAAGCCAGCTTCACCACCGCCATGTGTTCACGGTAAGTGCAGGCGTAAGTAATGAAGCCGGTGGCCACAGAAAGGCAGGCCAGCAGGCCAGGAAGCAGAAGGGGCTGACGAGGATCACGCCATGCGCAGCAGGATGAAGGCAGCTAACCTCCACAATCACCCGGCAAGGGAGAGGGGCGGCCAGAAGTGCCGGAGGGGAAGCAAATGGCCGCGTAAGCGGTCCAGAGCCATGGCCATCAGCACGCCAGTGACTCGACGGACGAGAAAGCGTGGATGAAGAACATCTGGGCCAGGGCAGATGTGGAAGCCAATGGCCTCCGGAGCCCAGCCACAGAAGACAGCCAAAGGGCATTTTTTGGAGCGCGGTGGAGGTGGCCAGGAGCAAGTCGGTGATGGCCAGCATGGCCAGGAAGAGGTACATGGGCTCATGCAGGCCGGGCTCCACCTTGATGATGTAGAGAAGGGTGCAATTTCCCAGCGTCGCAGCAACGTACATGACGCACAACTGGGAGGACTCGGCGATCCAGCCCTGCACCCGCTCTAGCCCTGGGATGCCCCCCAGCAGAAAGGAGGAGGGGTGCGAGGGGGTCCAGCTGGCATTCAGAGGGGGCATCCCGGCTCTGGCATCAGGGGGTCTGGAAAGGGAGGGCAGGCACAGGCTGGCCGGGAGGGGCCGTAGCAGCTCAGTGGTGCAGCTTCGCACGCAGGAGGCCCCAGCCTCAATCCCCAGCAGCGCCTCCAGTGGAAAGGACCAGTTGGTGGGTGGGGTGGAAGAACTCAGCCGGAGCCCCCGGAGAGTGGGGGACACCGAGGGTCTCGTTCAGTGCCAGGGGGCTTCATGGACCAAGGGGCTGAAACTGAATCCACAGAGTTTCCAGCTAAGCACCAAGAAGAACTTCCAGACAGTCGGAGCAGCTCCTCAGTCGAACAGGCTGCCCCGGGATGGGGGGGGCTCTCCTTCCTGGGAGGTTTGGGGGCAGAGGCTGAAGAGCCCCCAGGCAGCAATGCTGATGCTGCGAACCTTGACAGGTAAGGAGAGGAGGGGCAGGAAGGGATGAGTATGCGCTTGACCCTTTCTCACCTGCCCAGGGGGATGCTGATCACCTTTTTGGGGGGCAGGAAGGGGTTTTTCCCTGGGCCAGCGTTTCCCAAAATCCTAATAGCTGAGGTGCACTGCGCTGCGCACACCCCTGAACTAAAAAAACTGTGTTTGCCTTCAAAAAAATCGCACTTGCTGTGTGTAAAGTGTTCCTTCAGTCCCCTGGAGGTGAATACTTGCTCCTTTAGGCTTGGACCGATCTTTTCAGCAAGCCTCTTAACTGGAAGGCAGGAAGGGAGCCATGCAGACACAAACGTTTTCTCAGGAATAGTAATTCTGCTGAGATTCTGCAGCAGGAGGGAATAAATCATAGCCAGTGCAAAGAAGCTGCCAGAGCAGTGATCCATACAGAGATACACTGGACAGACTCCTTAACAGATTTGGGCTCAGAGCTCCTAGAAGTTGTTGGGTTTATTTCTAATGGCACAATAGTATGGCCCAGCATAGAGTTTGGGAATGGCTGGCCTAGCTGGCCCTGGAGGTCCCTTCCAACTCTATGGTTCTATCAGTGTTTTGGGGATGGGGGATGGCTCCATAGAAGAACCTCTGCTTGCCATGCAAAAGGTCCCAGGTTCCGTCCCCGGGATCTCTAATTAAAAGGACCCCCCTCCCCCCGAGTAGATGACACTGACCTTTATGGACCAAGGGTCTCATTCAGTCCAACGCAACCTGCTGTGTCCGCGTGGCCAGATGTCTTCCCAGCGCAATGCTCCTACGCCATTTCCAGACAGGGGGCTGACTTCACTGAGAGAGGAAAGATCCGTGATGCCTTCGAAAGAGCACACATTGGCCAGGATCCTTTGCTCTGTTTTGTCGCACTCTCTCTCAGGCAGGGCAGGTGAGAGCAGGGGGCTAAATTCTCAGGTGGACGAGTACTGGGCAGATGGTGGCAGTGAGAATACCGCTGGTCATATGAGCCATGACAAAATTCACAAGTGCCCCGGTTCCCAATCCAACTCACACACTCTAACTATGGAAAGACGCTCAAGTTGGATCTGGGGTGGGCGGGCATCATGGGAGTCTTTGCCTGGGGACTTGTCATGGCTCTCCATTCCAGGGGCGACGTCCCACCACAATCTCTCTCTCATACACTGAAATCTTCAGAACATTTTCTTGGAAGTGAGTCCCATCGAATATACCAACATAGGACCTGCCTCTTAATTGCACAATTTACAGGCATATAAACCTACGAAAGGTACCAGGCTGGCAACAGCTCTTCAGAGAGTCAGGCAGAGAAGGGTCCCCCTCGGCTCCAAAGGCCCCTCTCTTCAGCGGAGGGTCCTCCAAGGTCTGGATCACGACTTGCTGCAAGCCGAGAAGATCCCAACTGCTCCTCCCCTTCCAGTGGTTCGATTCTCAACAGAAGCTGCCAAATCACCACTAGGGATATGATCAGTGCCCAAAGCCAAAGGCACACTTACCTCCCCTCCTACCTAACCCTAACCCTAACCCTGCAAGCCCTTGAGTTGTGGGGTACTGGTTAAGAACAGCGGACTCTGATCTGGAGAACCAGGTTTGATATCAGTGGATTTTAATCTGGAGAACCGGGTTTGTTTCCCCGTTCCTCCACATGAAGCATGCCGGGTGACCAGTCAGTTTTCTCAGAACTCTCTCTGCCCCACTTAGCTCACAAGGTGCCTGTTGTGGGGAGGGGAAGGTGATTGTAAGCCCCTTAGAGATTAACTATGGCTGAGACAAGCAGGGTATGAGTCCAAACTCCTCCTCTTCTTCTACTGTACAAAATGGCCTCCCTACATGCAATCCGGTTTACCTTGGTTCCCCCCATCCACTGTGCGGTGAGCACTGCCAGAGTGCCGAAGTAGACTTCTGTTCTCTTCCCACGTGACTCCCCCTATCTAGATGCACCAGAGCATTTATGTGTCCATATGAATCCCATGGAAAGACTTAGATCTGGCCCTCTGGGAGCTCCGTTGCAGGAATCCTGCTAATTGTGTTTGTCACAGATGGCTCCTTGGGGAAGATCTTGGCAGCCAAATGCGTTCAAGGAGTAATAAATGTGAATTTGCTTCCTCTGATGTTGAGGCAAACTCCAGGGGCTGCCAGCAATCTGTGTGTCAGGGGGATTGTATCTGGGTCATTGAGATGCATTCCCAACTCCATGTAATTGTTACAAGATCTGTGTAACCAGCCTGCTATCTGTTACCACTGCCATTCTGGGGCATTCTTTCCTTGATCTTTACTTTATGGCTTCACGTGCTGAGCAGATAACCAGGATCCTAATAATTACCGTCCAGTCAGCCTGGAACATGAAAATTGAAGGGTATAACCAGAGGCGTATTTGGGGAAACTGGAGCCTGGGGACAAAACGTGAGTTTGGTGCCCACCCCCCACTCCCGTATGGGTGGCCACCCTCCCCCACCATGACCAAACAATGATTTTTTTTGCACCAGCTCACAAAACAGCTCCCACCCCCAGCAAAACATACATGGCTCTCTCCCCACCAACTCTCTTTCCTAATTTTGTCCTCACACCAACCCTATGGGGTAGGTTGTTAGCCTGAGAAACAGATCCAAGTCAGGGCAAGTGGGTATTAAGCATGTAAATCTCTCACAAATCACCCCCAGCAAAACATTTACCAAACAAATGTCAGCATCATCTCTCACAAAACACTTTCAGTGGAATCCACCCCCAAACAGCATCACTTTCAATGGTGTTTAAACAAGGGAGTCCAGATTCTCCTTTTAAATCCACCTTAAAGGGGAATCTGGGGTCCCCAGTTAAAACAACATTGAAAGTGATGCTGTTTTGGGGTGGATTATCCCCCACCCTGAAATAGCATTACTTTCAATGTTTAAACTGGGGACCTCACATTCTCACTTTAAGTCCATGCCAAAGTGGGCGGATTTAAAAGGAGAATCTGAGGAGATTTGGAGGGTGCCTGCTGTCAGGGGTGCAATTGTTAAGCTAGAAGCACCCAAATTTTAGGGTATCCTTAGGAGAGTCTCCTGATGATACCACACAGGTTTGGCGAAGTTTGGTTCAGGGGGTCCAAAGTTATGGACCCTCAAAGGTGTAGCCCCATCTCTTATTAGCTCCCATTGGAAACAATGGGGGATAGGGGCACCCATTTTGGGAGTCCATAACTTTGAACCCCCTGAACCAAACCTCACCTAACTTGGGTGGTATCATCAAGAGAGTCTCCTGAAAAATCCCTGAAATTTTGGTGCTGGTAGCCTAAAAACTGTGCCCCCTGCAGACAAAAAACTGAAAAAACACTAAAAAATACAAAAACAGACACAAATGAACCTTAATTTTTTGTGCCCTCCACTGGGGGTGCCCCATGTCCCCTAGGCAAATACGCCACTGCACCCAAATGTCAAGATATTGGCAGACTTCAACTACCCTCCTATTCACTGGGTAAACACGTGTTCCAGTCACGCCACAGAGGTTTGTGGACATTGTAAGTGAATGTTCAGAGGAGCAGTTGGTCATGAGTCAACAAGAAGTGTAGCAACTCCTGGCTTGGCTCACCATCTCCAGGTTCTCCCAGAATCACAACTGATCTCCACACTGTTGAGACCACTTCCCCTGGAAGAAAATGGGCATGGAGAGTGGAATCTGTGGATCTCCCTGGTGAGCTCCCAACCCTAATCCCGTCTCCCCTAGGCTCTGCACCCAAATCTCCAGGAATCTCCCAAACCAAAGTTGGCAATCCTATTAGATGTTGCTGGAAAGAGTGACCACAATGATTCTCACATCAGTATTCCTCGCATCATAAAGTTACCTCCCCCATCCCCACCAAACTTTGAAACAATCACTTTGGATTTCAAAAGAAGCTATTTTGCCGAGAGGAGGAGGAAGAGGAGGAGGAGGAGGAGGAGGAGGAGGAGGAGTTTGGATTTATATTCCCCCTTTCTCAAAGGGGCTGACAATCTCCTTGCCCTTCCCCCCTCACAACAAACACCCTGTGAGGTAGGTGAGGCTGACAGAGCTCCGGAAAGCTGTGACTAGCCCAAGGTCACCCAGCTGGCGTGTGTGGGAGTGTACAGAAGGGACTCATCAGAAAGAAGTTACGAGGGAGCACCAGATTCCTCCAGGATGCCTTGAAACTATGTAAAATTATGCTAATTGAGGCCCAGCTAAAACCCATCCCTCCAATCGGGAAAGGTACCTGCAACTTTGAACAGATCCTTGCATGTTGAACAACTCTGGGCGCCTTTGACTTTGATTTTAAATTTTGTACTAACCGCTGTTTTTAAAAAGGGGATTTAGTAACCTAAATGTACTGAAATTTAATTGTTTAGTATTGATTGTGTTTAGTTGTATTATGATTTAATTTTGTTGTACACCGCCCAGAGCCCTTCGGGGATAGGGCGGTATATAAAACTAAACAAAAAACAAAAAACAAACAAACTCACATCAGGGGACACACGAAAGGCAAAAACACTTGTTTCCAAAGTGGAAGGATTGAGGTAGAACAGAAAGGAGGCGCAGAGGGTCTGGCAAAGCAAATGCTAGCTTTTATAAGGTGAGCAAATCTGAGGAGCAGGCTCTTAAAAACGTGGAGGGAAACCACAGGTAGGGGCAGAAAACCAGCCAGGAAGGCAGTTAGGTCTTTGGAAGACAAAGGAATGAGAGGATTGCTGAATGAAGATGGGCCCTGACCTGGATAGCCCCGGGCAAGATCTCAAAAGCTGGGCAGGGTTGGCCCTGGTTAGGATTTGGATGGGCATGAACCCGAGGCACTCAATGGCAAACCATCTCTGAATGTCTCTTGCCTTGAACGTCTCTTGCCCTATAGCCGTGGTGGCGAACCTTTGGCACTCCAGATGTTATGGACTACAATTCCCATCAGCCCCTGCCAGCATGGCCAGCAACACCAACAACATTAATATAGCATTTCATAACAACAAAGACATGATAATTACATAACAATGGCATAACATTTCATAATAAGATAACAATAATACAATAGCAACGACAGTATAATATAACAATATCCTAACTACAATTCCCCAGCAATTTAAACCCACAATAAACCTTATTACATAACAATTTAACATATAGCATCACCAACGAAAGAACCTCTTATTTAACCTGACATAGCATAAAATTTGAAAAATAGATGGCGACTTCCTAATAAGAAACAACCTCAACAGAACGAGCTAAACAGCAACAGTCCTACCTACACTACCAAAACCAATGTAGTGAATACATATTAACCTAACACTAATTCTCATTTCACTAACTAAACTCTACCTTTGACACCCTACAAAATCTAAGAACCCTAATTCAACTACATCTACTTCAAAATAATGAAAAATAATGTCCAGGTCCACAACGTTATGTGTAGTGAGTTCCAGCGTTCTTACAGGGCCGCCGCCATGTTCTTAATTGGCATGCCCTGCTCCTCAATAGGGGACTCTCTGATGGTTTTTGAGCGAAAGACTCTCGAAAGTTTGTTCTGGGGGCTCTGCCACCGCCCCCCTCACCGGCACACACCAGGCTCTGTCAGTAGGAGCTGCTACGTCGCAAAGGGGTCCCTGCCACTGACCCCCCTCTCCGTCCAAGCGTCCTCTGGGAATACTGTGATCACAAAAACTCAGCATGGGTTTCTGAAAAACAAGTCATGCCAGATCAATCTTATCTCATTTTTTGATAAAGTGACGAGCTTGGTAGACCAAGGGAATGCGGTGGATGTAGAATACCTGGATTTTAGTAAAGTTTTTGACAAGGTGCCCCATAATATTCTCACAAGGTGGAGGAAAAGAGGATTCCACCTAAACATTAGGAAGAACTTCATGACCATCAGGGCTGTTCGACAGTGGAATTCACTGCCTCACAGAGTAGTGGAGTCTCCTTCTCTGGAGGTTTTTAAACAGAGGCTGGATGAGCATATGTCGGGAGTGCTTTGATTGTGTGTTCCTGCATTGCAGGGGGTTGGACTTGATGGCCCTGGTGGTCTCTTCCAACTCTATGATTCTATGAAAGCTTTTTCCGCATTCCAACTACTTATATGGTTTCTCCCCAGTGTGGATACGTTGATGACTAGTAAGCAGTGAACTCCAAGCAAAGCTCTTTCCACATTCCAGGCACTTATGTGGTTTCTCCCCAGTGTGGATACGTTGATGGCTAGTAAGCTGCAAACTCCAAGCAAAGCTCTTTCCACATTCCAGGCACTTATATGGTTTCTCACCAGTTTGGATACATTGATGGACAACAACGTCTGAACTATGAGTAAAGCTCTTTCCACATTCCAGGCACTTATATGGTTTCTCCCCAGTGTGAATTCGTCCATGATAAACTAGATTATCACTCTGAGCAAAGGTCTTTCCACATTCCAAGCACTTATATGGTTTCTCCCCAGTGTGGATACGTTGATGGATAATAAGCTGTGATCTCTGACAGAAACTCTTTTCGCACTGCAAGCATTTATGTGGTTTCTCCCCTGTGTGGATACGTTGATGGACAAGTAGCCTGTCACTCCGTGTAAAACTTTTTCCACATTCCAGGCACTTATATTGTTTTTTCCCAGTGTGGATGCATTGATGGATAATAAGCTGTGAAATCTGACAAAAACTCTTTTTGCACTGCAAGCATTTATATTGTTCCTCCCCTGTGTGGATACGTTGATGGACAACTAGCCTGTCACTCCGTGTAAAACTCTTTCCACATTCTAGGCACTTATATGGTTTCTCTCCAGTGTGGATACGTTCATGATCAGCTAGATTGTCACTCCGTGTAAAGTTCTTTCCACATTCTAGGCACTTATATGGTTTCTCTCCAGTGTGGATACGTTGATGAGCAGCTAGATTGTCACTACTTGTAAAACTCTTTCCACATTCCAGGCACGTATTTGTTTTCTCCCCTGTGTGGATGCGTTGATGGATAATAAGCTGTGAACTCTGACAAAAACTCTTTCCGCACTGCAAGCATTTATGTAGTTTCTCGCCAGTGTGGATACGTTGATGGCTAGTAAGCTGTGAACTCTGAGCAAAGCTCTTGCCATATTCCAGGCATTTTTGGGTTTCCCCTGTTCTGAGTTGTTGATGGCCAGTAAGGTTTCCTTTCTGAACTAAGTTCCTTCTATGCTCCAAGCGTTCGTGAGGTTTCTCCCCTGTGTTAACTCTTTGGTGTGGATCAACCACCTGGGATTCAGCAACCCAAGAACCAGAACGTTCATTCCCACTCTTCTGTTGGGTTTCAGTATTTCGTTTCTGCTGCTTTTCATCGTACAGGAGGTGATGCAGTTCTCCCATGGTCTTGTTCTGGAGACCATCCTGCTCTGGAATAAAGAGAAAAGACTGGTAAGACTTTCAAGTAAAAGCAGAATCAAGTAAAGAAATCCATTAACAGGAATCACTTGAAGGGGAGACAAATCCTGCCCCTGTGTTAAATCTGTTGATGGTGATCCCCTAATGGGCAGTTCCATCAGACAGACAGTTACTCAGTAGAACCTCCATGTCTAGAGGAAGTCTCTCTTTGAAGAGAGATGTTTTGGATCTGCTCTTCTTCTTGTGAACCTTCCTGGGACTCTAGTTGACTACTATAAGAGACAGGATGTTGGACTAGAGGGACTTCTGTCCAGTCTGTTCCTTTATTTGAACACAGAATTTACTGCACTCACTTGATAACAGTACATGAGAAAGGGATCTGGGAGTCTTAGTGGACCACAAACTGAACATCTATCAGCACTGTGATACGGCAGCCAAGAATGCCAACGTACTTCAGATTTGCATCAACAGTAGTGTGTCCAAATCAAGGGATGTAATAGTACCTCCCTATTCTTCATTGGTCAGACCTCCCATGGAATATTGTGTCCAGTTAAGAACACAAGAACATAAGAACTAGCCTGCTGGATCAGACAAGAGTCCATCTAGTCCAGCATTCTGCTACTCGCAGTGGCCCACCAGGTGCCTTTGGGAGCTCACGTGCAGGATGTGAAAGCAATGGCCTTCTGGTGCTGCTGCTGCTCCTGAGCACCTGGTCTGCTAAGGCATTTGCAATCTGAGATCAAGGAGGATCAAGATTGGTAGCCATAGATTGACTTCTCCTCCATAAATCTGTCCAAGCCCTTTTTAAAGCTATCCAGGTTAGTGGCCATCACCACCTCCTGTGGCAGCATATTCCAAACACCAATCACACGTTGCGTGAAGAAGTGTTTCCTTTTATTAGTCCTAATTCTTCCCCCCAGCATTTTCAATGAATGCCCCCTGGTTCTAGTAATCAACAGTAGAGTGTCCTGGGCACCACAATTCAAGAAGGTTCTGGGCACCACAATTCAAGAAGGATATTGACAAGCTGGAACGGGTCCAGAGGAGGGCAAACAAGGACCAACTGAGACCGATCCAGCTCAGCTTCCGAGATCTAACCAGATCGGGCTAACTTGGGCCATCCCGGCTTCCTAGAAGGAGTGACTTCTGCTCTCAGTGTGTGTCGATCAAGGGAAAGGAGAGCCTTACCCAGAGAGGCCACATTCTGACAATTGTCCTCCATGACCTCCCTGTGAAGCCTTCTTTGGTCCGGATCCAGCAGAGCCCACTCCTCCTCGGAGAACTGAACACGCACCTCCTCAAAGGTCACCAGGCCCTGAGAGCAGAGAGACAATGGGAAAACCTCTCCATATTCACAGATAACGGAAGAATTCTTGATGTTCAGGACTCAAACCTCCATCAGACATTTTTCTTTTCTCTCTGGGGAGCAGGATGGATAGCAGCCAGGGGAAAGAGGCACAGAGAGGCCCTTCCTGGCCTAGAGAGGGTGGGGGGAGCACCCTGTAAGCAGTCAGAACCCTTCCTCCACTCAGGCACGCGGGCCAAAGATTGGCACAAGAGCAAGGCCCTGCTCCCCACAAAATGCGAGTCCCTCAGGGAGTTTTGGGATCTGACTTCTGTGCCAAGTTTGGGCAGGAGGGCTGCTGGCCGCTGAGCTTTTCCACTGGCCCTGTGGGGTGCCTGGCTGGACGATGGGGCTGGCTGACTCACACTGCGTCACCCTAAGTTGATTTTGTCAGCAGACTGAGCAGACCGTCCCTGATCCTATCTGCACACATCTCATCAAACCATCAATCAAACAATCAGTATTCAAGTATTCAGGCACTCTCTCGAACCCCAGAAAATCAATTCTTTGGTTTTCCTGTCAGCTTGCCTCAAGCCACCTCAAGGACCCCTGTGGGGTATTAATACTGGTCATTTGGCCATCCAGGTGTGTGTGTGTGCGTGTGGGTGTGGGGTATGTGTGTGTGTTCTGGATTGATGCATGCATTTCCACCTGGATGTGGGGTTCTCTTTCTGGTGCTGGGAACGTTGGACGTTGACCTCTTTAGCGCTGCCTTCCTGGGACGTCCCTTGGAGGCTGGTAACTGCCACCCATCCCTGAAACCCTATTCAACTGTCACCCTTTTCTCTGGGCCAGCTCCTCTGCGCTTCACAGGCGTGGTGTGCTCATTGCGTGAGACACATTTGCTGCCCTTATTTCACAATTCTTTAATGAAACTCATTTCAACTGCACAACAGCCTGATCATTTAAGAGGTCTCACCAGGGACAGCTCCTGATATACGTCAGTAATCAATCCTCGCTACCCTCCCTCGCTTTCTGCCTCCAGCTAATTCCTCCAACTAAAACAGAGACCGCCTACTTAGGGTAACGAACCAGGGGCCCGATCCACAGTTCTGCACTTACCCAATCAGGCTGCACGGGAGCCGCTTTGCCAGGAAGGGATGGCAAAGGATCGATTGCAGGTTTTAGGGCACCACCTAGAAGGATAAAAGGGTAATTAGGTGGCATTTTATGTTTTCCTGGGACTTTGTATTTCAGGTCCACCGGGGGACACAAGATTCTCCCTGTCTTGGCAAATGGGCTCAACTATCCTTATTCTGGATCATTTTTTGCTTCCACACTTTTGACAAATCCAGTCTGGACAGTACTGCTATCAGGATGTTTGTCCAGAATTCACAGAACTCGGAAGAACTCTGAAACTCAAGGAACCGGCAAGCTATTCTGAACCCACCGGCAGAACCGCAGGTACTAAATCCCGTAATGGTGGGCAAGGACAGAACAGATAGGGAAAGGCGGCATTGCTATTGGTGAAGGGCCAAAAGTTACCATCTTGACATTTAAAGATGCCATTTTGGAATCATCTTTACAGCATTTGCGTGCTTTCATTTGGATTTTCCCCCAGTCTAAAGTCCCAGCCCAAACGCATTATTTTGTCTTAATATAAATGTTTGTTGTTAAATATGAATTTAACAACATCTTGTAATCCTCTGCCTGCCTGATGCTATATTTTCCAACCTGCTTCCTAATTGACTAAAGAGCGGTTAAATAATCTATGTATTCTACATTTATTCCGTTAGAAAGGTGCAGCATAAACAAAAATGTTATAGGTATTCTTAATAATAAATACATAATAATTTTTATTGATAGTGATCATTACAGAATGTCGTATTGATAAGATTGGGAAGTCCAGTGATGACATACTGCCAAATATGAGTATTTTTAATCTTGACATAGAAGTATTGGAAGTTTCTACAGCATCAGGTCTCTGGGAAGCTTATGATTTTGTTACTCTTATGTTGGCCCAAGGCACTATGTTTTGCAATTTTTGCACTATGGCCACAGTTTTTTGACATTACTTGTCATCGCTTGAGTTTGGAGGCTGCCTTGTCCTCGACTCCCTTCCTGTGTCCGTCCAATGGCCTGGCAGTGATCCAAATTTGGTTCTAAGTTTTGACTTCCCAAATGAAACTTCTGAACTGAGAAGGGGGGAGTGGAGAATCGTTGTCACACGGGACCAGTGGGCATCAGAGCACCCCCACTACTCCCAAGGAGGCCGCCCAGAAAGAGCGTCACCCCTGTCAATCTTACCAAGAAAAGCTGCTCCATGGAAAGGCCCCTGCGCGGTCTCCTCCTGCACCTGAAACAGAAGCGGAGATCCAAGAAAGGGGAGGCCGGTGAGAAAAGGGAGAAGAAACAGGGGTGGGGGTGGGGGTCAGCCATGTGGCTTCCAAGGGTACCCTGAATCGCATGCTGTGCCTCCCACTCCCAAGACTACACAGAGGAAACCCCCTCACCTGCCGGTCCTGATCCCTGTCCTGTGCCTGGCTCAAGAGGAAGCCTTCCGCCAGGGCCACCGCCTGGGAGCTGCTCTCCGGCCCGCATTCCCTGACCCAGCTCTGCATCTCCGGGGGCAGGACGGCCAGGAAGCGCTCCAGCACCACCAGGTCCAGCATCTCCTTCCTGCTGCGCCTCTCTGGCTCCAGCCACTGGCAGCAAAGGCGGTGGAGTCGGCTGCACACCTCTCGGGGCCCCTCCGCCTCCCGGTAGGAGAAGTGCCGGAAGTGCTGGCCACGTGCATCTGGAGGGAGGACGCCCTGGTCTCCCGGGCTCTCCTGCATCCTCCCTTCCCACAGTTCCCTTCTGCTCCCAGCCTTGGGGACATCCGGGCCTCCTCTGGATCCGGGGGCAGTCGGGTCTGGCTCTCCCCTCATCCTCCTGTCCTCTGCAAAGAGCCTTCCACCGGCACCTGTCACCTCACACCTGGCCCAGAGTCACCTGTGAAGGCCCGTGTCAGGTCTGTCACCTCCTGCAAAGCCAAGAGTGACGGGTGTGGAGTTAGAGGCCGCCCGTGTGTGAGTCTGGATGCACCTGCAGGGAATAGAAGGAGGTTAAAGGATCTGGCATCCAGGGGACTCTGAAGGGCCCCAAGTGTCTGCCGGCCCCCGTGTCCTTCCAGGAGCTGCGCAGGAGAGGAATCTCAGCAGGGCACAAGTCGGGGGGGGGGGAAGGGGGGGCTGCTGGAGACCTTTGCGGGGCAGCTTTTGGCTCGGGGGTCGGTCCTTCGAATGCGCCCTTTGCCTTGCTGCTCTCCTGGCAAACCCCTCCTCCAGCCTCCCTCTTTCCGTGCTCTGCCTGCCCGGGAGGCTCATTCAGAGCTTTTCAATTGGGGGGTCTTTTGATCCAGCTGGGCTTTTCCAGCCCCCCCTCCTCCTCCCCCTCCTCCCCAGAGGAGCCCCCCCACGATGGCCCCAGGAGGAGAGGCTGACCGGAGCCCCGGAGGCCAAGAGCGGGGGGGGGGGTCAGGGTGCTCAAGGGGAGGGGAAGAGGGCGGGCCCCGCAGGCGACCCCCACCCTCCCTCCCTCCCTCCCTCTTCCAAGCAGTGGGGGCCCCTTGGACCAGACAGGTGTTCTTACCTGGGCTGCTCACCTGCGCCTCGGCCGGCCGCTCTAGCCGCACCGCCCGGCCGCCGCTCCTCGTTCGAGGCCCCTCTAGGAAACCGGACTCCTCCCCCTTCAGCCTTCCTCGGACTTCCTCCCTCCTCCTCCTCTGCGGAGGCTGCCTCCGTTTCTTCCAGCCTCAGGCAAGGCGCTGGCCCCCCCTGCAAAGGGAGGCAGCAGGACTCGAACCCGCTTCTCCTCCCGGCTGACTGAGTCTGCGAGGAGGGCCCCGAGCCCGGCAAGGGCAGCAGCGGGGGAGGCAGCCACGAGGGGCGCGGGGCGTGTCGGGAAAAGACCTTCCTCTTCCTCCTCTTCCTCCCCCCCCCCCGAGGACCTCCTGGCCGGGCTCACTGGCTTGAGCCACGCATTCTCCCAGCATGGGCTCTGCCGAGAGGAGAGCCGGGCTCTGGGAGGGGGAGGCGGGGGGAGGCGGGGGAGGAGGTGAGTGCCCCCCAGGGGTGCACGGGGAGGGTCGCCCTGCGCTGCCCTGGCTGCCCACCGGCCCTCTTGTGCCCCTGGGACCCGGGAGCGGACCCTGGAAGCGGGCTTCTCCGGCCAGGGGGCCAGGCATGAGCGGGGGGGGTGTTTCCTTCATCTCCCCCCCCCCCAAGAGGTTGAGCACGAAGCCCCTCTGGTGGGCAGGATACTCCGAGGAGGGTCTTCGGCCAGCTGCGCTGCTCCCTGTTCGGCGGGGGTGGGTGGGCAGGAAAGTCTGCAGGAGACAGGAGGAGGAGGGAGAAATGAATGTTTTATTCCAACCAAAGAGGAGTCAATCACAAAGGAGAAGAACTTGGATTTACTTGGATTTCCAAAAGGCTTTTGACAAAGTTCCTCACCAGAGACTGTTGAGAAAACTCAGCAATGAAGGAATAAGAGGGGAAGTCCTCCTATGGATTAAAAACTGGTTGAGGAACAGGAAACAAAGAGTGGGTGTAAATGGGAAGTTCTCACAATGGAGAGATGTGGGGAGTGGTGTCCCCCAAGGATCCGTTTTGGGACCAGTGCTCTTTAACCTATTCATAAATGACCTGGAAGTAGGGGTGGGTAGCGTGGTGGCCAAGTTTGCAGATGATACCAAATTATGTAGCGTGGTGAGAACCACAAAGGATTGCGAAGAGCTCCAAGCGAACCTTGATAAATTAGGTGAGTGGGCTCAGAAATGGCAAATGCAGTTCAATGTAGCAAAATGTAAAGTGATGCACATAGGGGCCAAAAATCCAAACTTCACATACACGCTACAATAAAAAGCTATCAAGGTCTCAGACCAGGAAAGGGGATTAATGCCTCTTAGTTGATACAGTTCCATGGGAATGTCACCAACTCAATGTACGGCAGCCAGAAAAAGGCAAACTCTATGCTGGGGATCATTAGGAAAAGAATTGGGATAATAAAACTGTAAGGGATTGTCATAAGTTCTTATATAAAGCAGCAGTGCGACCGCACTTGGGAGTACCAGGTTCAGTCTCTGGTCACGCCACATCTCAAAAAAAATGGACATTGAAGAGATAGAAAAAGTGCAGAGAAGGGCAACAAGGACACAGGGTGCAGAGAAGGGCACCCAGGATGATTGAAGGATTACAGCATCTTCCATGAGGGAGGGGAGGCTGCCGCGTTAGGGACTCTTTAGTTTGGAGAGGAGGATCGCCTGAGGGGGGATAGGATTGAAGTCCATAAAATTATGCATGGGGTAGAAAATGTGGACAGAGAGAAACTTTTCTCTCTTTCTCACAATAGTAGAACCAGGGGGCATCCATTGAAAATGCTGGGGGAAGAATTAGGACTAATCAAAGGAAACACTTCTTCACGCAACGTGTGATTGGTGTTTGGAATATGCTGCCACAGGAGGTGGTGATGGCCACTCACCTGGATAGCTTTAAAAGGGGCTTGGACAGATTTATGGAGTCGATTTATGGCTACCAATCTTGATCCTCTTTGATCTGAGGATCAATGCAGACCAGGTGCTCGGGAGCAGCAGCAGCAGCAGCAGAAGGCCCTTGCTTTCACATCCTGCATGTGAGCTCCCAAAGGCACCTGGTGGGCCACTGCGAGTAGCAGAGTGCTGGACTAGATGGACTCTGGTTTGATCCAACAGGCTAGTTCTTATGTTCAAAAAGGCAGAAGTACACAACACCTTCTTTGCCTCAGTCTTTTCCCAAAAAGGAAACAGTGCTCAGCCAGGGGAAAATGAAACAGAAGATACAGTAGGAAAAATTCAGCACAGAATAAATAAAGAGGTAGTGCAGGAACACCTGGCTACTTTAAATGAATTCAAATCTCCAGGGCCTGATGAACTACATCTCAGGGTATTAAAAGAACTTGCAGAAGTAATCTCAGAACCACTTGCTATAATCATTGAGAACTCCTAGAGAACAGGAGAAGTCCCAGTGGACTGGAGGAGGGCTAATGCTATCCTCATCTTCAAAAAGGGGAAAAAGGAGGACCCTAATAATTACCGTCCAGCAGGGACGTAGGTATAGATTTTTTTATGGGGGGGTTCAGGAGGTGGGGCCATGCCCCCGCCCTCACCTAGGGGCGGTTCCACACCCCAAGCCACGCCCCTGGCCTCAGTGCTTATAAAAGCAGCGATGCCAGGAACAGCAGACTCCCCCGCCCTGCCCTCCCCTGCCCCCCACCAGCTGGGCTGGCAGCTGGCAGTCCCTTCTGCCCTCCCCTCTGAGCAGAGGCATAGCTAGGGAAAATGGAGCTGGTTGCAAAATCTGAGTTTGTGCCCCTCCCACCTAATGGTCAGCCGCTGTGATGCTGGAATCCACCCCCAAACAGCATCACCTTCAATGGTGTTTAAACCAGGGAGTCCAAATTCTCCTTTTAAACCCACCTTAAAGGGAGAATCTGAGGTCCCTAGTTTATCCCCCACCCTCAAACGGCATCACTTTCAATATTTAAACTGGGCACCTCACATTCTCCCTTTAAATCCATGCCAAAGGGGGTGGATTTAAAAGAAGAATCTGGGGAAATTTTGGGGGTGCCTGCTGTCAGGGGTGCAATTGTTAAGCTAGCAGCACCAACATTTCAGAGTATCTTTAGGAGGCTCCCCTGATGATACAACCCAGGTTTGGTGAAGTTTGGTTCAGGGGGACCAAAGTTATGGACCCTCAAATGTGTAGCCTCATCTCCTATTAGCTCCCATTGGAAACAATGGGGAATGGGGCACCCCTTTTGGGAGCCCATAACTTTGGACCCCATGGACCAAACTTCACAAAACCTGGGTGGTATCAGAAGGAGAGTCTCCTGAAGATACCCTGAAGTTTTGGTGTTTCTAGCCTAGAAATTGCGCCTCCTGCAGGCCAAAAATGGAAATAACACTGGAAAAAATTAAAAAAACACAAACGAGGGTGGAGCTTTGGACATGTAATGGAGGAGTTTCAACCCGAGAAAACCCTTCCCCTTTACCTACGTCCTTGCTGTCCAGTCAGCCTGACATCAATACCAGGGAAGATTCTGGAACAGATCATTAGACAGGCGGTCTTCCAGCACTTAGAAGGGAATTCTGTGATCACAAAAAGTCAGCATGGGTTTCTGAAACACAAGTCATGCCAGACCAATCTTATCTCTTTTTTTGATAAAGTGACTAGCTTGGTACATGAATGCTTTGGACGTAGCATACCTTGATTTTTAGTGAGGCCTTTGACAAAGTGCCCCGTGATATTCTGTCAAGTAAGCTAGTGAAATGTGGACTAGACAGTCCTACTATTAAATGGATTTATAATTGGTTCACGGACTGAATTCAAAGAGTCCTCATCAATGGCTAATTTTCATCCTGGAGAGAAGTGACTAGTGGGGTGCCACAGGGTTCTGTCCTGGGCCTAGTGCTATTCAATATTTTTTATCAAGGACTTTGATAATGGAATAGAGGACATGTTAATCAAATGGCGTGTGGCCATTCCTCGCCTCTGCGTAGCAGCCCCGGTTTTCTTTTCTGGTCTCCCATCCAAATACTAACTAGGGCTGATGTTGCTAAGCTTTTGGTAGCTAATAAGATGGAGGTAGCCAGGGCCTCCAAGTCAAGGCAAGCAATAAGCAGAAGTAGTTTGCCATCCCCTGCTTCTGTGTAGTGAGTGGTTTGCCATCGCCTGCCTCCTTTGGACATTTTTTAAAGAATCCTTCTTGGTTTTGTTGTCTGTCCAGTGGACTTGTTAATGTAATTTTTAAATTTTCTCAGCATACCAAAAACGTATACACTTTCACACTACTATTACATCAATACAAACAGAAATGTGAAATACCGAAGAAAAATACTAATAATAATAAGAAAAAAACATACCCTATACAATAATTAGTTTCAACCAAGAGAATTAACTATACACTATAAATAATCCAAATAATGCCTTCCTGCTATCTCATGGTTGAATTCTAATCTATTTATGCATCTATTTAAAATGGAACAATTTATCAATTACACAGAATGTCATTACAAACATTCTGTGGGACTGCCTCTCCCCTTGTTGCCCGTCAAGATCCCTCCACTCATTTGAGGAAAATCTGCTGGCGGACTCTGGCCCAAAAGATATCCGACTGGCCACCACGAGGGCCTTTACGGCCCTGGCCTCCATCTGGTGGAACAGCCCCCCCCCCCCTCCGTGAAATCAGGGCCTCGCGGGACTTAAATTGTTTCCGCAGAGCCTGTAAAATGGAGCTGTTCCACCAGTCTTTTACATCTGGCCAGCTGGGTATGAACTGAATTACTTTCGTTGTTCAGTGGCCTCCCAGGGACGCATAAGAGGCCGGGTTGTTACCATCTACTGTTAATGTTTTTATGCTGTTTATGCTTTCGTGACCGTTGTGCTTTTGTACTTTTATTGTTGTTGTTCACCATCCTGAGCCCTGCGGGGAAGGGCGGGTTATAAATCGAAAAATATTTTTTTAAAAAAATTCAATCTGCTGTTTTCTTTTAAATCTCAAATTCTGAACAAGATCCACCAGACCACGGCCACACAGCCCCCCGGAAAACCCACCACAACCACAAGACCGGCTTTGATGGACCAGGGGTGGGAGGACAGTTCAGCCGAAGGCAGCTTCATGCGATTCTACCTGAATCATAATGTGACGGAGCAGCCCTGTTTCCTATGCAAAAAGCTCTCGTGGCTAATTTAACTCGGCATAGTTTGCAGGAGCCTTCCTGGCCTTCCCAGCAGGCCATTCCACATGTTGGGGACACCAACGGAGAAGGCCCACGTGGAGGCCATTGCTGCTGCTTCCAGTGTCTGAGCATTTGCAATGAAAGCAGAACAAGGAATCATCCCTGGGTGGAAGTGTAACCTCTATCTGTGGGTTCTTTGGGGCAGAACTTGGAATGAGTTTGCAACAACAATTTTTTTAAAAAAACAAAATGGTTTATTTTCTTAACATATAACATCAACATTTAACATCACACTTCAAGGTGCTGTTCAGGTTGCATTTTCAAGTCCTTATATTCACAGTCTACTGATACTGCCAATTCTTCTTTGCAAGTGGGTTGGCTCCTGAAGACTCCCAGGGCTTGGTGAACAGGATTCAACATGATGAAGGTTTCCAGGAGAACTCTCACCCATTACAAACACAAAAAACCCTGAAACAATAAACTCCAACATTTACAACATAGCAAAAACAAACAACTACCTTCCCAGTAGTTCCCAACAACATTGCAGTTACCTTAACAAGGTGTTAAGGGCTTATACAAACCAAGGTCCGAGTCTGGTAGCCTCGTCTCCTCCAACTACATGAGCTCTGCAGCCTCCTGCTGCTTTGAGTCTCCACCCCTTCCTGGGTCAACCCATTCTGAGCATGGGGGTTACAGAAGCAGCATCTGGCTCAGCTCCTCCGCACTGGCTTCAGGGCCCTTCTCCGTAGCTCTTTGGTCCTGGCCGCATAGATAAGGGGGGGGTTGGAGCAATCGGGGTACTCCAGGAGTGTGGTGGTGGACGCCACTGCTGTGATGTGAACTAGGCCGTGGGCAAGTCCCTCCCGAACCGGTGCAGCACAGAGAGCCCGATCAGGGGCACGTAGAAGGCCAGGACGACACAGACGTGGGCCAGGCAGGTCCCAGATGCCTTCAGCTGTTCTTGTCTAGAGGGCAGCTGCAGGACGGTCTTCATGATCACTGCGTAGGTCAGGAAGATGAGCAGTGAATCCAGGCCCATCACTGCAAGGATGGCGGTCAATCCATAGGCAACGTTTGGCATTCTGTCGCCACAAGCCAGGTGCATTACATCTTGGTGGACGCAGTAGGAGTGTGTGAGCACCCTGGAACCACACAACGGCAGGCGGTTGATCAGCAACGGAAGAGGGAGGAAGAAGAGGGCTCCTCTCGCTACTGCCACAAAGCCAATCTTTGCTGTCATGGAGTTGGTGAGGACGGCAGAGTGCCGCAGAGGGTGGCAAATGGCCACGTAACGGTCCACAGCCATGCCCAAGAGGACGGTGGACTCAGCTCCTGAAAGGGCATGGATGAAGAACATCTGGGCGAGGCAAGCGTTGTAGCCAATCTCCCTGGCGTCAAACCAAAAGAAAGACAGGATTTTGGGCATTGTGCAAGTAGAAAGCAGAACGTCTACAGCCGACAGCATGCAGAGGAAGAAGTACACGGGCGCATGGAGTGCCGGGTCTGTTTTAACAGCATAGATGACGGCACAGTTGCCCACAACGGCCACCAGGTACATGGCACACAAGGGGAAGGCCAACCAAAACTGGGCCGCTTCCATGCCAGGCAAACCCACCAAGATAAAAGCGAAGCCGTCACGAGTTCCATTAGTGAGCGACATGCTGCTGTCCGGTATGCGTTGTTCTGCGCTTCTGGAAGGGGAAGACAAACGATATATTCAATGTCAAAGAAACCGGTGGGGCACCGTACAATGTCACAGACAGATGTCAAGAGAGGTGGAAGCTGTTCTCTGACCCCCTGAGATAAAAATGCAGCGTGCCTTTCTTCTCTCCTCCATCAGAAAGGAGTGGGCTCCTATCCATTGGCAGCGCACACAAGGCAAACATGAAGCATTGTTTTAATATGTTTCACACTATAATGTGTTTTATCCTTTATTTTATTTACCTTATGCTTTTCTGTGACTGTAGCAAAGACTGACTGGACCAAATAGCTGCTTTGGAACATGGGCTGGGTGGCGTTTACACTCTGCTGAGGTCACCCCAAATCCAGCCCTCTCCAGCAATTTCCCAATCCAGAGCAGGCAATCCTCAGTAATACCCAGTGCAGGTTCGGGAACTCCGGTGGGTTTCAAGGGAGGCCGCGATGCGGCTCTTCCTCACCATTGTTCCCCATGCGGCTCCATGAGCCGAGCCGCCGGGATCCTCTTCACCCGCCCTGCCGGGAGCAGGGCGGGCGCTTCCCTTGCCCGGCGGCCGGCCAGGCCGAGCCGCCGGGATCCTCTTCACCCGCCCTGCAGGGAGCAGGGCGGGCGCTTCCCTCGCCCGGCGGCCGGCCAGGCCGAGCCGGGCCGTCTCCATTCCACGCTCGGGTTCCAGGTATGTGGGGCTGCGAGACAGCAAGTGGGCGTATGGGGGAGCGAGGGGGGGCGGGGAGCCAGGGGTGAAAGCAGGGGAGGGTGAGCCAAATGGCTCTTTGAGGGGAAAAGGTTCCCGACCCCTGGTCTAGTGCAAGTTCCAGATCTCCGAGATCTCCAGCAGAGCCGGGCCTCTCCTATGAACTCCTAGAAATCGAGATCCCTCCCGTTGGTGATGGCGGTTTGCATTGGTGGGCATACAAAACAGCTGGACGAATTTCTATTTAAACTGATCAAAGAGCCGGTGTGATGGACGGACCACTTAGCGTGTCAGACTAGTAATGAGAGGGACCAGGTCCAAATCCTCACTCACAGATTTTGGGGCAGTTGCTCTCGCTCAGCTTAGCCTACCCCACAGGGTAGTCGTGAAGACAAAATGTGAAGAGAAGCATAGAATTATGTGCTACCCTGAGCTCTTCGGAAAGGATTTGAAGGTGAGAGACATTTATAGGTCAGGACTGACAAAACACAAACTTCCCCTCCCCAGGTGTGCCACCACGGACTTTCCACTACTGGGCACTAAAAATAGGGGAAAGAGAATTGGTTATTTGAGAAGAAGAAGAAGAAGAAGAAGAGTTTGGATTTATATCCCCCCTTTCTCTCCTGTAGGAGACTCAAAGGGGCTGACAATCTCCTTGCCCTTCTCCCCTCACAACAAACACCCTGTGAGGTAGGTGGGGCTGAGAGAACTCCGAGAAGCTGTGACTAGCCCAAGGTCACCCAGCTGGCGTGTGTGGGAATGCACAGGCTAATCTGAATTCCCCAGAGAAGCCTCCACAGCTCAAGCGGCAGAGCTGGGAATCAAACCCGGTTCCTCCAGATTAGATACATGAGCTCTTAACCTCCTACGCCACTGCTGCTCCTTTGAGTAGAAAATACACAAGCGTTGTTCTGCTGTTGTCACTGGGACAAGAACCAATAAAGCATTTGGGTTCAGACACCCTTTTCCCACAAGGAATTGTTGGTCCATTGAATGTTATTTCCAACAAGAGGAAAAGCTAGATCAATTACTGGAGTGGGAAAATACCCTCGGCGCTGTTCAAGTGAATTAAAAATGACGATGTGATGTTCAAATATGGGGCATTAATCCAAGTGTGGGAAAATTTTCTTTATTTCTTAACATGTTTATAGAAACACTGGGACACTTGTATTATATTGCCTAATTTATAATGCCAGACATAGTAAACTGATCTCTCCAGTGTTAAATAAGTTCCCAGGCCAAACTGATTTTGTGCGAATTAAGAAGCTCTGAAGTGTTGAGAACTCCTGTGAATGCTGCTAAATTGTGCACGGCTGCAGTGAGAATTCGTAACAGTCCAGCAGGCTGATAGAAATCAATGCTCATAATATTTATTGTAGACCTTTTAAATTGGGATTCCCTATGTAAATTTTTATCCATGGTTGGTGAAATGCTTTTTTAAGCTTCTTTGGTTTGGATTTTTAATATTATATTTTGTTATATGTATAACATTTGACTGTTTATAACTATGTTTTGATCTAAATGACTGTTTAAACAAATATACATACATGCATTCTTTCTGTGATTTTACTGAGTAAAAATGAAATATCTTAAGAAAAACAAAAAAGCGAGCGTTTTTATGCCCTGCTTTTCTCAACCACAAGGAGTTTCAAAAACAGCTTACAAACTATTGTCGAAGGCTTTCAGGGCCAGATTCAACTGGTTCTGGTGGGTTTTCCAGGCTGTGTGGCTGTGGTCTGGTGGATTTTGTTCCTAACGTTTAGACACAGTGTGTAACAGACTTCCCTCTGTGATACACCTCTGAAGATGCCAGCCACAGATGCAGGCGGAACGTTAGGAACAAAATCCACCAGACCATGGCCACACAGCCCAGAAAACCCACCAGAACCAGTTTACAAACTCCTTTCCCTTCCTCTCCTGCAACAGACACCTTGTGAGGCAGGTGGGGCTGAGAGAGTCCTGAGAGAACTGTGACTGGCCCAAGATCACCCAGTAGGAATGTAGGAGTGCCGAAACACATCTGGTTCACTGGAGCAAGCTCCCGCTACCTGTATGGAGGAGTGGGGCATTCAAAACCCTGTCTCCAGATTGGAGTCTGATACATATGTGAAGGAGTGGGAGATTCAAACCCGGTTCTCCAGAGACTGCCACATAGTTCTATTGACAGGCCAGTAGGAGTTCAGAATAGTTTTCCATACACAGAACCACTGAATGAGCTTTTGTCTCCCCTCTGACAGAGGGAACTGATTTTCCTCAGTGCTTCTTAAGAACATAAGAACATAAGAAAGAGCCAGCTGGATCAGACCAGAGTCCATCTAGTCCAGCTCTCTGCTACTCGCAGTGGCCCACCAGGTGCCTTTGGGAGCTCACAGGCAGGAGGTGAAAGCAATGGCCTTCTGCTGCTGCTGCTGCTCCTGAGCACCTGGTCTGCTAAGGCATTTGCAATCTCAGATCAAGGAGGATCAAGAGTGGGAGCCATAAATCGACTTCTCCTCCAAAAATCTGACCTCCATACATTTGTTCTTCAACTGAGAACCAGTTTAGTTAGAGGCCAAGGAGGGGGGACAGGAAACGATGCTTTTACCTTCTGGGCACCACATTGCTATTAAACGTCTTCTGCATTTCTCAGCATTTTCTATCTCCCATAACCTTCTTGAGACAGATTCAGGGGGCTCAGGCAACACTTTTTAAAAATCTTCTGTCCGATCACCTATTTTGTAATTTCCTTCATTTATACTCAACCTTCTGCCCGAGTAAGAAGATTACATCCTTTCCCTTTCCTGCCATTTTGTCCTCACAACAGCCTGACGAGGTAGGTTGGGCTGAGAGCCTGTGACTGGCCCGAGGCCCCCCTGAACGCTTGCACGGCAGAGCCTCCCAGATCCCAGCATGACATTCTAACCACTACACCACGCTGCAGAAAGGCAAAGCCCAGATTTGCGCAATCGCTAGTCCAAAGAGGTCAGCACCTTCCCCCTTACCTTGCGGCTGAGCAATCGGTTTCCAGCTCCCATTGAGTTTCTCCCTTCCAGGTGTCTGAGAAATCTTCCAGCAGCTCAAGTGAGCAAGAGGAAGGAGGCTGGTATATAGAGGCCGGGACAGCGAAGGGAAACTCCTCTGGGCCCTGCTGCTGAGGCGAGGGAGCGCCGGGCAACCGCCAACCAACCTTGTGCACTCCCCACAGAACTCTGCTCCAAAAGCAAACAGACATGTGTGGAGCAGCAGTGGGGAGGGGGAGGGGGGCTCTTTTCCCTTTCTGGTGTGTATGCCCACCCCCATTCTGGCGTCTTGTGGATGGGGTTGCCAGCCCTGGCTTGGGAAACAGCTGGAGATTTGCGGAGTGGAACCTGTTGGTCTTTCTCTCTGTGGTAAGAGATACCTTTTCATGACAGCAGAGTGCGCAGAGAGTCAAAGCGCGGCAGAGCTGACCAGGAACGCACGCATGATGCACAGTGGCCACAGCGGGGGCTCAGAGCCAGTGCATAGTTCCTAACTGATTAGAGGAGTCTTCATTCATGAACTCTGCTCTGGATAGAAAAGTGGAGAGATAGGCCCCTTCCGCACACGCAGAATAATGCGTTTTCAAACCACTTTCACAACTGTTTGCAAGTGGATTTTGCCATTCCGCACAGCTTCAAAGAGCACTGAAAGCAGTTTGAAAGTGCATTATTCTGCATGTGCGGAACGAGCCATAGATTCTCTATTCTAGTGTAACTAGCTGGATGGGGGGCGGGGGTGCTGCTGTCTGCATCTCTCTGCACACACGGTGAAAAATGGTGGAGAGTGGGGGAGAAGCAGGGAGGGTCTTGGCCCCTCTGGCTCTTTGACTGTCAGGCTTTGCACCAACGATCAATAAGCAGACTCTAGATGTAGAATCAGAAGCCTTTGTTGGGTTGGCAACAGGCGGCTTCAGAAAGGCAGCTCTGCCAATCCTGGCTCTAGTCATACATATCCCCCTTTGACTCCCCTGGATTCTCTCCTCCCACCTTCCCATAGATCACAGGTGTCAAACTCGTGGCCCTCCAGATGTTATGGACTACAGTTCCCATCATCCCATGCCAGCATGATGCTGGCAGGGGATGATGGGAACTGTAGTCCATAACATCTGGAGGGCCGCGAGTTTGACATCTATACCATAGATTGTGAGAACAACGAGGTGTGGAAAAACTTTGTTTTCAAAGACAAGTATCCCACGGCCAAAGCAACAGTCTCCTGCCAGGCTGCGCCCGCGGCCTCCATTCCTCCCTCCTCTCTTCCGGAATCTCAAGTAGGGTTAGCCTAGTTATATACGTGACCAAGTGCATAAGAAACAGAACAAAAGCCCATTAACATATTACAGGTGGGGGTACATAGAAGGTCAGCATTCGCACCCTGGCCCCAGCAAGACCGCCCCCCTCAGCCCAGACGTGCATCTTGGTGCCTCCTTGTCTGTGGTCGGGTGGGGGCAGGTGCCACTCCTGACACAGACGTACTGATCAGCCCCCCTCTGCCATTCAGGCAGGAGGCAGCATAGAGTCCTTCACTGCCAACAGAGCCCAAAGAGGGCGGGGTTTGGAGAGGGGACTGCGGATAATGCCACAGAGGCCCCCTTCCAAAGCAGCTGTTCTGGCACAGTAGGTGGGGGGTGGGATCTGGAAGGGAGATTCAGGCCAGTCACACACTCTCAGCCTAGCCTACCTCACAGGGTTGTTGTGAGGATGAAATGGAGAAGGGGAGAATGGCAGAAGCAACTTCAATCCCTATTGTGGTGAGGATGATGATGATGATGATGATGAAGAAGAAGAAGAAGAAGAAGAAAAAGAAGAAGAAGAAGAAGAAGAAGAAGAAGAAGAAGAAAAAGAAGAAGAAGAAGAAGAAGAAGATGATGATGATGATGATGATGATGATGATGATGATGATGATGATGATGATGATGATGATGATGATGATGATGATGATGATGATACAGGTCTATCAAAACTAGGACAAAGAGGCTTAGAGACAGCTCCTACTCTAGAGCTGTGGCTATGCTAAACTCCGTGGCTTCGTGTTGATGTGTTTGGGGCTGTGTAGGGATGGGTGGAGGAAGGGGAAAGTGAGGATGGGGTATGAGTCTGAAATTGTGTGCATCGAGGAATGCTGCTGTAAATTTCGTTGTGCGTGCACAATGACAATAAAATGCTTATGCTTAAAGAAGAGGAGGAGGAGGAGGAGGAGGAGGAGGAGGAGGAGGAGTTTGGATTTATATCCCCCTCTTTCTCTCCTGTAAGGAGACTCAAAGGGGCTTACAATCTCCTTTCCCTCCCCCTCCATAACAAACACCCTGTGAGGTGGGTGGGGCTGAGAGAGCTCAGAAGAAGGATGACTAGCTGGCATCTGTTGGAGTGCACAAGCTAATCTGGTTCCTCAGATAAGCCTCCACAGCTCAAGCAGCAGAGAGGGGGATCAAAACCAGTCCCTCCAGATTAGAGTGCACCTGCTCTTAACCACTGCACCACACTGGTTCCTTTGGTGGTGGGGGGCGGGCGGGGGAATGGTTATAAACAAAGTAAATTATAAACAATAATAATAACAATCAATCCAGCCTTCTGCTGCCCCTTTCCCCCCTAAGAAGAAGAAGAAGAGAAGAAGAGTTTGGATGTATATCCCCCCTTTCTCTCCTGCAGGAGACTCAAAGGGGCTGACAATCTCCTTGCCCTTCCCCCCTCACAACAATCACCACTCCCAGTGAGAGGTGGGTGGGCTTGAGAGAGCTCCGGAGAAGCTGCCAGGATTAGCTCCAAGGTCACCCAGCTGGCGTGTGTGGGAGTGCACAGGCTAATCTGAATTCCCCAGATGAGCCTCCACAGCTCAGGCGGCAGAGCGGGGACTCAAACCCGGTTCCTCCAGATTAGATACACGAGCTCTTAACCTCCTACGCCACTGCTGCTCCTCCTAAGCCACCTGCAAGACGTCTGTCTGTGCAGAATGCAGAGCTCAAGAGGAGGCATCTTATGTTTCCTGCCTGACTGCTTTGCTCTCAGGTGAGTTTCCTCCAGTGGTGGGATTCAGCCGGTTCGCACCACTTCGGCAGATCCGGTTGTTCAAATGGTGCTTGTAAACAACCGGTTGTTAAATTATTTGAATCCCACCACTGGTTTCATCAGTAGCTGATGCCCAAAATGTTGTGTGCCGCTGAAGGGATTCTCCCTGCCGCCATTTTCTGAAGGTTGCCCCAGGATCTTTGCTCTGGAGGCAAAGTTGGTTCACAGAGCCTTTCCCCACTTTCTTGGATGCTCCCTATGCCGCGCGCTGCTCTTAGCGTGCAGCATCCCAGGCGCACGCCCAGGTGTCCCCACGACCCGCGGGGCTACAGTGCGCAGGGTGTTCCCCTCTCAGTGGGAGTAAGCCGGGGACCCTCGCTTACTTCCTTTCCCTCAAGTAGCGCGGGGCTTAAGGTAAGTGAGGAAAGGCCCACAGAGGGCAGGGCAGGTCAGCTCAGCGCTTCTTAATGGGAGGTAGACAGATGTGGGACAGGTTGCCGTCTCCAGATGTTCTGGCTCTACATCTTGCTGCCTGGGATGCAGAGCCGATCAACGTGTAAAGAAACACACATTTTCCATCTAGGTGGATGCGGCTATTTTTCACTAAGAAATTGACCGTGAAATGTTTTAATTGAGGCAGCCGAGCCATTTGGGCAGAAGCTCCGTTATCTCAGCAAACAGCAAGAAACTTTCTGGTTCCAGCCAGCTGTTTATCTTCCGGGCAGGTTCTCACAATAAAGTTATTTGTATCTCCAGCTTGCCAGCTGCTCGGCCACTCATAAATCAAAGGGAACGATAAACAGTTCGCCCAGCGACGGACGAGTGGAAGAGCGACCCTGCCAAGAGCGAGGCAGAAATGGAAAAAGTTAATTTATTCTGCACGGCATCCCACGGCTCCTTTCCCCTGATTGGCTGAACCGGGACAGCAAAGCAGGGCCTTTTCTGGATGCCGCCGAATCAAAACCTTCCCCCCAGCCTGGGAACCGGTAGCTCTCTGGATCATTACGCGGGACGCACCCCTGCTCAAGATGCCAGAGGAGGGAGATCAGTAAGTAGATGAAAGAGACGGGGGACAGGGCCCAAATGCCAACCACCCCTTAGGGCCGTGCGGGGGAGGGTGCCCCAAAGATGTTTTCCAGGATCCCTTGTTGGTTGTGGTGACTCCTGCAGCCAAAGTTACACCTCTGGCAGCACAATTGTTTGGAGTGGAGTAAAGCCCGAGTAGGGGCAGAGGAAATGTGGCGATGTTCTCCTAAAGGTATGAATGGGAAGTTCTCACAATGGAGAGATGTCGGGAGTGGTGTCCCCCAAGGATCCGTTTTGGGACCAGTGCTCTTTAACCTATTCATAAATGACCTGGAAGTAGGGGTGGGTAGCGTGGTGGCCAAGTTTGCAGATGATACCAAATTATGTAGGGTGGTGAGAACCACAAAGGATTGCGAAGAGCTCCAAGCGGACCTTGATAAATTAGGTGAGTGGGCTAAGAAATGGCAAATGCAGTTCAATGTAGCAAAATGTACTAGAACCAGGGGGCATTCATTGAAAATGCTGGGGGGAAGAATTAGGACTGATAAAAGGAAACGTGTGATTGGTGTTTGGAATATGCTGCCACATGAGGTGGCCACTAACCTCGATAGCTTTAAAAAGGGCTTGGACAGATTTATGGAGGAGAAGTCAATCTATGGCTACCAATCTTGATCCTCTTTGATCTGAGATTGCAAATGCCTTAACAGACCAGGTGCTCGGGAGCAACAGCCGCAGAAGGCCATTGCTTTCACCTCCTGCATGTGAGCTCCCAAAGGCACCTGGCGGGCCACTGCGAGTAGCAGAGAGCTGGACTAGATGGACTCTGGTCTGATCCAGCAGGCTAGTTCTTATGTTCTTAAGCTCTCAATAACTCTTGTTTCTGGGCGTGGGAGAACGGAGAAGACTCCAGTGGCCCCTCCGTGGACAAAGGGTGTCTTGTGTTCATACAGGATATGGGGTCAGATCAGTGATGGGATACAGAGATGCCTGCAGTCTGTTTCTGGGATGGTTCAAATAACTAAGTGCATAGCATAATGGGAACAGCTGGCCTTGTGTTGAGATACGGGGGCTGGTGTGGTATCGCCCAATCTCCTAAGATCTCAGTTGCTAGGCAGGTTCAGTAGGTGGAAGGGAGGTCGCCATGGAAGGCTCTGCAGAGAGAGGTCATGACAAACCACCTCTGCATCTCACTTGCCTTTGAAAGCCCCTTGCTGGGGTCACTATAAGTCAGTTGTGACCTCAAGGCACTTACATACATAGTTAATGTTGGGACTGGAGCACCTTCCTTATGAGGAGAGGCTGCAGCGTTTGGGACTCTTTAGTTTGGAGAGGAGGCGTCTGAGGGGGGATATGATTGAAGTCTATAAAATTATGCCTGGGGTAGAAAATGTTGACAGAGAGACATTGTTCTCTCTTTCTCACAATACTAGAACCAGGGGGCATCCATTGAAAATGCTGGGGGGAAGAATTAGGACTAATAAAAGGAAACACTTCTTCACGCAACGTGGGATTGGTGTTTGGAATATGCTGCCACAGGAGGTGGTGATGGCCACTCACCTGGATAGCTTTAAAAAGGGCTTGGACAGATTTATGGAAGAGAAGTCGATTTATGGATACCAATCTTGATCCTCCTTGATCTGAGATTGCAAATGCCTTAGCAGACCAGGTGCTCGGGAGCAACAGCCGCAGAAGGCCATTGCTTTCACGTCCTGCAGGTGAGCTCCCAAAGGCACCTGGTGGGCCACTGTGAGCAGCAGAGAGCTGGACTAGATGGACTCTGATTTGATCCAGCTGGCTTGTTCTTATGTTCTTATGTTCTTATGTTGGAGTCACAGCTGCGGTGAGTAGTCCAATATGTGGAATGGGGTTCCAATGAACACGATTCATCGTGGTGAGCGTGGTTGATATTGCAGGCTAATGATTCATGGAACATAAACGTCGGGGTTTTGGAAACTGAGTGATAAGACTATATGAAACAAACTGAACTAACTAACCTAACGCTAACTATACCTAACTTTGTGCTCTCCCCAAGGTGGTCAGCAACAAAAGGGATACTGAAAGAATTCTAACTCACAGGCAGAAATTTGACTGGTGCATCAGAGAGTGCTAAAGCTACACCTGCTTTGTATCAGCTCACAAGTCATGGGAATGAAACCCTGCCGGGGGCGGGGGGGAGGATAATTCCCATGGCAGTTCCTCTCCAAAGCCTCCAAACCCAGTCAGAGATGCCTTGTTCTGAAAGCAAACAGAATCCAGACGCAGCTCTGCTTTCCAAACTTGCCAGCTGAGAGGCATGGAATTTTTTTTTGAAAAATTGATTCCTGGTTGTGCTCAAACTCTGCCACCCCTGCTGCCCCCAAGGGAGGGGGGTACCCAGCCACTTCCATAAGCAGGTGGAAGAAACTGTTACACGCTCCCCTCTGTGATACACCTCTGAAGGGATGCCAGGCACAGATGCAGGTGAAAGGTTAGGAACAAGATCCACCAGACCACGGCCACACAGCCCCCCGGAAAACCCGCCACAACCAGTTGAATCCGGCCTGAAACATGTTGAAACCTAAGCTCTTAATGTGTGTGCATGTGGAAAAGTACGGTGACCACTGAATGTCTCTTGACTCTTACAGTGTCCCCATAAATCGGCTGTGACTTAGACTTTACACGCACACACACATCACTGATAACGCTGCCCTGTTTACAAGGAGATGTCCATCTAAGCTGTTGCACGGAAGGATTGTTTGTGAGTCCCTAAAGACTGGTGTGTTGCTCCAGCACCGGCTCTGCTCTGCATTCATCTCCCTCTGTCATCTCTCAGCTTGTGCTGTGTTGGGTCCGTTGTTCCTCCTGAAGGCTCCTTATTGTGTTAGCTCAGGGGTCTGCAACCTGCGGCTCTCCAGATGTTCATGGACTACAAATCCCACCCGCCAATTGGCCATGCTGACAGAGGCTGATGGGATTTGTAGTCCATGAACATCTGGAGAGCCGCAGGTTGCAGGCCCAGGTTGCAGACCCAATTGGCCATGCTGGCAGGGGCTGATGGGATTTGTAGTCCATGAACATCTGGAGAGCCGCAGGTTGCAGACCCCTGTTAGTTAGCTCAACCACAGGGCTCTCCCCTAATCCCCCCCCAATGGTCATCTGAGGTTAGCTGGTTCTCAAATAAAAGTCTGTTTACTTCATTGGCTAGAGCTGTCCCAGTGGCCATGATTGTGGCTTCCAGTGCTAGAGTTCAAGGCTAATTTCCCCCAGCTCATGACCCAAGGCAAGGATGCAGTATTTAATAACAGATGACATTTTCATGGAACTAAGCCTGGGTAAAAGAGAAGACCGATTGAAGCCAACACAAAAATAAATCCAGCAGACTCTTGGCCAGAGGTCATGAATTCCTCTTGCAGGCCCTAAATAGAGATGTACACGGATGACTGGTTTGTTTTTTCCTTCCCGCGTTGTCAGGGAGGCCATTTCTGCCCTGCTTGTTTTCTTTGGCAAACTTCCCATTTTCATTCATTCATTTTATGCCATTGATGGAAAAACCAGATCTCAGTTTTTGCGGCAAATGTTATGAAAAGTCACATGAGAAATGCGGTCCATGGAAACGGACTAGATTTGTTATGAAACTTGGTAACACCCCTACCCTTAAACATGAAGACAAACTAGTCCACCATCTTTCCAAGGCATAGAGCAGAGCAGCATTCATGAATATCTTGGGGAGCTAGTGCAGGCTGACCAGACGTCCCGCTTTTGGCGGGACAGTCCCGCCTTCAAACAATTTGTCCCACGTCCTGGAATGAAATCTGGAATGAATGGAGTATTCACTCAATTCCTTTTCCCCTTTAGACTTCCCCAAACTGTAGGATCACTTCAGAGCTTTTGAAACAAATCTAACTCAGAACTTGGGATGGGAATTCTTCTCCTTCTATATTCTGTTTTCTTTAGGTCCATCACAACAACTTGTTCAGTGGTGGGATCCAAAAATTTTAGTAACAGGTTCCCATGGTGGTGGGATTCAAACAGTGGCATAGCACCAATGGGGCTGGGCGGGGCACGATGGGGGCGTGGCCGGGCATTCTGGGGGCGGGGCATTAATAATTTCTCTGTTATTGTAAAAAACTCTTACTGAAAAAAAGTTCCTAATTTCCAGCTGGTATCTTTCTGTCCATAATTTGAACTCATTATAGCAAGTCCTATCGTCTACTGCCAACAGAAACAACTACTTCTCCTCTAATTGTCTGCCTGTCAAATACTTCATACTTTCAAATACTTAATTTTGTTTCTAGAAATCAAAAGGAGACTTTCCTTAAACCAGGAACTTGACCATATTAAAACATGTTTTTAAAACAGCCCAACAAGGAGAATTGTCCCATTTTCTACCTTCGCTAACCAGCCACATAGGAAACAACAGGGCTTTATGATTTTTGGACCTAATGGGATTTCTAACGGAAAAGCAGACCCAATGAGCAACCCCCTCTCGGCACACACAAATAATTAGTAACCCCCTTTCGGGAACTGGTGAGAACCTGCTAGATCCCACCTCTGAGCTTGTTGACCTGTTCCAGGGTCTCCTGCCTATGAAGGCCCTTTCAAAAGGACTTAAAAGGTTTTTAAGAGGCCCTTCAAGAGGCTCTTAAAAATAATAATACAGAACTAGGTTCAAATTTCTACACCAGTAGCCAGATTTTGCCACACTCTGCACATCTGCGCATGACTGGGCCTCAGTGTGACTACCAGGGGACCCCATGATCACATAGTGTTGGTTTTCTCTTATTTCTAGGTCATGCGGCACCTGAGACAGGATGGAGCCTCCCCAGGAGGGCGCAGTGGTGACCAACCTTTCTTTCTACCAGCCTTCAGTTCTCCTCATGATCGGAATTCCCGGAATGGGCCGGCTCCACCACAGGTTGCTCTCCATCCTCTTCTGCTCGTTTTACCTGGTTGCTTTCTCGGGCAACTGCACCATCCTCTTCATCATCAAGAGGACGTCGAGCCTCCGTGAGCCGATGCACCACTTCCTGTCCATGCTGGCCGTTGTGGATCTGGCCATGGCCATGTGCACCCTCCCCACGACCCTGGGCATCTTCTGGTTTGACATCCGGGCCATCGGATTCGATGCCTGCCTCGCCCAGATGTATTTCATCCACATCTTCTCCGTGCTGGAGTCCTCTGTGCTGTTGGCCATGGCCTTCGACCGCTTTGTCGCCATCTCGCGGCCGCTGAGGTACAAAGCCATCCTGACCAGGGCCACCGTCGTCAAGATCGGCCTGGCCATGTTGGTCAGAGCAGCCGTCTCCCTCCTGCCGATCCCGTTCTTACTCAAGAGGCTGTCGTACTGCCCCAACAACCGCCTCTCTCACTCCTTTTGCGTCCACCCAGATGTGATGAAGTTGGCCTGTGCAGAAGACATCACTGTGAACGTCCTGTACGGCTTAGTGGTCATCTTCTCTACGGTGGGCATTGATTTCATCTTCATTGTGCTCTCTTACGCCCTGATTGTCAGGACCATTGCGAGCCTGGGGGTCAAAGGAAAGTGTTGGAAGACGCTGAACACCTGCGTCTCCCACATCTCGGTCGTATTCATTTTCTTCATCCCCATGATCGCCCTGTCCATCATTCACCGATTTGGCAAGAATGCCCCACCTATTGTGAGCACTGTGGTTGCCGACGTCTACCTCATCGTGCCCCCTGCTTTGAATCCCATCATATATAGTATCAAATCCAAGCCAATTCGGAAAGCTATCTGGAGAACGCTGTTTTGGAAGATAGATATGATCAGAAACAGGGATAGTATTTCTCTCCAGGAAGTCTGAATCAACTCAGTCGACGTTTCAGTTTAGGGCAGGGGTCTGCAACCTGTGGCTCTCCAGATGTTCATGGACTACAATTCCCATCAGCCCCTGCCAGCATGGCCAAACAGACCCCTGGTTTAAGAACATAAGAACATAAGAACTGGCCTGCTGGATCAGACCAGAGTCCATCTAGTCCAGCACTCTGCTACTCGCAGTGGCCCACCAGGTGCCTTGGGGAGCTCACCTGCAGGAGGTGAAAGCAATGGCCTTCTGCTGCTCCTGAGCACCTGGTCTGCTAAGGCATTTGCAACCTCAGATCAAGGAGGATCAAGATTGGTAGCCATAGGGCAACGTTGGTTCAGCTGCAAGAGCAAACTGTTATCGGTTGCATGTGGATCTCAGTTCGTGTACTTAAACTAAACCATACTGAAAACTAAACATTGCGGCTGTGGTGCTATGCTATGCAAAATGGGATGGAATAAGTTTGAAGCTTAAATTTGTTGCCACCAAGTATGCCTTCCATTAAACCCACAAATAGAAATTTGTATGTATATATATATATTTATATTTTGATTAACTTCCCTCCTGCCCAAGTGGGCTCTGGGTGGCTAGACTGAGACAAGTCTTTTTAGTTTGGGGAGACTACGTGGAACAGGGGCTAGCCTATATTTTGGCACGCTGCTGCCTTCAAATGGATGAAATGAAAGAGCAGTCAAACGTGCTTGCATGGAGCGCTGCTGAGACCAAGGAAACTGCATCTAGATATGTCACAATGGGGCACCTCAGAGTGGACAGCAGGCCTCCTACTGGTGACCCTCTGTCAGGATGCCTAATGGGTGTGTAACCTCTAACTGTGGGTTCTGTGGGGCAGAACTTGGAATGAGTTTGCAACAACAATTTTTAAAAACAAAATGGTTTACTTTCTTAACACATAACATTAAACATCAACATTTAACATCACACTACAAGGTCCTGTTCAGGTTGCATTTTCAAGTCCTTCTAGTTACAGTCTACTGATACTGCCAAGTCCAATTCTTCTTTGCAAGTGGGTTGGCTCCTGAAGACTCCCAGGGCTTGGTGAACAGGATTCAACATGGTGAAGGTTTCCAGGAGAACTCTCACCCATTACAAACACAAAAAGAAACCCTGAAACAATAAACTCCAACATTTACAACATAGCAAAAATAAACAACTCCCTTCCCAGTAATTCCCAACAACATTGCAGTTTACCTTAACAAGGTGTTCAGGGCTTATACAACCAAGGTCCGAGTCTGGTAGCCTCGTCTCCTCCAAACTACATGAGCTCTGCAGCCTCTTGCTGCTTTGAGTCTCCACCCCTCTTCTGGGTCAACCCATTCTGAGCATGGGGGTTACAGGTACTGGGAGCAGCATGTTGTTCTGGGCTTTGGGGGGATGGGGAATGAATTGTGTGACTGTTTCTAACTGTTTCTACCGGCAGGTGCTGGTCAAGGCCAACTCTCACGGTCTCTTGCTCTTATTCCGTGGTGGCGAACCTTTGGCACTCCAGATGTTATGGACTACAATTCCCATCAGCCCCTGCCAGCATGGCCAATTGGCTGATGGGAATTGTAGTCCATAACATCTGGAGTGCCAAAGGTTCGCCACCACTGGTCTACATATTTCCTTGCACTGTTAACGGGGGGGGGGGGGGGGGGGGAAGATATTACTGCTGTTCACGCAGGAAAAGCCAATTCTGGCTTTTCAAAGCTGTCCTCAGGATGAATAAACCTCTGTTCTCTACAGTGTGTTGTTTCAATCATTGGGGATCTGACATCTTCCTACTTTAGGTTATTAACCCAGTTGCCAAATGTTCGAGGTCTGATCCTGCATTGAGCAGAGGGTTGGGCTAGATGGGCTGTGGGCCTCATCCAACTCTATGACGCTGTGATTCTTCAGAAGTAAAATAAACAAGAAGAAAGCCTCTAGGCCAGGTGAACATCAGCAATGTATCTCAGCCTGCCAAGAAGCTGGGCCCTGGGTTAGCCAGCACAATTCTGCACTTCCACACTCTTCTGAGACCATGGTGGTCAGGACCCCATGGGCCATCAGTGTGTGACAGGGAGTAGGGCTACCAGCTCCAAGCTGAGCCTGCGGAGGATCGGGACCTCAGTGGCATAGCAGTGGCATAGGAGGTTAAAAGCTCGTGTATCTAATCTGGAGGAACTGGGTTTGATTCCCCGCTCTGCCGCCTGAGCTGTGGAGGCTTCTCTGGGGAATTCAGATTAGCCTGTGCACTCCCACACATGCCAGCTGGGTGACCTTGAGCTAGTCACAGCTTCTTGGAGCTCTCTCAGCCCCACCTACCTCACAGGGGGTGTTTGTTGTGAGGGGGGAAGGGCAAGGAGATTGTCAGCCCCTTTGAGTCTCCTGCAGGAGAGAAAGGGGGGGTCTTCTTCTTCTTCTTCTTCTTCTTCTTCTTCTTCTTCTTCTTCTTCAGTACAATGCCATGGAGTCAGCCCTCCAAAACATCCATTTTCTCTTCTCTTAACGGATCTCTGTAATCTGGTGATGAGCTATAATAATCCACCTGGAAGGTGAGATCTCTATCTGAGGCTGGCTGAGGAAGCTAAGCCCTCAAAGGGGGTCCCAGAAGAACAGGTGAGCCCTGAATGAACAGGGCTAGACTGCAATTTTCCTAACGATAGCAGTGACCCCTTCCAGATATCTATGGTGGCTAGATGTGTGCATGGGAGTTGTTATTAATCCTTATTTATTCCACATGGGATGGTCTCATCATTGGGATTGGTTTCATGATTGTTTCTTTCAGTATTGTTTCATTTTCATAATTCTGCTTTGTTGTAATTTCCTGTTTGCTTCAAGGGACGACACCTTTTCCTTGGATTTGTACCTTTTTGGTTTTCCATCCAAACCGGACAAAACTCAGGGGGCCTACAGTATTCCCCAACCACACTGAGGTTGCCGAGTTTCAGACACACTGAAGGCAATGAAAGTCACCTGTGTTTAATATTAATGTCTGTGGGAGAATTCATTGGAAAGATTCCGAACAGGGACATGAAAAGCATGGATTCCAATCCAGCAGCACCTTAGAGACCAAGAAGATTTCCAAACTTTCAAGAGTCAAATCTCCCCTGGTGAGGTATGAGTTGGAATCCTCGTATGCAACAAGGGGAGTTTTTGTTACCGCCAGGAAAATAAACAAAATATTTTCCTGAAGTCAGGTTGCCTGGCTACACTGGCTCCATGCCCAGATGCGGAGACTTGCGTGGTTCAGAAGCCTTCATAAGGCTCAGAAAGAATGTATATGTATGATTGTGCCAATGCTATATGGTTTCCCTTGCGTTTGTGTCATTTACGATGTAATAAATGCCCCTTTTAAGTTGAAATTAGGATGTGCCTGCAGCTTAGTGTTAGTTAGGTTCTTCAGTTAGCTTAAGGTTTTTGTTATTGTTAGATTTAAGAAAGCCATGCCAATTAGTAGTTGTGAAGTCTTACCTATAAGTATAAGTACATGTGTTATCCTTTAAAGTTTCCCTAATATGTAAGTTAGAAATGTTATTTTTGAAATTTGTGTCTGATAGTAAAAGCAATAGCCAGTTAAGGTCTGATATTAAGGGACAAGGAAGTTGGCTCTGGAATGCAGCTCAGACCAAAGCCCAGCCGACCCTTTGATAAGGAAAATGACCCTCTTTGGATTTACAAATCGAATCTGCTGCCAGCACCCAAGGGTCACCCAGCCGTTGGAAGACGTGCAGGAACCACCAGTGGACAGTTTGAACTTTCCTTTTGTTACAGCAAAGCAAGGCCTTAGGGCATCACTGAAAGGTGCAGCCACCTGATAGGAGATAGCTGGGTGTGGCGGTAAGCCCATCTGGATTTCGCGGACAATAGACGCTATCTGCTTTCCATTCAGAACCATTGCGAGATCCCGCAGGAAGACGCCTGACAGCGAGATTTGGGTTTCCCATTCAGAAAAGTGTAACTGTATCTGGTTTGTAAACTGTTTTGTTTCATGATTGGTGTTTTGGGTGAGGGACTCGCCCCCTCACCTCCCCTTTGCCCCCTTTTGAAGGTTGGGAATAAAAGTTCTTGCACTGCGTTGAAAGGGCGCGATTCTCTCCTGACCGAGCTGTGACCACCACCTGCAATAAAATCCTTTTGCTTTGAAGAACGCCTGCTTCCTGTGCCTCATTAAGTTGCTGAGCTGAAATCACTTATTGTTACCTGGCAAATCGCGGTAACATTTTGACTCTTGAAAGTTTGGAAATCTTCTTGGTCTCTAAGGTGCTGCTGGACTCAAATCTATTATTATTATTTATTTATTTATTTAATTTGATATACTGCCCAATCCCCGGAGGGCTCTGGGCGGTGTACAACATAAAATCACATAAAAACATCATAAGCAACCATAAGTTATAATAAAAACAGCAGTTATAATATATCAAGATGGCGTCCCACCTGAACCTAATCCCTTTAGCAGGAGGGGGTAATGGTCCCAATGGTATGAGGGACCCATAGATCTTAATAATGGATCCCATTAATATTGGGATTCCAACCTAGGGGGGGGGGCACTCAGCGCCTGGCCTCTCCAAACGCCCGGTGGAACAACTCGGTCTTACAGGCCCTGCGGAAGTCCCCAAGGTCCCGCAGGGCCCGGACAGTTGGAGGGAGAGTGTTCCACCAGGCAGGGGCCAGAGCCGTAAAGACTCTGGCCCGAGTGGAGGCCAGCCGTCCTACAGCAGCCTAATGTGGCTGCCCCTGATCCAAACCTTACTGAAGCTAACAAGCTTGAAGAACAGCAGGACGAGGAAGAGGCAGATTCACAAGACGAGGACATTTGGTGGAACAAGGAAGGTAAAGCTTCAGGGTCCACAGGAGAACCTGGGGGGAAATTTGCCTGGACAAGGGACGAGGGCTCAAGAGCAGCAGGCCAGCAACAGAAGGCAGATTACATGGGAAAAGTTAGCACAACGGGACAGAGCATTGGGAGGAAAGAGCAAGGCAAATTCCTACCCCATGTCCTCTAGAACTGGAATATCACAGACACCCACAATCCTAGTCGCTGCATATTTCAGTCGATCAAAAAAGCCCAGAGCCTGTATCACCCCTCCTCCTAAGGCCGTGGTGGCGAACCTTTGGCACTCCAGATGTTATGGACTACAATTCCCATCAGCCCCTGCCAGCATGGCCAATTGGCCATGCTGGCAGGGGCTGATGGGAATTGTAGTCCATAACATCTGGAGTGCCAAAGGTTCGCCACCACTATCCTAAGGACATCAGCCTCTCTGTTTGTCCAGTGACCGTAATAAAGAAAGAAACCAGAACGGAAGTACAAGCACCTTGTGAGGTAGGTGGGGCTGAGGGAATTTGGAGAGAACTATGATAAATCCAAGGTCACCCAGCAGGCTTCACATGGAGGAGTAGGGAATCAAACCCAGTTCTCCAGATTAGAGTCTGCCACTCATGTGGAGGAGAGGGGAATCAAATCTGCTTCTTTTGTGGCCTCGTGGGGGGGGGGGGGTGTCCCCCATGTCTGAGGACAATCCAAGTGATATCTGTGACTTCCTTTTGGCGGTGGTATCACAAGCCTAACGGGGCCTTGCTGTAGTAACCTTTTAACCTGCAATGCAAATGAAATAAAGACGGAGCTCCGGGTTCTGAAAGACAAAAAAATCCCCACCCCGGCCAGTATTTTGTTTTACGGGGCTGCCAGCGGGACTGAGAACTTGTGAAAAGAGTATAGGTGGGTTTTTTTTTTTAAAGCAAGCAGAAAATGTAATTGAAAAGGAGTGACACAGAGGCAGGAAGGAAGTAGCTACACACTGTTTGTTTCACTGTGAAGTGCTTGTGGAGATAAACAGATAAGCACTCGTTTCCCCTCTACATCAGCAGTTCCCAGTCAGAGGGGTACCTAGGGAAAATGTAGCCCGGTGCAAAATCTGAGTTTTCCACCCCCACTCCCACCCCCCATATGGGCAGCCACAGTGGTGGGATTCAGCCTGTTCGCACCTCTTCGGCAGAACCGGTTGTTAAAATGGTGCTTGTAAACAACCAGTTGTTAAATCATTTGAATCCCACCAATGGGTGGCTTTTTCTATTGGGAAAGAGAAAGAAAACATGTTTCTTTTCACCCCATCTACAATTTTAGAAACCTTACAGTGTAATTCTAAACCCAACCTTGGTCGGGAAACGGCCAAGATAGAAACCGAATAAATAAACAAGTAAATTAAATAAATAAATTGAAAGCAAATAAATAAATAGATTTAGAAGGGCACAGCGCCTACTAGTTCAAAGGGCCAGACTTCGGTCACGTCACGAGAAGGCAAGAAGAGTCATTGGAAAAGACAATAACGCTAGGAAAAGTTGGAAAGAGGAGGAGCCGCCAAGAGATGGACGGCCTCAAGGAAGGAGGCCTCGGCTACCTTCGGTGTGCAAAACCTCAGCAAGGCTGTTCACAAAAGGACATTTGGAAGACAGGGATTCATAGGGTCACTGTAACGATTTTAAGGTTGGGTTGAAATGATTGTAGGTTTGTGTGTCTTTAAACTGAGTGCTGAATAGGAGGGGAATGACCATTAAAAAGGCACATGAGCTGTGTTTGAGTTTGGTGAGGGGTGCCGGGGCAGGTGGGGCAGGGGCAAGAAGAAAGATTATAAAAGGGGTGAAGCCAGAGAGAGAGATCTGTGTTTTTTAAAAATATTTTTATTGTATAGTTTGAAATAATCGTTCTATTTACATCTTTCTGATATAATTTCCAAACAATACATTTTCCCTTTTTTTCCTCCCACCCTCCCCTAATATCATGTTTTACTTTTCTTTAACCAAACAGCAGTAAGTTCATTCGTTGTTGTCTTCTTGTCCATATGTCTTCTTTGACTCCCGTCTCCTTCATCCAATTCTCATAACTTGTCCATATCTTCATTATTTCATTCTGTTTTTCTTGCCATGTTTTATTCTTTGATAATATTTCAAAAATGTCTAATGTCGCTTGTTCCCATATATATTCCAACCATTTCTGAATCGTCCATTTTTTTTAATCTTTCCATCCAAGCGCTATCACTGCATGTATTGCTCTAATCAACGTTTTGTACATATTTATATATTGTATATCTATTTTTTTCATCATCAATTATTCCCATAATAATAGATCATTTCTTAATTCCACTTTATTTTTCATCCGAGAGAGTTCTCTGTGTGTGTGGGGGGGGGGGGGTTGTTGAAGCTGTGTGAGAGGAATCTTAGGTGTGGGTTTTTACAAAGAGAGAGGGGGAAATTGAAGTTAATGTATTGTCGAAGGCTTTCACAGCTGGAATCACTAGGGTGTTGTGGGTTTTCCGGGTTGTATGGCCGTGTTCCAAGAGCATTTTCTCCTGACGTTTCGCCTGCATCTGTGGCTGGCAGCTTCAGAGGATCTAGATGCAGGTGAAGCGTCAGGAGAAAATGCTACTGGAACACGGCCATACAACCCAGAAAACCCACAACACCCCAAACTGAAGTAAGTTTGAGATGTATTAATCTGTGAGGAATACAGAAACTGTCAGAGTTAGAGTGTCAGAACTCTCTGAGGAAGAATTGGAGTCTGTCAGAAAAGGACAGAAACTGTATGAAGAAGAAGAAGAATCTCCTTGTCCTTCCCCCCTCACAACAAACACCCTGTGAGGTAGGTGGGGCTGAGAGAGCTCCGAGAAGCTGTGACTAGCCCAAGGTCACCCAGCTGGCGTGTGTGGGAGTGTACAGGCTAATCTGAATTCCCCAGATAAGCCTCCACAGCTCAGGCAGCAGAGCTGGGAATCAAACCCGGTTCCTCCAGATTAGATACATGCGCTCTTAACCTCCTACGCCACTGCTGAGTGTGCCAAAGGGTGACATAGTTTTATTGTAACAGTGAAAGGGGTCAGAATGACTTTATGCTGACTGGAAGTTATTTAAAGTAGTTGGTGCCTCAGTTAGATTTTATTTTAATTTCTGTAAATAATTTGTTTGGAACCTTGAAGTTACCTACCAGTTATAAATACACTCTTATTCTGGTTCAGTGAAATATTGGAACTCCCCCCTGATTTTCCTTAGCAGTGCAAATGCTATCCATTTGCCTTACATCTTGTACACGCTAGCAAAAAAAGAATAAAATAAAAGGGGAAATAAAATAGTTTTTGGAATTTTATTCTTGATGGTAGCCTACAAAATGAGGAGACAGAAAAGACAGAAAAATAGAGTAAGTGGTGTAAAAAAATATCTAAAAGTGATATGTGTACAAACATACACCAAACATGTAATACAAAAACCATATAGAAACCACATTAAATATACATTTGTTACAATTGTCTACAGTTGTCTAAAGCCCCTTCCGCACATGCAGAATAACGCACTTTCAATCCACTTTCACAGTTGTTTGCAAGTGGATTTTTCCATTCCGCACAGTAAAATCCAGCTGCAAAGTGGGTTGAAAGTGCATTATTCTGCATGTGCGGAAGGGGCCTAATAAGGTGGCAGTGCTCTCAATGAGATTAACCAGGTTATCTAAGCAATGTGCCAAAACAACTTGCATGTCCTTCCTTGTTTAGTTGTTAAAAGGAAAGCGAACTTCCTTCCGTGTTTGGTCATTCATCTGTTATATGTAATAGTAAATGCAGAACCTCTTGCAGAACTTGAAAAAAAGGCTGTTATGCATCAAATGGATGCAGAAATTATAACAGGGATCATGAAGGAGGCTGCGGTGCCTTGGAAAGATGCACATAAATGTTTGTAGAAGGTCTCAAAGAAGCATGAAAAACAAGACATCCACATGTGGCTGCCGGCTGATTTCTAATAAGCCTTCAGCGTTGTGGATGTTTTGCAGAGTCTTCTTCAGTATCATGCCATAATTGCACTATATCTGCGAGACTATACAAATATAACGAAGCTCATAAATTATAGACTATTGTGCCATACTTACGTGTATCCAAAATTACTCACTTTCATGTCCAAGAACTGCATGCCTCACATCCAGACCTCAATATTGCAAAAGACCATTTCTGTAACTTAAATCCATTCCAAGCTGCTCATTACACGCAGCTGTGGTTTGTTACAAATCACATTTTCTAATTTACCCATAAGTAGATAGATTGTGGTAGGAGCAAGACCAGAACCCTCAGAACAACCCTGTGGGGTAGAATAGGCTAAGAGAGATAGGCCAGGCCCCGGTGCTCGCAGTGCAATATTTTAACCAGTGGTGGGATCCAAAAATGTTAGTAACAGGTTCCCATGGTGGTGGGATTCAAACTGTGGCATAGTGCCAATGGGGCTGGGCAGGGCATGATGGGGGCGTGGCCAGGAATTCCAGGGGCGGGGCATTCCTGGGAGGGGCTGTGGCAAGACGCAGCTGCTGCGCCGGTCCTTGGGCGGGAAACGAATGCACGCAGGCGCAGGCTGCCACGCACACCGGTGCACCTCCTGCTAGACTGCTTCAAGTTCTGCACGCTACTGCTGAGAGGAGGGTCGTAACTAAGGCAAAAATCACGTGGCAAAATCACCAATTAGTAACCCCCTCTCGGCACACACAAATAATGAGTAACCTACTCTCGGGAACCTGTGAGAACCTGCTGGATCCCACCTCTGATTTTAACCCCTACAATGCCGGATCAATGGAAATATAGATATTTCCCCAAGCTTATTATCAATACAAACCTTTTCATTTGAACTCTACTTTGGATTTAACTAATTCCAAACACCATTGAGAGATTTTACATAAGTTCTTCTTGTTTTAGTATTTGCTTTCATTGCAATGCTTTTATCGTGACTTCCCTTTTATCACAGTTGTCCCAGTGGAGAAATATCAGCTCCTGATTTTGTTTTGCTGGAACATTTTGCAGATCCTTTGTCGAATTTGTTTTGTTTTCACACTGTAAACAATGGGATTAAGAACAGGTGGGACCGCAATGTAGATGTTGGCCATCATCATGTGAACCATGGGAGACAGGTGCCGTCCAACCCGATGAACTACACTGGCACCAACCATTGGCATATAAAAAATCAAGATGGCGCAGATATGGGAGACACAGGTGTTCAAAGACCTGGAACGTTCTTCACGGGAGGCAACGCTCAGCACGGTCTTCAGGATCAGGGCATAAGAAACTAGAATGATCGCGACATCCAAACATAATGTACAAATGACTATAATCAAACCATACAACATATTGACTGTAGTGTCTGCACAGGCCAAATGCATGATATCCTGGTGGAGACAATAGGAGTGAGATAGCATGTTGGACCCGCAGAAGGGGAGTCGTTTGATAAGGAACGGGGCAGGGAAACAGACACAGAAACCTCTTGCCAATATGGCTAGTCCGATTTTTCCGATTACTGTATTTGAGAGAAGCGAAGTGTATCTCAGAGGGTTTTTGATGGCAACGGATCGGTCCAAAGCCATTGCCACCAGGATGCCAGACTCTGTCCATTGGAACAGGTGGATGAAGAACATCTGAACGATGCAGGCATTGAAGGAGATCTCTTTGAAGCCAAACCAGTAAACACCCAGCATCGTGGGCATGGTGCACAAAGTGGCACCCAAGTCCGAGCAGGCGAGGAGGGAGAGGAAGAGGTACATGGGCTCGTGAAGGCTCCGATCTGTCTTGATAACAAAGAGAATGAGCACATTTCCAAAGAGAGTCAGGATGTAGAGCAGACAGAGAGGGAAGGCCATCCAAGAGTTCTCCTCCTCCATGCCAGGGATGCCCACGAGGACAAAGATTTGGTGGTTCACAATACTGATGTTGAGGCTGAGGGTGGACATCATCCTTCTACAACGATATTATGTAAAATATCCACCATCATCTTAGCAGACATAGAAGTCCGACAGGAAAAGTTGCCACCGTTCGTCAGCCCCCTCCCCCACTATTTATACTTGTGGGTCTGTACACTCTTTCCCCTTTGCTTTCACACTCACCACCTTTGCATTAAAAGTGAAGTTTTCCGAGTCCATCCTGTATGAATATGGCATAAATTGATGCCTTCCGTGAAGATGAGGGGGGATATGATTGAAGTCTATAAAATTATGCAATGTTGATAGAGAGAAATTGTTCTCTCTTTCTCACAATACTAGAACCAGGGGGCATCCATTGAAAATGCTGGGGGGAAGAATTAGGACTAATAAAAGGAAACACTTCTTCACGCAACGTGTGATTGGTGTTTGGAATATGCTGCCACAGGAGGTGGTGATGGCCGCTCACCTGGATAGCTTTAAAGGGGGCTTGGTCAGATTTATGGAGGGAGAAGTTGATTTATGGCTACCAATCTTGATCCTCCTTGATCTGAGATTGCAAATGCCTTAGCAGACCAGGTGCTCGGGAGCAACAGCCGCAGCAGGCCATTGCTTTCACACCCTGCACGTGAGCTCCCAAAGGCACCTGGTGGGCCACTGCGAGTAGCAGAGAGCTGGACTAGATGGACTCTGGTCTGAACCAGCTGGCTTGTTCTTATGTTCTTACGTTCTTATACTTTCAGAGGGTAGCCCGTTGGTCTGTTCCTTTAAAACCAATCTGTTTCCTTTGGCTGCCCCAATGCCCACCACAGGTAGCCCATGTTGGGAGCTGAACTGCATTGAAGTCCAGCAGCACCTAAGAGACCAACAAGATAAAAAGTAGGAAGGTATAAGGACTCAGGGATTCTCATTCCGGCTTGTGTCTGATGAAGGGAGCTTTGACCATCAAAAGCGGATACCTCCAATATCTTATTGGCCTTTAAGGGGCTAAGTAAAGTTTCCCCTTCAGTCGTGTTCAACCCTGGGGTACCACTGTGAGCAGTGATTTTATTTTTTTTTAATAAAATTTATTGAAATGTTAAAAAAGAAGAGGTGGTTTACACAGATATGTAACAAAAATTTATACCATATTTGGTTACAATACCACACAAATATCTATTATAACTCTCATTTTATACAACAAAATTAAAAGACTTCCTTGCTGTACTTCAGGAGTAATTTTCCTTTGATTATTCATTAATCCTTCCTTAATGGATAAATTCTTTGATCAACTTCAATAGTATTGTTGCATTCCTAAGTGCTTTATACATTTGTATTTAACCCTTTCAATCTGTCTTTAAGCTTAATTCTGAGATTAATTAATCTGTTACATATCTATTTCCTAATTTCAAATATAAAAAGTGTTAATGTATTTAAAAGAAACATTCAAAATTAATTGTTATTCTTATTATTATTTTTAAATTAAAAAATTTGTGTACATAAAATATATATATCAAACTATAACAAAATAGGACATCACGTTCTTAGAGCGCATTTACTTACAGAGTAAATGCAAAGGAAAAAACCCTTCCCTTAATCTATGGGGTGAGCAGTGATTTTATAGGCAAGCCTTTTTGTGGGGCAGTTTGCCATTGCTTTCCCTGGCTATTCTTTACCCCCTAGCTATGAGCTAGGTACTCATTTACTGACCAAGAAATGGATGGATGACTGAGTTGACCATGAGCCAGCTGCCAGGATATCTGACCCACAGGGGACTCAAACTCCTGACTGTGCGAGTGGCAGTGCAAGTGTAACCCCCATGCTCAGAATGGGTTGACCCAGAAAGGGATGGAGACTCAAAGCAGCAGAAGGCTGCAGAGCTCATGTGGTTTGGAGGAGACGAGGCTACCAGACTCGGACCTTGGTTTGTATAAGCCCTTAACACCTTGTTAAGGTGACTGCAATGTTGTTGGGGACTAGTGGGAAGGTGGTTGTTTATTTTTGCTATGTTGTAAATGTTGGAGTTTATTGTTTCAGGGCTTCTTTTTGTGGTTGCAATGGGTGAGAGTTCTCCTGGAAACCTTCATCATGTTGAATCCGGTTCACCAAGCCCTTGGAGTCTTCAGGAGCCAGCCCACTTGCAAAGAAGAATTGGACTTGGCAGTATCAGAAGACTGTAAATATAAGGACTTGAAAATGCAACCTGAACAGGACCTTGAAGTGTGATGTTAAATGCTGATGGTTAATGTTATGTGTTAAGAAAGTAAACCCTTTTGTTTTTAAAAATTGTTGTTGCAAACTCATTCCAAGTTCTGCCCCACAGAACCCACAAGCTGAGGTTACACTAGGTACTCACCGACCAAGAAATGGCTGGCTGGCTGAGTCGACCATGAGCCAGCTGCCAGGATATCTGACCCACAGGGGGCTCAAACTCCTGACTGTGTGAGTGGCAGTGCAAGCACTTAACCACTATGCCATGCAGCTCCTTAAGGGGCGAATCCAATCTAGCATAAACTGGGCAGTCTATTGGCACCAAAGCCAGGCAGATCCAGCTCATAGAGATCTGCCACTGAGATCTGCACAGCTTCCTGACCACGTGCATTGGTAAAAACATTAATAAATCAGTGGAGGTCAAAGTGACGAGATTGACATGAAGACGTTGTCATATTCAGGGGAACCAGTTACAGGAAGAGGCCTCAGAAACACGACATTTAACCAAAGATATCTATAACAAACCACTCCGTTTCCTTTTGCTGCCCGGATACCCACCAGAAGGGGCAGCCAGGCTACAAAAGTTTTTTTCCCCAAAAAATGTTTTTACTGAACAGTCCTGCATTGCAAGGGACGGCAGAGTCAGGAAGGAATTGTAACGTGCAAACGTTTCTGGAAGCAAAATGCAGGATGCGGTGGGAAGGGGAGATCCTTCAGGTCCAAACGGCGAACGCTTTCTCTTCATCTAATTGTTGTAATTTGCTGTTGTGGATGTGTGCTGTTGTTTTGTTTTGTCTTTGCTGGCCTTTGGCCGTATTAAACTATTTATCTATCTATCTTTCTCTTCATCACTGTATTGTAGCTGAGGAGTGGTCCTGCATCGTTCAGGATTTTCCATGCTCCTGATGTCAGTCCAAGAAACCCCCACCCCCAAAAAAGTCCCCTTCGTATTTCAAACAGTTTGTGTGCTTACCTGACTTTGCCGCACTGCGCACCGTGACCCTGATTTGATTTCCCCAACTGCAGACGGAGACTGTGCCTGAACAAGGGAGAGTCCATGAAAGTGTTTTTCTCAGGAAGGCGGGGGGGGGGGGGCTGCCCAAAATACTTCTGGGGAAAGAAAACAAACAAACCAGTGGGAGCAGCTGCAGCAGGTCCCAATTACGGGAGGATCTCAGTGGATCTTGTGCAAAAAGACTGTGGAGTTCTGGCCTCAGAAAGGGCAGCCTGTGATCTTCGGCAAACTAAGAGCCCAAGATGATTATTCTGGAATATGCTGCCACAGCCACTAACCTGGATAGCTTTAAAAGGGGCTTGGACAGATTTATGGAGGAGAAGTCGATCTCTGGCTACCAATCTTGATCCTCCTTGATGAGATTGCAAATGCCTTAGCAGACCAGGTGCTCAGGAGCAGCAGCAGCAGCAGAAGGCCATTGCTTTCACCTCCTGCACGTGAGCTCCCAAAGGCACCTGGTGGGCCACTGCGAGTAGCAGAGAGCTGGACTAGATGGATTCAGGTCTGATCCAGCAGGCTCTTGCTTAGGTTCTTATAACCTCAGTTGGTCTTGCTACCGCGCTGCCTGGGTAACTTTTATTCTCCCAGATCCGCCAGCTCTCGGCAGCGCAGAGGAACAGAAACAGGACCCGACACAGCGAGAATAGTGAAAATAAAAAAATGAGTTTATTGAGATGCTGACCTACGTGTCAGCACCTCCACACCACGGCAACTGCAACTTCCCTCGCAGCTTTACAACGACTTTTATACACAGTCTCCCACCCAGGAATCCGGGAGGGTACAGGACAACCTACAATCATTTATTCACAAATACATAGGAACCAATCAGAGTCCAGAGGGCAGTCCCTTCTTGAATTTCACGGCAGAAGCAGGGCGAGGCGACGACGTAGGCACAGGCGGGAAAAACACAAAAGAGTCCTTTGGGTGCTCGGGACCAGGAAACAAAACCTAACGACGACGGCACCCTAATCTGCCTGCTGGTGGGATTAAGCAGATGGAGGTGCTTCTTCCAGGGTCCCTTTTGTCAAACGTCCATTCACGGTTTTTGCAAATGAAAGGGTCGTGCCCAGGTGGAGCAGGGGTGGATTCCTGCCTTGGGCAAAGGAGGTTCCATACAGATACAAATACAGAATACAACTTTGATTCCTACATTCTACCTAGTACAACTTGTTCCTATCTAACTTATAATGAAATAAAACATAATTTCACCTTTATTAAGCAGCAAGATCAGAAATGGAATAATTCATTTCTGACTCCTCTATCAGTCTCTCTTACCCTTTGGGGGTATGACCTAACTCTGTGATGGCGAACCTATGGCACTCCAGATATCCATGGACTACAATTCCCATCATTCCCTGCCAGCATGCTGGCAGGGAATAATGGGAATTGTAGTCCATGGATATCTGGAGTGCCATAGGTTCGCCATTGGGGGGGGGGGGGGGGGGGGGGGGGGGGGGGTGGGGGGGGGGGGGGGGGGGGGGGCGGGGGTGGGGGGGGGGGGGGATGGGGGGGGGTGGGGTTGGGGGGGGGGGGGAGTTGGGTGGGGGGGGGGTGGGGGGGGGGGGGGGTGGGGGGGGGGGGGGGTGGGGGGGGGGGGGGGTGGGGGGGGGGGGGGGTGGGGGGGGGGGGGGGTGGGGGGGGGGGGGGGTGGGGGGGGGGGGGGGTGGGGGGGGGGGGGGGTGGGGGGGGGGGGGGGTGGGGGGGGGGGGGGGTGGGGGGGGGGGGGGGTGGGGGGGGGGGGGGGTGGGGGGGGGGGGGGGTGGGGGGGGGGGGGGGTGGGGGGGGGGGGGGGTGGGGGGGGGGGGGGGTGGGGGGGGGGGGGGGTGGGGGGGGGGGGGGGTGGGGGGGGGGGGGGGTGGGGGGGGGGGGGGGTGGGGGGGGGGGGGGGTGGGGGGGGGGGGGGGTGGGGGGGGGGGGGGGTGGGGGGGGGGGGGGGTGGGGGGGGGGGGGGGTGGGGGGGGGGGGGGGTGGGGGGGGGGGGGGGTGGGGGGGGGGGGGGGTGGGGGGGGGGGGGGGTGGGGGGGGGGGGGGGTGGGGGGGGGGGGGGGTGGGGGGGGGGGGGGGTGGGGGGGGGGGGGGGTGGGGGGGGGGGGGGGTGGGGGGGGGGGGGGGTGGGGGGGGGGGGGGGTGGGGGGGGGGGGGGGTGGGGGGGGGGGGGGGTGGGGGGGGGGGGGGGTGGGGGGGGGGGGGGGTGGGGGGGGGGGGGGGTGGGGGGGGGGGGGGGTGGGGGGGGGGGGGGGTGGGGGGGGGGGGGGGTGGGGGGGGGGGGGGGTGGGGGGGGGGGGGGGTGGGGGGGGGGGGGGGTGGGGGGGGGGGGGGGTGGGGGGGGGGGGGGGTGGGGGGGGGGGGGGGTGGGGGGGGGGGGGGGTGGGGGGGGGGGGGGGTGGGGGGGGGGGGGGGTGGGGGGGGGGGGGGGTGGGGGGGGGGGGGGGTGGGGGGGGGGGGGGGTGGGGGGGGGGGGGGGTGGGGGGGGGGGGGGGTGGGGGGGGGGGGGGGTGGGGGGGGGGGGGGGTGGGGGGGGGGGGGGGTGGGGGGGGGGGGGGGTGGGGGGGGGGGGGGGTGGGGGGGGGGGGGGGTGGGGGGGGGGGGGGGTGGGGGGGGGGGGGGGTGGGGGGGGGGGGGGGTGGGGGGGGGGGGGGGTGGGGGGGGGGGGGGGTGGGGGGGGGGGGGGGTGGGGGGGGGGGGGGGTGGGGGGGGGGGGGGGTGGGGGGGGGGGGGGGTGGGGGGGGGGGGGGGTGGGGGGGGGGGGGGGTGGGGGGGGGGGGGGGTGGGGGGGGGGGGGGGTGGGGGGGGGGGGGGGTGGGGGGGGGGGGGGGTGGGGGGGGGGGGGGGTGGGGGGGGGGGGGGGTGGGGGGGGGGGGGGGTGGGGGGGGGGGGGGGTGGGGGGGGGGGGGGGTGGGGGGGGGGGGGGGTGGGGGGGGGGGGGGGTGGGGGGGGGGGGGGGTGGGGGGGGGGGGGGGTGGGGGGGGGGGGGGGTGGGGGGGGGGGGGGGTGGGGGGGGGGGGGGGTGGGGGGGGGGGGGGGTGGGGGGGGGGGGGGGTGGGGGGGGGGGGGGGTGGGGGGGGGGGGGGGTGGGGGGGGGGGGGGGTGGGGGGGGGGGGGGGTGGGGGGGGGGGGGGGTGGGGGGGGGGGGGGGTGGGGGGGGGGGGGGGTGGGGGGGGGGGGGGGTGGGGGGGGGGGGGGGTGGGGGGGGGGGGGGGTGGGGGGGGGGGGGGGTGGGGGGGGGGGGGGGTGGGGGGGGGGGGGGGTGGGGGGGGGGGGGGGTGGGGGGGGGGGGGGGTGGGGGGGGGGGGGGGTGGGGGGGGGGGGGGGTGGGGGGGGGGGGGGGTGGGGGGGGGGGGGGGTGGGGGGGGGGGGGGGTGGGGGGGGGGGGGGGTGGGGGGGGGGGGGGGTGGGGGGGGGGGGGGGTGGGGGGGGGGGGGGGTGGGGGGGGGGGGGGGTGGGGGGGGGGGGGGGTGGGGGGGGGGGGGGGTGGGGGGGGGGGGGGGTGGGGGGGGGGGGGGGTGGGGGGGGGGGGGGGTGGGGGGGGGGGGGGGTGGGGGGGGGGGGGGGTGGGGGGGGGGGGGGGTGGGGGGGGGGGGGGGTGGGGGGGGGGGGGGGTGGGGGGGGGGGGGGGTGGGGGGGGGGGGGGGTGGGGGGGGGGGGGGGTGGGGGGGGGGGGGGGTGGGGGGGGGGGGGGGTGGGGGGGGGGGGGGGTGGGGGGGGGGGGGGGTGGGGGGGGGGGGGGGTGGGGGGGGGGGGGGGTGGGGGGGGGGGGGGGTGGGGGGGGGGGGGGGTGGGGGGGGGGGGGGGTGGGGGGGGGGGGGGGTGGGGGGGGGGGGGGGTGGGGGGGGGGGGGGGTGGGGGGGGGGGGGGGTGGGGGGGGGGGGGGGTGGGGGGGGGGGGGGGTGGGGGGGGGGGGGGGTGGGGGGGGGGGGGGGTGGGGGGGGGGGGGGGTGGGGGGGGGGGGGGGTGGGGGGGGGGGGGGGTGGGGGGGGGGGGGGGTGGGGGGGGGGGGGGGTGGGGGGGGGGGGGGGTGGGGGGGGGGGGGGGTGGGGGGGGGGGGGGGTGGGGGGGGGGGGGGGTGGGGGGGGGGGGGGGTGGGGGGGGGGGGGGGTGGGGGGGGGGGGGGGTGGGGGGGGGGGGGGGTGGGGGGGGGGGGGGGTGGGGGGGGGGGGGGGTGGGGGGGGGGGGGGGTGGGGGGGGGGGGGGGTGGGGGGGGGGGGGGGTGGGGGGGGGGGGGGGTGGGGGGGGGGGGGGGTGGGGGGGGGGGGGGGTGGGGGGGGGGGGGGGTGGGGGGGGGGGGGGGTGGGGGGGGGGGGGGGTGGGGGGGGGGGGGGGTGGGGGGGGGGGGGGGTGGGGGGGGGGGGGGGTGGGGGGGGGGGGGGGTGGGGGGGGGGGGGGGTGGGGGGGGGGGGGGGTGGGGGGGGGGGGGGGTGGGGGGGGGGGGGGGTGGGGGGGGGGGGGGGTGGGGGGGGGGGGGGGTGGGGGGGGGGGGGGGTGGGGGGGGGGGGGGGTGGGGGGGGGGGGGGGTGGGGGGGGGGGGGGGTGGGGGGGGGGGGGGGTGGGGGGGGGGGGGGGTGGGGGGGGGGGGGGGTGGGGGGGGGGGGGGGTGGGGGGGGGGGGGGGTGGGGGGGGGGGGGGGTGGGGGGGGGGGGGGGTGGGGGGGGGGGGGGGTGGGGGGGGGGGGGGGTGGGGGGGGGGGGGGGTGGGGGGGGGGGGGGGTGGGGGGGGGGGGGGGTGGGGGGGGGGGGGGGTGGGGGGGGGGGGGGGTGGGGGGGGGGGGGGGTGGGGGGGGGGGGGGGTGGGGGGGGGGGGGGGTGGGGGGGGGGGGGGGTGGGGGGGGGGGGGGGTGGGGGGGGGGGGGGGTGGGGGGGGGGGGGGGTGGGGGGGGGGGGGGGTGGGGGGGGGGGGGGGTGGGGGGGGGGGGGGGTGGGGGGGGGGGGGGGTGGGGGGGGGGGGGGGTGGGGGGGGGGGGGGGTGGGGGGGGGGGGGGGTGGGGGGGGGGGGGGGTGGGGGGGGGGGGGGGTGGGGGGGGGGGGGGGTGGGGGGGGGGGGGGGTGGGGGGGGGGGGGGGTGGGGGGGGGGGGGGGTGGGGGGGGGGGGGGGTGGGGGGGGGGGGGGGTGGGGGGGGGGGGGGGTGGGGGGGGGGGGGGGTGGGGGGGGGGGGGGGTGGGGGGGGGGGGGGGTGGGGGGGGGGGGGGGTGGGGGGGGGGGGGGGTGGGGGGGGGGGGGGGTGGGGGGGGGGGGGGGTGGGGGGGGGGGGGGGTGGGGGGGGGGGGGGGTGGGGGGGGGGGGGGGTGGGGGGGGGGGGGGGTGGGGGGGGGGGGGGGTGGGGGGGGGGGGGGGTGGGGGGGGGGGGGGGTGGGGGGGGGGGGGGGTGGGGGGGGGGGGGGGTGGGGGGGGGGGGGGGTGGGGGGGGGGGGGGGTGGGGGGGGGGGGGGGTGGGGGGGGGGGGGGGTGGGGGGGGGGGGGGGTGGGGGGGGGGGGGGGTGGGGGGGGGGGGGGGTGGGGGGGGGGGGGGGTGGGGGGGGGGGGGGGTGGGGGGGGGGGGGGGTGGGGGGGGGGGGGGGTGGGGGGGGGGGGGGGTGGGGGGGGGGGGGGGTGGGGGGGGGGGGGGGTGGGGGGGGGGGGGGGTGGGGGGGGGGGGGGGTGGGGGGGGGGGGGGGTGGGGGGGGGGGGGGGTGGGGGGGGGGGGGGGTGGGGGGGGGGGGGGGTGGGGGGGGGGGGGGGTGGGGGGGGGGGGGGGTGGGGGGGGGGGGGGGTGGGGGGGGGGGGGGGTGGGGGGGGGGGGGGGTGGGGGGGGGGGGGGGTGGGGGGGGGGGGGGGTGGGGGGGGGGGGGGGTGGGGGGGGGGGGGGGTGGGGGGGGGGGGGGGTGGGGGGGGGGGGGGGTGGGGGGGGGGGGGGGTGGGGGGGGGGGGGGGTGGGGGGGGGGGGGGGTGGGGGGGGGGGGGGGTGGGGGGGGGGGGGGGTGGGGGGGGGGGGGGGTGGGGGGGGGGGGGGGTGGGGGGGGGGGGGGGTGGGGGGGGGGGGGGGTGGGGGGGGGGGGGGGTGGGGGGGGGGGGGGGTGGGGGGGGGGGGGGGTGGGGGGGGGGGGGGGTGGGGGGGGGGGGGGGTGGGGGGGGGGGGGGGTGGGGGGGGGGGGGGGTGGGGGGGGGGGGGGGTGGGGGGGGGGGGGGGTGGGGGGGGGGGGGGGTGGGGGGGGGGGGGGGTGGGGGGGGGGGGGGGTGGGGGGGGGGGGGGGTGGGGGGGGGGGGGGGTGGGGGGGGGGGGGGGTGGGGGGGGGGGGGGGTGGGGGGGGGGGGGGGTGGGGGGGGGGGGGGGTGGGGGGGGGGGGGGGTGGGGGGGGGGGGGGGTGGGGGGGGGGGGGGGTGGGGGGGGGGGGGGGTGGGGGGGGGGGGGGGTGGGGGGGGGGGGGGGTGGGGGGGGGGGGGGGTGGGGGGGGGGGGGGGTGGGGGGGGGGGGGGGTGGGGGGGGGGGGGGGTGGGGGGGGGGGGGGGTGGGGGGGGGGGGGGGTGGGGGGGGGGGGGGGTGGGGGGGGGGGGGGGTGGGGGGGGGGGGGGGTGGGGGGGGGGGGGGGTGGGGGGGGGGGGGGGTGGGGGGGGGGGGGGGTGGGGGGGGGGGGGGGTGGGGGGGGGGGGGGGTGGGGGGGGGGGGGGGTGGGGGGGGGGGGGGGTGGGGGGGGGGGGGGGTGGGGGGGGGGGGGGGTGGGGGGGGGGGGGGGTGGGGGGGGGGGGGGGTGGGGGGGGGGGGGGGTGGGGGGGGGGGGGGGTGGGGGGGGGGGGGGGTGGGGGGGGGGGGGGGTGGGGGGGGGGGGGGGTGGGGGGGGGGGGGGGTGGGGGGGGGGGGGGGTGGGGGGGGGGGGGGGTGGGGGGGGGGGGGGGTGGGGGGGGGGGGGGGTGGGGGGGGGGGGGGGTGGGGGGGGGGGGGGGTGGGGGGGGGGGGGGGTGGGGGGGGGGGGGGGTGGGGGGGGGGGGGGGTGGGGGGGGGGGGGGGTGGGGGGGGGGGGGGGTGGGGGGGGGGGGGGGTGGGGGGGGGGGGGGGTGGGGGGGGGGGGGGGTGGGGGGGGGGGGGGGTGGGGGGGGGGGGGGGTGGGGGGGGGGGGGGGTGGGGGGGGGGGGGGGTGGGGGGGGGGGGGGGTGGGGGGGGGGGGGGGTGGGGGGGGGGGGGGGTGGGGGGGGGGGGGGGTGGGGGGGGGGGGGGGTGGGGGGGGGGGGGGGTGGGGGGGGGGGGGGGTGGGGGGGGGGGGGGGTGGGGGGGGGGGGGGGTGGGGGGGGGGGGGGGTGGGGGGGGGGGGGGGTGGGGGGGGGGGGGGGTGGGGGGGGGGGGGGGTGGGGGGGGGGGGGGGTGGGGGGGGGGGGGGGTGGGGGGGGGGGGGGGTGGGGGGGGGGGGGGGTGGGGGGGGGGGGGGGTGGGGGGGGGGGGGGGTGGGGGGGGGGGGGGGTGGGGGGGGGGGGGGGTGGGGGGGGGGGGGGGTGGGGGGGGGGGGGGGTGGGGGGGGGGGGGGGTGGGGGGGGGGGGGGGTGGGGGGGGGGGGGGGTGGGGGGGGGGGGGGGTGGGGGGGGGGGGGGGTGGGGGGGGGGGGGGGTGGGGGGGGGGGGGGGTGGGGGGGGGGGGGGGTGGGGGGGGGGGGGGGTGGGGGGGGGGGGGGGTGGGGGGGGGGGGGGGTGGGGGGGGGGGGGGGTGGGGGGGGGGGGGGGTGGGGGGGGGGGGGGGTGGGGGGGGGGGGGGGTGGGGGGGGGGGGGGGTGGGGGGGGGGGGGGGTGGGGGGGGGGGGGGGTGGGGGGGGGGGGGGGTGGGGGGGGGGGGGGGTGGGGGGGGGGGGGGGTGGGGGGGGGGGGGGGTGGGGGGGGGGGGGGGTGGGGGGGGGGGGGGGTGGGGGGGGGGGGGGGTGGGGGGGGGGGGGGGTGGGGGGGGGGGGGGGTGGGGGGGGGGGGGGGTGGGGGGGGGGGGGGGTGGGGGGGGGGGGGGGTGGGGGGGGGGGGGGGTGGGGGGGGGGGGGGGTGGGGGGGGGGGGGGGTGGGGGGGGGGGGGGGTGGGGGGGGGGGGGGGTGGGGGGGGGGGGGGGTGGGGGGGGGGGGGGGTGGGGGGGGGGGGGGGTGGGGGGGGGGGGGGGTGGGGGGGGGGGGGGGTGGGGGGGGGGGGGGGTGGGGGGGGGGGGGGGTGGGGGGGGGGGGGGGTGGGGGGGGGGGGGGGTGGGGGGGGGGGGGGGTGGGGGGGGGGGGGGGTGGGGGGGGGGGGGGGTGGGGGGGGGGGGGGGTGGGGGGGGGGGGGGGTGGGGGGGGGGGGGGGTGGGGGGGGGGGGGGGTGGGGGGGGGGGGGGGTGGGGGGGGGGGGGGGTGGGGGGGGGGGGGGGTGGGGGGGGGGGGGGGTGGGGGGGGGGGGGGGTGGGGGGGGGGGGGGGTGGGGGGGGGGGGGGGTGGGGGGGGGGGGGGGTGGGGGGGGGGGGGGGTGGGGGGGGGGGGGGGTGGGGGGGGGGGGGGGTGGGGGGGGGGGGGGGTGGGGGGGGGGGGGGGTGGGGGGGGGGGGGGGTGGGGGGGGGGGGGGGTGGGGGGGGGGGGGGGTGGGGGGGGGGGGGGGTGGGGGGGGGGGGGGGTGGGGGGGGGGGGGGGTGGGGGGGGGGGGGGGTGGGGGGGGGGGGGGGTGGGGGGGGGGGGGGGTGGGGGGGGGGGGGGGTGGGGGGGGGGGGGGGTGGGGGGGGGGGGGGGTGGGGGGGGGGGGGGGTGGGGGGGGGGGGGGGTGGGGGGGGGGGGGGGTGGGGGGGGGGGGGGGTGGGGGGGGGGGGGGGTGGGGGGGGGGGGGGGTGGGGGGGGGGGGGGGTGGGGGGGGGGGGGGGTGGGGGGGGGGGGGGGTGGGGGGGGGGGGGGGTGGGGGGGGGGGGGGGTGGGGGGGGGGGGGGGTGGGGGGGGGGGGGGGTGGGGGGGGGGGGGGGTGGGGGGGGGGGGGGGTGGGGGGGGGGGGGGGTGGGGGGGGGGGGGGGTGGGGGGGGGGGGGGGTGGGGGGGGGGGGGGGTGGGGGGGGGGGGGGGTGGGGGGGGGGGGGGGTGGGGGGGGGGGGGGGTGGGGGGGGGGGGGGGTGGGGGGGGGGGGGGGTGGGGGGGGGGGGGGGTGGGGGGGGGGGGGGGTGGGGGGGGGGGGGGGTGGGGGGGGGGGGGGGTGGGGGGGGGGGGGGGTGGGGGGGGGGGGGGGTGGGGGGGGGGGGGGGTGGGGGGGGGGGGGGGTGGGGGGGGGGGGGGGTGGGGGGGGGGGGGGGTGGGGGGGGGGGGGGGTGGGGGGGGGGGGGGGTGGGGGGGGGGGGGGGTGGGGGGGGGGGGGGGTGGGGGGGGGGGGGGGTGGGGGGGGGGGGGGGTGGGGGGGGGGGGGGGTGGGGGGGGGGGGGGGTGGGGGGGGGGGGGGGTGGGGGGGGGGGGGGGTGGGGGGGGGGGGGGGTGGGGGGGGGGGGGGGTGGGGGGGGGGGGGGGTGGGGGGGGGGGGGGGTGGGGGGGGGGGGGGGTGGGGGGGGGGGGGGGTGGGGGGGGGGGGGGGTGGGGGGGGGGGGGGGTGGGGGGGGGGGGGGGTGGGGGGGGGGGGGGGTGGGGGGGGGGGGGGGTGGGGGGGGGGGGGGGTGGGGGGGGGGGGGGGTGGGGGGGGGGGGGGGTGGGGGGGGGGGGGGGTGGGGGGGGGGGGGGGTGGGGGGGGGGGGGGGTGGGGGGGGGGGGGGGTGGGGGGGGGGGGGGGTGGGGGGGGGGGGGGGTGGGGGGGGGGGGGGGTGGGGGGGGGGGGGGGTGGGGGGGGGGGGGGGTGGGGGGGGGGGGGGGTGGGGGGGGGGGGGGGTGGGGGGGGGGGGGGGTGGGGGGGGGGGGGGGTGGGGGGGGGGGGGGGTGGGGGGGGGGGGGGGTGGGGGGGGGGGGGGGTGGGGGGGGGGGGGGGTGGGGGGGGGGGGGGGTGGGGGGGGGGGGGGGTGGGGGGGGGGGGGGGTGGGGGGGGGGGGGGGTGGGGGGGGGGGGGGGTGGGGGGGGGGGGGGGTGGGGGGGGGGGGGGGTGGGGGGGGGGGGGGGTGGGGGGGGGGGGGGGTGGGGGGGGGGGGGGGTGGGGGGGGGGGGGGGTGGGGGGGGGGGGGGGTGGGGGGGGGGGGGGGTGGGGGGGGGGGGGGGTGGGGGGGGGGGGGGGTGGGGGGGGGGGGGGGTGGGGGGGGGGGGGGGTGGGGGGGGGGGGGGGTGGGGGGGGGGGGGGGTGGGGGGGGGGGGGGGTGGGGGGGGGGGGGGGTGGGGGGGGGGGGGGGTGGGGGGGGGGGGGGGTGGGGGGGGGGGGGGGTGGGGGGGGGGGGGGGTGGGGGGGGGGGGGGGTGGGGGGGGGGGGGGGTGGGGGGGGGGGGGGGTGGGGGGGGGGGGGGGTGGGGGGGGGGGGGGGTGGGGGGGGGGGGGGGTGGGGGGGGGGGGGGGTGGGGGGGGGGGGGGGTGGGGGGGGGGGGGGGTGGGGGGGGGGGGGGGTGGGGGGGGGGGGGGGTGGGGGGGGGGGGGGGTGGGGGGGGGGGGGGGTGGGGGGGGGGGGGGGTGGGGGGGGGGGGGGGTGGGGGGGGGGGGGGGTGGGGGGGGGGGGGGGTGGGGGGGGGGGGGGGTGGGGGGGGGGGGGGGTGGGGGGGGGGGGGGGTGGGGGGGGGGGGGGGTGGGGGGGGGGGGGGGTGGGGGGGGGGGGGGGTGGGGGGGGGGGGGGGTGGGGGGGGGGGGGGGTGGGGGGGGGGGGGGGTGGGGGGGGGGGGGGGTGGGGGGGGGGGGGGGTGGGGGGGGGGGGGGGTGGGGGGGGGGGGGGGTGGGGGGGGGGGGGGGTGGGGGGGGGGGGGGGTGGGGGGGGGGGGGGGTGGGGGGGGGGGGGGGTGGGGGGGGGGGGGGGTGGGGGGGGGGGGGGGTGGGGGGGGGGGGGGGTGGGGGGGGGGGGGGGTGGGGGGGGGGGGGGGTGGGGGGGGGGGGGGGTGGGGGGGGGGGGGGGTGGGGGGGGGGGGGGGTGGGGGGGGGGGGGGGTGGGGGGGGGGGGGGGTGGGGGGGGGGGGGGGTGGGGGGGGGGGGGGGTGGGGGGGGGGGGGGGTGGGGGGGGGGGGGGGTGGGGGGGGGGGGGGGTGGGGGGGGGGGGGGGTGGGGGGGGGGGGGGGTGGGGGGGGGGGGGGGTGGGGGGGGGGGGGGGTGGGGGGGGGGGGGGGTGGGGGGGGGGGGGGGTGGGGGGGGGGGGGGGTGGGGGGGGGGGGGGGTGGGGGGGGGGGGGGGTGGGGGGGGGGGGGGGTGGGGGGGGGGGGGGGTGGGGGGGGGGGGGGGTGGGGGGGGGGGGGGGTGGGGGGGGGGGGGGGTGGGGGGGGGGGGGGGTGGGGGGGGGGGGGGGTGGGGGGGGGGGGGGGTGGGGGGGGGGGGGGGTGGGGGGGGGGGGGGGTGGGGGGGGGGGGGGGTGGGGGGGGGGGGGGGTGGGGGGGGGGGGGGGTGGGGGGGGGGGGGGGTGGGGGGGGGGGGGGGTGGGGGGGGGGGGGGGTGGGGGGGGGGGGGGGTGGGGGGGGGGGGGGGTGGGGGGGGGGGGGGGTGGGGGGGGGGGGGGGTGGGGGGGGGGGGGGGTGGGGGGGGGGGGGGGTGGGGGGGGGGGGGGGTGGGGGGGGGGGGGGGTGGGGGGGGGGGGGGGTGGGGGGGGGGGGGGGTGGGGGGGGGGGGGGGTGGGGGGGGGGGGGGGTGGGGGGGGGGGGGGGTGGGGGGGGGGGGGGGTGGGGGGGGGGGGGGGTGGGGGGGGGGGGGGGTGGGGGGGGGGGGGGGTGGGGGGGGGGGGGGGTGGGGGGGGGGGGGGGTGGGGGGGGGGGGGGGTGGGGGGGGGGGGGGGTGGGGGGGGGGGGGGGTGGGGGGGGGGGGGGGTGGGGGGGGGGGGGGGTGGGGGGGGGGGGGGGTGGGGGGGGGGGGGGGTGGGGGGGGGGGGGGGTGGGGGGGGGGGGGGGTGGGGGGGGGGGGGGGTGGGGGGGGGGGGGGGTGGGGGGGGGGGGGGGTGGGGGGGGGGGGGGGTGGGGGGGGGGGGGGGTGGGGGGGGGGGGGGGTGGGGGGGGGGGGGGGTGGGGGGGGGGGGGGGTGGGGGGGGGGGGGGGTGGGGGGGGGGGGGGGTGGGGGGGGGGGGGGGTGGGGGGGGGGGGGGGTGGGGGGGGGGGGGGGTGGGGGGGGGGGGGGGTGGGGGGGGGGGGGGGTGGGGGGGGGGGGGGGTGGGGGGGGGGGGGGGTGGGGGGGGGGGGGGGTGGGGGGGGGGGGGGGTGGGGGGGGGGGGGGGTGGGGGGGGGGGGGGGTGGGGGGGGGGGGGGGTGGGGGGGGGGGGGGGTGGGGGGGGGGGGGGGTGGGGGGGGGGGGGGGTGGGGGGGGGGGGGGGTGGGGGGGGGGGGGGGTGGGGGGGGGGGGGGGTGGGGGGGGGGGGGGGTGGGGGGGGGGGGGGGTGGGGGGGGGGGGGGGTGGGGGGGGGGGGGGGTGGGGGGGGGGGGGGGTGGGGGGGGGGGGGGGTGGGGGGGGGGGGGGGTGGGGGGGGGGGGGGGTGGGGGGGGGGGGGGGTGGGGGGGGGGGGGGGTGGGGGGGGGGGGGGGTGGGGGGGGGGGGGGGTGGGGGGGGGGGGGGGTGGGGGGGGGGGGGGGTGGGGGGGGGGGGGGGTGGGGGGGGGGGGGGGTGGGGGGGGGGGGGGGTGGGGGGGGGGGGGGGTGGGGGGGGGGGGGGGTGGGGGGGGGGGGGGGTGGGGGGGGGGGGGGGTGGGGGGGGGGGGGGGTGGGGGGGGGGGGGGGTGGGGGGGGGGGGGGGTGGGGGGGGGGGGGGGTGGGGGGGGGGGGGGGTGGGGGGGGGGGGGGGTGGGGGGGGGGGGGGGTGGGGGGGGGGGGGGGTGGGGGGGGGGGGGGGTGGGGGGGGGGGGGGGTGGGGGGGGGGGGGGGTGGGGGGGGGGGGGGGTGGGGGGGGGGGGGGGTGGGGGGGGGGGGGGGTGGGGGGGGGGGGGGGTGGGGGGGGGGGGGGGTGGGGGGGGGGGGGGGTGGGGGGGGGGGGGGGTGGGGGGGGGGGGGGGTGGGGGGGGGGGGGGGTGGGGGGGGGGGGGGGTGGGGGGGGGGGGGGGTGGGGGGGGGGGGGGGTGGGGGGGGGGGGGGGTGGGGGGGGGGGGGGGTGGGGGGGGGGGGGGGTGGGGGGGGGGGGGGGTGGGGGGGGGGGGGGGTGGGGGGGGGGGGGGGTGGGGGGGGGGGGGGGTGGGGGGGGGGGGGGGTGGGGGGGGGGGGGGGTGGGGGGGGGGGGGGGTGGGGGGGGGGGGGGGTGGGGGGGGGGGGGGGTGGGGGGGGGGGGGGGTGGGGGGGGGGGGGGGTGGGGGGGGGGGGGGGTGGGGGGGGGGGGGGGTGGGGGGGGGGGGGGGTGGGGGGGGGGGGGGGTGGGGGGGGGGGGGGGTGGGGGGGGGGGGGGGTGGGGGGGGGGGGGGGTGGGGGGGGGGGGGGGTGGGGGGGGGGGGGGGTGGGGGGGGGGGGGGGTGGGGGGGGGGGGGGGTGGGGGGGGGGGGGGGTGGGGGGGGGGGGGGGTGGGGGGGGGGGGGGGTGGGGGGGGGGGGGGGTGGGGGGGGGGGGGGGTGGGGGGGGGGGGGGGTGGGGGGGGGGGGGGGTGGGGGGGGGGGGGGGTGGGGGGGGGGGGGGGTGGGGGGGGGGGGGGGTGGGGGGGGGGGGGGGTGGGGGGGGGGGGGGGTGGGGGGGGGGGGGGGTGGGGGGGGGGGGGGGTGGGGGGGGGGGGGGGTGGGGGGGGGGGGGGGTGGGGGGGGGGGGGGGTGGGGGGGGGGGGGGGTGGGGGGGGGGGGGGGTGGGGGGGGGGGGGGGTGGGGGGGGGGGGGGGTGGGGGGGGGGGGGGGTGGGGGGGGGGGGGGGTGGGGGGGGGGGGGGGTGGGGGGGGGGGGGGGTGGGGGGGGGGGGGGGTGGGGGGGGGGGGGGGTGGGGGGGGGGGGGGGTGGGGGGGGGGGGGGGTGGGGGGGGGGGGGGGTGGGGGGGGGGGGGGGTGGGGGGGGGGGGGGGTGGGGGGGGGGGGGGGTGGGGGGGGGGGGGGGTGGGGGGGGGGGGGGGTGGGGGGGGGGGGGGGTGGGGGGGGGGGGGGGTGGGGGGGGGGGGGGGTGGGGGGGGGGGGGGGTGGGGGGGGGGGGGGGTGGGGGGGGGGGGGGGTGGGGGGGGGGGGGGGTGGGGGGGGGGGGGGGTGGGGGGGGGGGGGGGTGGGGGGGGGGGGGGGTGGGGGGGGGGGGGGGTGGGGGGGGGGGGGGGTGGGGGGGGGGGGGGGTGGGGGGGGGGGGGGGTGGGGGGGGGGGGGGGTGGGGGGGGGGGGGGGTGGGGGGGGGGGGGGGTGGGGGGGGGGGGGGGTGGGGGGGGGGGGGGGTGGGGGGGGGGGGGGGTGGGGGGGGGGGGGGGTGGGGGGGGGGGGGGGTGGGGGGGGGGGGGGGTGGGGGGGGGGGGGGGTGGGGGGGGGGGGGGGTGGGGGGGGGGGGGGGTGGGGGGGGGGGGGGGTGGGGGGGGGGGGGGGTGGGGGGGGGGGGGGGTGGGGGGGGGGGGGGGTGGGGGGGGGGGGGGGTGGGGGGGGGGGGGGGTGGGGGGGGGGGGGGGTGGGGGGGGGGGGGGGTGGGGGGGGGGGGGGGTGGGGGGGGGGGGGGGTGGGGGGGGGGGGGGGTGGGGGGGGGGGGGGGTGGGGGGGGGGGGGGGTGGGGGGGGGGGGGGGTGGGGGGGGGGGGGGGTGGGGGGGGGGGGGGGTGGGGGGGGGGGGGGGTGGGGGGGGGGGGGGGTGGGGGGGGGGGGGGGTGGGGGGGGGGGGGGGTGGGGGGGGGGGGGGGTGGGGGGGGGGGGGGGTGGGGGGGGGGGGGGGTGGGGGGGGGGGGGGGTGGGGGGGGGGGGGGGTGGGGGGGGGGGGGGGTGGGGGGGGGGGGGGGTGGGGGGGGGGGGGGGTGGGGGGGGGGGGGGGTGGGGGGGGGGGGGGGTGGGGGGGGGGGGGGGTGGGGGGGGGGGGGGGTGGGGGGGGGGGGGGGTGGGGGGGGGGGGGGGTGGGGGGGGGGGGGGGTGGGGGGGGGGGGGGGTGGGGGGGGGGGGGGGTGGGGGGGGGGGGGGGTGGGGGGGGGGGGGGGTGGGGGGGGGGGGGGGTGGGGGGGGGGGGGGGTGGGGGGGGGGGGGGGTGGGGGGGGGGGGGGGTGGGGGGGGGGGGGGGTGGGGGGGGGGGGGGGTGGGGGGGGGGGGGGGTGGGGGGGGGGGGGGGTGGGGGGGGGGGGGGGTGGGGGGGGGGGGGGGTGGGGGGGGGGGGGGGTGGGGGGGGGGGGGGGTGGGGGGGGGGGGGGGTGGGGGGGGGGGGGGGTGGGGGGGGGGGGGGGTGGGGGGGGGGGGGGGTGGGGGGGGGGGGGGGTGGGGGGGGGGGGGGGTGGGGGGGGGGGGGGGTGGGGGGGGGGGGGGGTGGGGGGGGGGGGGGGTGGGGGGGGGGGGGGGTGGGGGGGGGGGGGGGTGGGGGGGGGGGGGGGTGGGGGGGGGGGGGGGTGGGGGGGGGGGGGGGTGGGGGGGGGGGGGGGTGGGGGGGGGGGGGGGTGGGGGGGGGGGGGGGTGGGGGGGGGGGGGGGTGGGGGGGGGGGGGGGTGGGGGGGGGGGGGGGTGGGGGGGGGGGGGGGTGGGGGGGGGGGGGGGTGGGGGGGGGGGGGGGTGGGGGGGGGGGGGGGTGGGGGGGGGGGGGGGTGGGGGGGGGGGGGGGTGGGGGGGGGGGGGGGTGGGGGGGGGGGGGGGTGGGGGGGGGGGGGGGTGGGGGGGGGGGGGGGTGGGGGGGGGGGGGGGTGGGGGGGGGGGGGGGTGGGGGGGGGGGGGGGTGGGGGGGGGGGGGGGTGGGGGGGGGGGGGGGTGGGGGGGGGGGGGGGTGGGGGGGGGGGGGGGTGGGGGGGGGGGGGGGTGGGGGGGGGGGGGGGTGGGGGGGGGGGGGGGTGGGGGGGGGGGGGGGTGGGGGGGGGGGGGGGTGGGGGGGGGGGGGGGTGGGGGGGGGGGGGGGTGGGGGGGGGGGGGGGTGGGGGGGGGGGGGGGTGGGGGGGGGGGGGGGTGGGGGGGGGGGGGGGTGGGGGGGGGGGGGGGTGGGGGGGGGGGGGGGTGGGGGGGGGGGGGGGTGGGGGGGGGGGGGGGTGGGGGGGGGGGGGGGTGGGGGGGGGGGGGGGTGGGGGGGGGGGGGGGTGGGGGGGGGGGGGGGTGGGGGGGGGGGGGGGTGGGGGGGGGGGGGGGTGGGGGGGGGGGGGGGTGGGGGGGGGGGGGGGTGGGGGGGGGGGGGGGTGGGGGGGGGGGGGGGTGGGGGGGGGGGGGGGGGGGGGGGGGGGGGGGTGGGGGGGGGGGGGGGGGGGGGGGGGGGGGGTTGGGGGGGGGGGTGGGTTGGTGGGGGGGGGGGGGGGGGGGGGGTGGGGGGGGGGGGGTGGGGGGGGTGGTTGGCGGGGGGGGGGGGGGGGGGTGGGGGGGGGCCCACCAGGTGCCTTTGGGAGCTCACAGGCAGGATGTGAAAGCAATGGCCTTCTGCTGCTGCTGCTGCTCCTGAGAACCTGGTCTGCTAAGGCATTTGCAACCTCAGATCAAGGAGATTCAAGATTGGTAGCCAGAGATCGACTTCTCCTCCATCAATCTGTCCAAGCCCCTTTTAAAGCTATCCAGGTTAGTGGCCATCACCACCTCCTGTGGCAGCATATTCCAAACACCAATCCCACGTTGCGTGAATAAGTGTTTCCTTTTATTAGTCCTAATTCTTCCCCCCAGCATTTTCAATGAATGCCCCCTGGTTCTAGTATTGTGAGAAAGAGAGAAAAATGTCTCTCTGTCAACATTTTCTACCCCAGGCATAATTTCCTCTGGACACAAAGCAGGAGTCACTGGGGTAGTGAGGGGCAGTTGTGATATTCCTGTGTTTTGCAGGAGTTGGACTGGATGGTCCTTGAGGTCCCTTCTTGCTTTATTATTTCTACAATAGCGGGGGAAAGGGTACTTTAGAATCCCAAATGATTCCAAATCTACTGCTTCGCAGCACCTGAAGGGTCCCTGAGGAAGGGCAGAGGTAACTCTTAAGGAAGTTGTATCTTTACAAGGACTGGCCACTCAATATGAGTCTCTTTCCAAATCCATCACAGAAACAGATTGGGTGGGTTTTTAAATCTAGCCACTATGGCCATCCCAAAATCATGTCACATGCCCAAGCTTCTTTGCAAACGTACTTCTGTTCTGCTCCATCACACCCGTTCCTGCTTTCCACTGAATTCATGCTGTTCAGAGAAAGAGAAGGAGCAATGAAATACCAGGATGCAGATATAAACAGAGGCAAGAAATCAGAGGGAGAAGCACACAGAAGGGCCCAGCTTCAATCTCCAGTTGAAAAGGACCAAGCAGTAGAGACAGGAAAGACCTCTGCCTGAGAGCAGCTGCCAGCCTGAGTAGGCAAGACTGACCTTGATGAACCAATGGTAGAAGGCAGCATCATGTATCACATGACTTATGCATGTACCGTCTATCTCCTTGGCACTGCTTGAGGATAGATGGATAGAGGATAAAGAGCAGCCGTGCCTGACTCGTGGCTGCCATTGCAGGAGGGAAGGGGTTAGGGTTAGGGTTAGGGCTAGGGCTAGGGCTAGACTCCCTCAGCTGATCTGTAACTCTTTTACCTACAGCCTTTTTTTTCAGGGTCGAAGAGAACTACCATGATTCAGAACTGACAGGACCAGGCCACCAAGCCAATCATGTCGCCTGCTAACTGGACCTTTCTCCACCCCTCCAGCTTCATCCTCGTAGGGATCCCAGGACTGGAAGCTTTCCACGTCTGGATCTCCATCCCCTTCTGCTCCATCTACATCGTCTCCCTTCTCGGGAACTGCGTCCTCCTGGTGGTTGTCAAGGCTGAGCCGAGCCTCCACAAGCCCATGTTCCTCTTCCTGTCCATGCTGGCGGTGGCTGACTTAGTGGTCTCAACCACCACCTTGCCCAAAATCTTGAGCATCTTCTGGTTCCGGCACAGAGGCATCCACGCCAATTCCTGCCTGGCCCAGGTCTTCCTGATCCACTCCTTTTCCACCATGGAATCCGGGTTCTTTGCCGCCATGGCCTTTGACCGCTACGTGGCGATATGCAACCCGCTCAGACACTCTAGCATCTTGACCAACTCCGTCATTGCCAAGATAGGCCTGGTAGTCATGATCCGCGGGGTCGTGCTGCTCTGCCCCCACCCCTTTCTTCTGAAGGGGCTCCCGTACTGCAGGGGGAACGTCATCTCCCACACCTACTGTGAGTTCATGGCCTTGGTGAAATTGACCTGTGTGGACACCCGGGTGCCCAAAGCCTACAGCTTGACCGTTGCCTTTCTGACAGGAGGGGTGGATTTCATGCTTATCATTCTGTCCTATGTTCTGATCCTCCGCACAGTCTTCCAGCTTCCCTCCAAGGAAGCCCGGCTCAAATCCCTGGGCACCTGCGGCTCCCACGTTTGCGTGATCCTGGTCACGTACACCCCAGCATTCTTCTCTTTCCTGACCCACCGATTTGGTCACGGGATTTCTCCTGCAGCTCACATCATTGTGGCCAACATCTATGTGCTCGTTCCACCCATGATGAACCCCGTTATCTACGGGGTGAGGACGAAAACGATCCGAGAAGCTGTCCTCAGAGTCTTCAGGTTGTCCTCTCCTAGTAGCACCAAAATGAGAAAGTGAAGGCGATCAGGATATGGCCCCCAGTGTGCATTTATTTCTCACCTGTTGTGCTCCAGCCCATACGGCACTTCTCTCTTCAGAATGTCGCCTTTCCCTGCACTCAAACCTTGGCAGATAGGAAGGCGCTCCAAAGGGTGATCACTACTGCACAGAGGATTATCGGCTGCCCTCTCCCCTCCTTGGAAGAACTCTATAATTCCCAAAGCCTAAAAAAAGCCCAAAATATTCTGAGAGACCCGTCTCGTCCAGCACACTCTCTTTTTGAACTGTTACCATCTGGCAGACGATACAGGTCTACCAAAACTAGGACAAAGAGGCTTAGAGACAGCTTCTACTCTAGAGCTGTGGCTATGCCGAACTCCGCAGCTTCGTGTTGATGTGTTTGGGGCTGTGTAGTGATGGGTGGAGGAAGGGGAAAGTGAGGATGGGGTATGAGTCTGGAATTGTGTGCATCGAGGAATGCTGCTGTAAATTTCGTTGTGCGTGCACAATGACAATAAAATGCTTATGCTTATTTCCACCACTAAAACATAATACATCTTTTAGACTTCCACATTTTTGATTCTTTTAAATAGCTGTATTCACTGTTAGAATATTCGGCATCTCTTCTGTAAGTGATTGCAGGAGCAAGATAGTTGCACTATTTGGTTGCTGTATGTTCATGCAGGGCAGCTGGGCAATTAATTGGTTGACTGAGGATCACCTTCATTGTCTGCATATTATGGTGTAGCTTTCTATGCTCCACGCTCCTTAACCATACCCTTCCTCCTTTTACCCTTTTACTCTCCTCCTTGTCCTTATGCTGCATTGTCGTATGCTGCTGTCCTGTATTTTTTCTCTTATTTACTTATTGTGTAAGCTTGTCTGCTTGCCAGAGCTTTTTAGCACATGACTATTTTGTCTTCCTCTTTTTGTAAACATGTTTTGTAGCCTAACTTTTTATATTTAGAACTTTATTAAAGGATAACTCCTTTTTAAAAATAATTCTGCTGCATTTTTTTCTCTGCTAAGGAACTGGGTAGTTTCAGTTCTTCTATCAGGCACAAACCCAGTTTTCAAGGTTAGAGTCCAGCGCTCTTAAACAATACACCCAGTGGTGGGATCCAAAATTTTTAGTAACAGGTTCCCATGGTGGTGGGATTCAAACAGTGGCGTAGCGCCAATGGGGCTGGGCGGGGCACGACAGGGGCGTGGCCAGGCATTCCGGGGGCGGGGCATTAATAATTTCTCTGTTACTGTAAAAAACTCTTACTGTAAAAAAAAGTTCCTAATTTCCAGCTGGTATCTTTCTGTCCATCATTTAAACTCATTCTAGCAAGTCCTATCGTCTGCTGCCAACAGAAACAACGACTTCTCCTCTAATTGACTGCCTGTCAAGTACTTAATACTTTCAAATACTTAATTTTGTTTCTAGAAATCAACAGAAGGAGACTTTCCTTCAACAAGGAGCTTGACCATATTGCTAAAACATGTCTTTAAAACAGCCCTGATGTGCTCCAGGGGAGCCCAAAGCCCACAAGCGACCTCCCCACCCTCTGGTGTGAAAAACAGAAACACTTGTAAAATGGGCAAGACTCCCAGTGCCACGCCTGGCTGCCCCCACCAAGACAGTGGGCGTGGCCAGACGAGTGTGGCTCAAAGCACGACCCTCCCCTTCTCCTCCAAAAGGCTGGCACGATATCACCTGAGACGTGACGTGCACCAGCGGACCAACATCATGCTGCCATCCCTGGAATGTCGTTTTGGCACAGGTAGCGAGGGGCACTTTGCAAGAGGGAGTGGGAATGGGGTGAGCGCGTGTGCTTTCCCACACGATATCACTTGCCAGGGTCCTGGAAGAACTAGCTAGCTAGTTGTTTGTTTGTTTGCTTGCTTGCTTGCTTGCTTGCTTGCTTGCTTGCTTGCTTGCTTGCTTGCTTGATTGTTTGTTTGTTTGTTTGTTTGTTTGTTTGATTGATTGATTGATTGATTGATTGATTGATTGATTGATTGATTGATTGATTGATTGATTGATTGTTTGCTTGCTTGCTTGCTTGCTTGATTGATTGTTTGATTGCTTGCTTGCTTGCTTGCTTGCTTGCTTGCTTGATTGATTGTTTGTTTGTTTGTTTGTTTGTTTGATTGATTGATTGATTGATTGATTGATTGATTGATTGATTGATTGCTTGCTTGCTTGCTTGATTGTTTGATTGCTTGCTTGCTTGCTTGCTTGCTTGCTTGCTTGCTTGCTTGCTTGATTGATTGATTGATTGATTGATTGTTTGATTGTTTGATTGTTTGATTGTTTGATTGTTTGTACATTTAACATACTGCCCATTCCCAAAGGGCTCTGGGCAGTGCTCAAAGATTAAAACCATTGAAACATTAATACAATAATTAAAACCAGAATAGCTAACATAACATCATAACAATCAGAGCCAAACCACAGGTGGCAAGAGAGAACAAGACCTCTTACCCTCCTGGGAGGGGACTAGGTGTACCAATAATGGCAACCAGTGAAGATGGCATACAGGGGATGGCAAATCAGCGGCCAACCTCCCCAAAAGCCCTGTGGAACAATCCCATTTTACAGGCCCTGTGGAACTGTCCAAGTCCTGCCGGGCCCGGATGACTGGAGGGAGAGTGTTCCACCGGGCAGGGGCCAGGGCAGTAAAAGCTAATCTGGAGAACCGGGTTTGATTCCCCACTCCTCCACCTGAGTGGCAGAGGCTTATCTGGTGAACCAGATGTGTTTCTGCACTCCTACATTCCTGCCAGGTAATCTTGGGTCAGTCACAGTTCTCTCAAGACTCTCTCAGCCCCACCCGTCTCTGTTGTGGGGAGAGGAAGGGAAAGGAGCTGGTAAGCCACCATGTCTGTGCTTAAATATGCATAAGAACATAAGAACATAAGAACAAGCCAGCTGGATCAGACCAGAGTCCATCTAGTCCAGCTCTCTGCTACTCGCAGTGGCCCACCAGGTGCCTTTGGGAGCTCACCTGCAGGAGGTGAAAGCAATGGCCTTCTGCAGCTGTTGCTCCCGAGCACCTGGACTGTTAAGACATTTGCAATCTCAGATCAAAGAGGATCAAGATTGGTAGCCATAGATCGACTTCTCCTCCATAAATCTGTCCAAGCCCTTTTTAAAGCTATCCAGGTTAGTGGCCATCACCACCTCCTGTGGCAGCATATTCCAAACACCAATCACACGTTGTGTGAAGAAGTGTTTCCTTGCGTGAAGAAGTGTTAAAGGAAACATTGCAACTGGAACTTATTGCCTCTATCAGCCCGTTTGTGTTTGGACCCGGCCATGTCTCCTGGCCAGGATGTGGGGTCCCCTTTCTCTTCTCTTCCCCCTCCCTTTGAATGACTGTGGTTATACTTTCTCACGCTCGGTGCTTTCGTTTCTCAGGCAAGGCCTTATCAGCTCATTTGGGCACCTGGTGTTGTAGTTCCTGCAGTCGTGTGGCGGTGGTTTTGACCCCAACGGAGGCTGCACCTTCTCTGTACTGTGGAACCAGTGGATTGCCATTCCTCCCTGGAAACTGGTAGGCAGGGGTGGAGTGACGTGACATGGGGGACAATGTGGGGTGTAACGGAGGGCGCTTTGCAATGGCGTAGTGGCTGAGAGCAGGTGCACTCTAATCTGGAGGAACCGGGTTTGATTCCCAGCTCTGCCGCTTGAGTTGTGGAGGCTTATCTGGGGAATTCAGATTAGCCTGGGCACTCCCACACACGCCAGCTGGGTGACCTTGGGCTAGTCACAGCTTCTCGGAGCTCTCTCAGCCCCACCCACCTCACAGGGTGTTTGTTGTGAGGGGGGAAGGGCAAGGAGATTGTCAGCCCCTTTGAGCCCCTCCTACAGGAGAGAAAGGGGGATATAAATCCAAACTCCTCCTCCTCCTCCTCCTCCTCCTCCTCCTCTTCTTCTTCTTCTTCTTCTTCTTCTTCTTCTTCTTCTTCTTCTTCTTCTTCTTCTTCTTCTTCTTCTGCTTCTGCTTCTTCTGCTTCTGCTTTAATTCTGGCCCTAGAAGCCCCAATGCTTATTCCTGGTGCTGTTACTTAAGAATGAAATCACCTGAACACAGAATCTTGTTATTTGAACAGTCCGGGGCAATGCACTGGCCCCCAACATGGGTAATATGCCCAGTTAGTTGTATAATTTGGGGAAGGGGGGGTTCTTTTCTGGTTGTTGTGGGTTTTCTGCACTGTGTGGCTGTGGTCTGGTGGTTTTTGCTCCTAACATTTCGTCTATGGCTGGGATCATCAGGCATGACTTTGAGCTGCACCAATATGTCCGATTCCCCAACCCCCCCCCCCCCAACCCCATGCCAGGATGACAGAATCCCAGAGGTGGCAAAGCTGTGCGGAACCCATCAACGTTTCCTTCGTAAGGTACTAAATTGACAACAATAATCAATGTCCTCAAAATGCGAGACAAATCTTTGCTGCAACTGATGAACTCCGCTGCCCCACGGGAGTCAGTTCCGCACCTTGGTCCAAAGCTGATGTGTCACTACGGGGGTGGGGTGGGGGGTATTTTCCCAGCTGCAGCAAGAACACCATCTCTGTCTTAAAGGGGGAAATCTATCTGTATCCTCTCCTCCTGTTTTGAAACACGATCTCATCCCAAACATTTTGTGCAGATGTGTCAAGTATAAATAGCTCGTGAGTGAGCCGGGGGAGGGGGGAAGGGGGCTCTATAAAAAGCAGACCCACGGCTTTTCACCTGCCAATCCAACAGTGTCCCACAGCGGAGGAAAGGCTTTCGGAAGAGCGAAGGGGACCACAGAGCCACAAATATCCCTGGTCTCCAGTGGAGAGAGAGAGAGAGCCAGGTAAAAGGTACCACCTCTTTGAATCCCGGTTTTCTGGTTCTGCAACAGCACAAATTCCTTCAGATTGGGAGGGGGGGATAAAGATGTTGGCCTTTGTGGCTGGAGCTTCATAGCCCTGCTTGCTTACGGTTAATCATGTTTATGTTGGGGGATTTTCCTTTGCAAAGAGATATACTTAGTTACCAGAGTTAGGGGAATAATGAACCGCGATGCATGAGTTGCACAGTTATATTAAGTGTACTATCCAACTAAGTAAGTTGACATGCAGACAGAACATTGGAGAAAATACTAATGTACCCCGTTACAAACATTGGTACGTAGCTGCACACTTAACACTACATATTTCTTTATGCTTTTCTTAGTAGCAACAGACCAGAAAAAGAGAACGTTGATGTACTTTTTAACCACTCGGGACACGTGACCTGTTGCACGAAAGCAATGGAGATTTAACTGACCAATAGCTCATCAACAGCTCAACTCCTCACCAAGTGACATCAGCAAGTTGTTTACATACAAGCAACATTTAACTCCTTCAGGACTGGAGTGACATATACTTGTAACAGTTTAGAGCAGGGGTCTGCAACCTGCAGCTCTCCATAAGAACATAAGAACTAGCCTGCTGGATCAGACCAGAGTCCATCTAGTCCAGCTCTCTGCTACTCGCAGTGGTCCACCAGGTGCCTTTGGGAGCTCAACTGCAGGAGGTGAAACCAATGGCCTTCTGCTGCTGCTGCTGCTCCCGAACACCTGGTCTGCTAAGGCATTTGCAATCTGAGATCAAGGAGGATCAAGATTGGTAGCCATAGATCGACTTCTCCTCCATCAATCTGTCCAAGTCCTTTTTAAAGCTATCCATCACCACCTCCTGTGGCAGCATATTCCAAACACCAATCACACCTTGCGTGAAGAAGTGTTTCCTTTGATTAGTCCTAATTCTTCCCCCTAGCATTTTCAATGAATGCCCCCTGGTTCTAGTATTGTGGGAAAGAGAGATAAATATCTCTCTGTCCACATTTTCTACCCCATGCATAATTTTATAGACTTCAATCCTATCCCCCCTCAGACGTCTCCTCTCCAAACTAAAGAGCCCCAAACCCTGCAGCCTCTCCTCATAAGGAAGGTGCTCCAGTCCCTCAATCATCCTCGTTGCCCTTCTCTGCACTTTTTCTATCTCTTCGATATCCTTTTTGAGATGTGGCGACCAGAACTGAACACAGGACTCCAAGTGTGGTCGCACCACTGCTTTATATAAGGGCATGACAATCCTTGCAGTTTTATTATCAACTCCTTTCCTAATTATCCCCAGCATAGAGTTTGCCTTTTTCACAGCTGCCATGCATTGAGTTGACATTCCCATGGAACTATCGACTAAGACGCCCAAATCCCTTTCCTGGTCTGTGACTGATAGCACCAACCCCTGTAGCATGTGTGTGAAGTTTGGATTTTTTGCCCCTATGTGCATCACTTTGCATTTTGCTACATTGAACTGCATTTGCCATTTCTGAGCCCACTCACCTAATTTATCAAGGTCCGCAATTGCTGGCAGGGACTGATGGGATTTGTAGTTCATGAACATCTGGAGAGCCGCAGGTTGCAGACCCCTGGTTTAGAGGAAGGATATGACCCATCTGTTACTGACCCTCTGACCTGGCTAGCCCAGACTAGCTTGCTCTCCTCAGCTCTCACCTGCCAAGCAGGGTTGACCCTGCTTAGTACTTTGGGTGGGAGACCACCAAAGAAGTCCAGGATTACTACTTAGAGGCAGGAAAGAGAATTTGAGTGTCTTTCTCTGAAAAAAACCCTGTGGGGTTGCCAGGTTGACTGTGAAAAAATCCAAACTTCACATACACGCTACAGGGGTCAGTGCTATCAGTCACAGACCAGGAAAGGGATTTGGGCGTCTTAGTTGATAGTTCCATGGGAATGTCAACTCAATGCACGGCAGCTGTGAAAAAGGCAAACTCTATGCTGGGGATAATTAGGAAAGGAATTGATAATAAAACTGCAAGGATTGTCATGCCCTTATATAAAGCGGTGGTGCGACCGCACTTGGAGTCCTGTGTCCAGTTCTGGTCACCCAAAAGGATATCGAAGAGATAGAAAAAGTGCAGAGAAGGGCAACGAGGACGATCGAGGGACTGGAGCACCTTCCTTATCAGGAGAGGCTGCAGCGTTTGGGACTCTTTAGTTTGGAGAGGAGACGTCTGAGGGGGGATAGGATTGAAGTCTATAAAATTATGCATGGGGTAGAAAATGTGGACAGAGAGAAATTTTTCTCCCTTTCTCACAATACTAGAACCAGGGGGCATCCATTGAAAATGCTGGGGAGAAGAATTAGGACTAATAAAAGGAAACACTTCTTCACACAACGTGTGATTGGTGTTTGGAATATGCTGCCACAGGAGGTGGTGATGGCCACTAACCTGGATGGCTTTAAAAGGGGCTTGGACAGATTTATGGAGGAGAAGTCGATTTATGGCTACCAATCTTGATCCTTCTTGATCTGAGATTGCAAATACCTTAACAGACCAGGTGATCGGGAGCAACAGCCGCAGAAGGCCATTGCGTTCACATCCTACATGTGAGTTCCCAAAGGCACCTGGTGGGCCACTGCGAGTAGCAGAGAGCTGGACTAGATGGACTTTGGTCTGATCCAGCTGGCTTGTTCTTATGTTCTCATGTTCTTATTATTTGACAGCCCGTTCCCGCACTGCTGCAGAGAAGGCAACTAACCAGTGACTTGTTTCCAGTGACTGGTTTGATTTTTAGGCTGTTCATCCTATTGTCAAATGTGTGCTCATTTAGCAGAGCTTCAAGATACCCTGTTTCCCCAAATATGAGACTTCCCCTGAAAATAAGACGTAGTAGAGGTTTTGCTGAAGTGCGAAATATAAGGCACCCCCCGAAAGTAAGACGTGGCAAAGTTTTTGTTTGGAAGCATGCCCGACGAACAGAACACAGAAAAATAAGACATCCCCTGAAAATAAGACACAGCGCATCTTGGGAAGCAAAAATTAATATAAGACACTGTCTTATTTTCGGGGAAACACGGTAAACACGTCAGAGTCTCAGTTGCTATTATAAGAGAGAAAAACTTTACTGGCTATGATAATAGAAAAAGGTTACAAAAGATAAATGCTTTCTGTCAGTTGCATCCAGCCAGAGTCCTGCTAGCTGAGGCAGATGAAGACTTCGTTCTACACGTGGTCTCGCACCACCTACAGAACAGAACAAAGGAAACAAGTTAACTTGTCTATTAAATCTAATAAATAATAATAATAACTCGTAACTTCAGTCATACGGGGCTATCTGGCTCACTGGTAATGTCGGACCAGACTGGCCAATAGCTAATCAATTGACCTTCTCATTAGAAGAAGAAGAAGAAGAAGAAGAAGAAGAAGAAGAAGAAGAAGAAGAAGAAGAAGGAGGAGGAGGAGGAGGAGGAGGAGGAGGAGGAGGAGGAGGAGGAGGAGGAGAGTTTGGATTTATATCCCCCCTTTCTCTCCTGCAGGAGACTCAAAGGGTCTGACAATCTCCTTGCCCTTCCTCCCTCACAACAAACACCCTGTGAGGTAGGTGGGGCTGAGAGAGCTCCATAGAGCTGTGACTAGCCCAAGGTCACCCAGCTGGCGTGTGTGGGAGTGCACAGGCTAATCTGAATCCCCCAGATAAGCCTCCACAGCTCAGGCGGCAGAGCTGGGAATCAAACCCAGTTCCTCCAGATTAGATACACGAGCTCTTAACCTCCTACGCCACTGCAGCTCATTAGACAGTGACCTCAGCATCTACTTAACCTACAGTTAACTCTTTCCTGACTCGGTTGTGTGACAGACACTTGCCAAATCCCAACACGTCCCCAACAGGGTGGTCTGGGCTTAATCCGAAAACTTGCCTTGACCCCCAAGTTACTTTCAATGCAATGCTTAGCTGACTCAGAGAGCTGTAGACCAAGTTCTGGTCATCGGATTGGTGCTTGTCCTGCAAACCTTCCCTGCAGGGCTGCCTGCACTGACCCGATCCGCCCCCACCAATGCCATGAACCTCCCTTGTTTTTACTTAAATATAATTTTAAAAGGAAATGTTGTGACTGGAACTGACTGTACCTTGATCAGCTCATTTCTGTTTGGACCCGACCATGTCTCCTGGCCGGGATGTGGGGCCCCCTTTCTCTCCTCTTCCCCCTCCCTTTGAATGACTGTGGTTGTCCTTTCTCACGCTCGGTGCTTTCGTTTCTCAGGCAAGGCCTTATCAGCTCATTTAGGCACCTGGTGTTGTCGTTCCTGCAGTCGAGTGGAGTGGAGGTGGTTTGGACCCTGGGAGAGGCTGCATTGTCCCTGGATTGTGGGATTGTCGGGGTGCCATTGGAGGTGGGATCCAGCAGGTTCTCGCCAGTTCCTGAGAGTGGGTCACTAATCATTTGTGTGTGCCGAGAGGGGGCTACTCATTGGGTCCGCTTTTCCATTAGCAATCCCATTAGGTCCAAAAACCATAAAGTCCTGTTGTTTCCTATGTGGCTGGTTAGCGAAGGTAGAAAACGGGATCATTCTCCCCGTTGGGCTGTTTTAAAAACATGTTTTAGAAATATGGTCAAGTTCCTTGTTTAAGGAAAGTCTCCTTCTTTTGATTTCTAGAAACAAAATTAAGTATTTGAAAGTATTAAGTATTTGACAGGCAGTCAATTAGAGGAGAAGTAGTTGTCTCTGTTGGCAGCAGACGATAGGACTTGCTAGAATGAGTTTAAATGATGGACAGAAAGATACCAGCTGAAAATTAGGAACTTTTTTTTTTAAGTAAGAGTTTTTTACAGTAACAGATAAATTATTAATGCCCCGCCCCCGAAATGCCCGGCCACACCCCCGTCGTGCCCCGCCCAGCCCCATTGGTGCTACGCCACTGTTTGAATCCCACCACCATGGGAACCTGTTACTAAAATTTTTGGATCCCACCACTGGGTGCCATTTTTTCTTGGGGACTGGAAGCCAGGTGTGGTGTTGTGTCACGTGAGGTATAATGGAGGGCGCTTTGTTGCTTCTGATTTAATTCTGGCCCTAGAAGTCTCACTGCTGATTCCTGGAGCTGTTTCATAACAAAGAAATCATCCGAACACACAGAGTCTTGTTATTTGGACTGTCCGGGGCCGTACACTGGCCACCGAAATGGGTAATATTCACGATCGGTTTGGAGAAAGGGGGATTTCTTTTCTGGGTTGTGCACACCTGTGGCTGGGATCCTCAGAGGTGTACCACCCGGTGTCTCTCCGTGGCACAGTCCTTTTGTGCCTTTCGTTTCTTTTTTTTGCTTTTTTCAATTTTCAGTTTTTCAATTTTTAACCTTTAATGGCATATAAATTATTAGTAGGTTTCCATTTAAAAGAGAAAACCTTTAAAACATTTAAATACGGGGGTTTAAAATGCTTTCCAAGAATTTAGCCCCTGCCAAGGTGATCGATGGATTACAGTCACTTAGCAGAAAGCGAGTGGTCTGGGACTTGGAGTGCTCAAGTCTTGGAAGCAACAAAGGGTGAATTAAAACCATGCACAGGTTACTGTGAAGACAGCATTCAAGAAGGATATGAGTTTGCTTTTTGTTGTGGTGCAAAATTGGGCTGACTTTGAGCTGCAGCCCACCCCCTCCCCACCTGAATATCTCAGGTTCCCAGACCCCCCACCCCCCACCCCATGCCAGGACGGCAGAATCACAGAGGTGGCAAAGCAACGAGGAAATAAACAGCTCGTTTGGCTTTTTTTCCAGGAGCGGTCAGTGAAGATGCCGCCTCTCCAAAGGATCATGGTCCTGTATCTGGTGGGGATATTCCCAGGAGACCGTCTGGTAGGAAGCGCTTGTGGAGAGGGGCGGGGAAAGGCCTGGATCCTGACACCTGCAATTACCTCAAGCCCATCTTGACATAACAGGGGGAATCACACAAAGTTGTGCTTCCGCCAGGAAAGCAAGATCAAAGTGCTGAGAAACTTTGGCAAGGACGCTCGTCCTGGATCCTTGATATCTCACATGGTGGGACCCAGAAAAATAAAATACAGTTTCATTTGTATGTGGGAAGCAAAATCAGAAATGGATTTCATTATTTCTGACACCGCTATCAGGGGCATCCAAGGTCACTGACCAAATGCCCGGGGGGGGGGGGAGAGGAAAGTCTTTGCCAGGCGCCTAAACCCACCCAGGGTCGGCACCCAATGAACCCCTCCAAACCCCACATGAACATGATGAGAAATAAAAAGGTGTTCATACTATATACATCCTCACAACGTTTTCATAGATTTGGCTGTTTTTGTGATCGGAAAACACTGTGGCCTATAAATACGACACACTATAAATAAAAGTGTGTCTTAGAAAGTTCACACTGGGAAACTCCACAGCTTGAGGACCTTTCAAAGCAGCTGTTTTATCCAGGGGAACTGACCTCTGTCCAGAGGCAGGGGGGCAAAATGGAGCCCGTGCCAAAATGGCTCCCAGCCCTGCCCCCACGCCCCCGCTCGCAGCATCCCCTTCCCCCCACGTCCGGCACCCCCCATGCAGTTACGTTCAGTGGTGGGATCCAAACATTTTAGTAACAGGTTCCGATGGTGGTGGGATTCAAACTGTGGAGTAGCGCCAATGGGGCTGGGCGGGGCACGATGGGGGTGTGGCCGGGCATTCTGGGGGCGGGGCTGTGTCAAGGATGCAGCCGCTGCGCCAGTCCTTGGGCAGGAAACGAATGCATACGAATGCTGCCACGCACGCCGGTGCACCTCCTGCTAGACTGCTTCCAGTTCTGGGCGCTGCTGCTGAGAGGAGGGGCATAACTAAGGCAAAAATCACATGGCAAAATCACCCATTAGTAACCCCCTCTCGGCACATGCAAATAATTAGTAACCTACTCTCGGGAACCTGTGAGAACCTGCTGGATCCCACCTCTGGTTACGTTTGTTTTTCTCTCCTGCCCCTTAGTTCCACTCTCGTGCAGCCTGGTGAAAGGTCTCCTGGGAAGGGAAGTTCCCCCCAGGCTGCAGGAGAGAGAAACTAAGGTAAATGGGGGTGGGGGGCACTGTGGGGGTGCAGGGGAAGGGGGGGGCCCTCCAATGGCACGTGCCACGGCCTCCGTCACCTGGAGAACAGTTGAAATTGTGGGAGATCTCCAGGCGCTACCTGGAGGTTGGCATCCACACTATAAAACTGATTTAAGACAGCTCTTCAGTAAGATGGTGAGGTACATATTGTGTGAGAGAGAGAGCAGGTATCACACCGATCCGACCCTGGAGAGAGATGCCCTCGGGGGCTCCTTCCGCACATGCAGAATAATGCACTTTCAAACTGCTTTCAGTGCTCTTCATAGCTGTGCAGAACAGCAAACTCCACTTGCAAACAGTTGTGAAAGTGGTTTGAAAACGCATTATTTTGCGTGTGCGGAAGGGGGCAAGTGGATTGAAAGTGGATTGAAAGTGCATTATTTTGCATGTGCGGAAAGGATCAGGGAGTCCTTTGACAGGATATCCCGGCCGTATTGAAAACCCAGGTCTCAGTGTTCCACGTGCCAGAAAACTTCATTTTTAAAGGTCTCTGGTGCCCGGGGTTGCCAGCCTCCATGTGGGCCCTAGAGTTCTCCTGGGATTAGGATGGATCTCCCGATGGCAGAGATCAGCTCTCCCAGAGAAAAGGCTGCTTTGGGCGTGGACTGTATACTTTCCTGAGCTCCCTCCCCAAACCTTGCCTTCCACCGGCACCACCCCCCAAACCGCCAGGAATTTTCCAGCATGGAGTTGGGACCCCCAGTGGGAGTTGTAGATGGGGCTTCCTGGGCCCCCTCCCCAAATCTCCAGGAATTTTCCAGCATGGAGTTGGGACCCCCAGTGGGAGTTCTAGGCAGGGCTTCCTGGCCATGACTGGTGGGGACCTTGGAAGCCGATGATGGGTCTGGAGGGCTGTAGGATTACGCAACTGTTGTTGGGAGCCTCCCCAGCCATGATGCACCCACGGGCTTCTCTCTGTTTCAGATGTCCAGTTTCCACCTCCAAAGGAGAGACCTCTCGTCCGTCACGGAGTTGCAACTTAACATGGCCCCAAACTCTTTTGACGACCAATACAAGGGCTGTGAAGATGCGATGGCGGCCGAGCTGGAGGAGCTGAACCGCACTGAGTTTGCTAACAACTCGGTCTATGCCGAGGCGTGGCAAAAGGCGGAAAGGAAAATCTCACTCTCGCCTCCTGCAGGCCTCAAGCGAGAGTACGCCATCGCCATCGCAGCCTACACCATCGAAGGACCCCTCTACCGGGATTTCAATGCAGCAGTAAGGGAAGCCGGGCAAAACACAGACTATTACCTCAACGATTTCCACTTCAAGACCTTCCATTTTCTTCTGACCAGAGCCATTCAGGATCTGGGGGCCAAGGCTGCCCCCAAGTGCTACAAGGTGCACCGTGGGGTCAAAAAGATCCGTTTTGTCCCAGGAGGTAATAAGATGATCCGTTTTGGACACTTCACTTCCTCCTCGCTGAAGAGAGAGGTTGCTCTGCAGTTTGGGGAGGACACTTTCTTCAACATTACGACCTGCCGCGGTGTCAGCATCAAGGATTTCTCCTTCTCCCCTGAACAGGACGAAGTGTTGATCCCACCCTATGAAAAGTTTGAGGTCGCAGGCCCCCAGAAACCAGGGACAACCACCATCGACCTTCTCACCCTGGGAGAGTCCAGCACCTACAACTGTGCTTTTGTAAAAGGTAATACCTAGGGATGCAGAGGTCTATAGTGAAGTAGGAAGTCCCCCAACTATACTCAGGTGGGGTTGCCCACCTCCAGGTAGTTAGCAATCCACGGAAGCACCTGTATGGCTAATGGTGCTGTCGAACTCCATCGCCCGATCATACCATTAGCCATACAGGTGCCTGCTTGTGTAACCTCTGTCTGTGGGTTCTGTGGGGCAGAACTTGGAATGAGTTTGCAACAACAAATTTTAAAAACAAAATGTTTTACTTTCTTAACATATAACATCAACATTTAACATCACACTTCAAGGTCCTGTTCAGGTTTGCATTTTCAAGTCCTTCTAGTTACAGTCTACTGATACTGCCAAGTCCAGTTCTTCTTTGCAAGTGTGTTGGCTCCAGAAGACTCCAAGGGCTTGATGAACAGGATTCAACATGATGAAGGTTTCCAGGAGAACTCTCACCCATCACAACCACAAAAAGAAAACCCTGAAACAATAAACTCCAACATTTACAACATAGCAAAAATAAAAACTACCTTCCCAGTAGTTCCCAACAACATTGCAGTTTCCTTAACAAGGTGTTAAGGGCTGATACAAACCAAGGTCCGAGTCTGGTAGCCTCGTCTCCTCCAAACTACATGAGCTCTGCAGCCTCCTGCTGCTTTGAGTCTCCACCCCTTACTGGGTCAACCCATTCTGAGCATGGGGGTTACACTTGGATTGCTAATCTTTGAGCAACCTACCGCACTTTCATGATGGTTGAGTTTCCAGGGGGCAGTGGGAGATGTCCCTGAATTACGACTCCTCTCCAGACTCTCGCCAGGCAGATCTGTCTATCCCCTTCTGTCACCGTCTTCCCCCACTTGGTAAAGATGCATCCCCTCCAAACACATAATTCCTGCACAGACCCTCCTTCCTGGGTACGTGCAGACATTTCATTTAACCTGTTTTGATGCTCTGCGTTTCAAACGTTCATTCTAATGTTTTGGTGGGTTTGCCCCCGTTTGGGGACCCTGAGCTGGGTTGAGAGGAGGGCACATCGGAAGGTTTTAAAGAAAGAAATAACCATTATCTCAAAAGCTTCTCTTCGTTTCACTTGGCAGGCGGAAGCGCGAGCCAGCTGTCTCCCAGCCTGGAGGCACCTTTCCTTCTCTGGGGGTTCCTGCTCTTTGCTGAAGGTCTTGGGTCGCCCGGACTCCTCTGACCCGGCACCCCGTCTTTGTCTCTGGACAGTGGGCAGAAGCCGATACTGGAGAAAAAGGAACGAAAACTTGGAATTGGAGGAAACTCCAGCTTCTGTCTTCGGAGCTACCCTCAGCACCACCCCCTCCAAATAAGGCTCCTTCCAACCCAAGCCTGCAGCTTCATTGCTTTACTGCTATTTTTGTAACGATGCATTTGCTTTAGCGGTATTAATTTGAGTGGTGATGCTGTTGCAATGTCCTCAGGGTAGGTGGATGCAGGTGTGTGATGGGATTCACATCTAGCCTCTCCGTACCAACTCCTCCTTTTCACCTGTATGCTGAGAACTTGCACTTGAAAGATTCCTGCTGCAATTGACACCGCTTGGCACACATCCCTCATACGCTGATACGCTCTGCACCGTGCCTCTGTGCCAGCTAGTCATTTCCAAATTTAATGCAATTAGGCAGCGCAATGATAATGCAATAGGACTCATTAGAAAACAATGCAAAAAAATGAGAAAAAACGTCAAGGGCATGACGTATCATAATGACAATAAAAGTGAGATGATGAATGCAATTAACATTCCAATAGGCTACAATCCTATTCCCTCATAAAAGTGTTCTTCTGAGCTTTCTGTTCTACTACAGACCAGAAGAACGTAAGAGAAGCCTTGCAGAATCAGACCAGCGAGGGTCCATCTAGACCAGCATCCCATTTCACACACGGGCCAGCCAGTTTCTCTGGAGGTCCAACAACACAGCATAGAGCCAAGGCCTTCATGAGAACCTCAGAAGAACCCTGCTGGATCAGACCAGCGAGGGTCCATCAAGACCAGCATCCCATTTCACACACGGGCCAACCAGTTTCTCTGGAGGTCCAACAACAGAGCATAGAGCCAAGGCCTTCATGAGAACCTCAGAAGAACCCTGCTGGATCAGACCAGAGAGGGCCTATCTAGTCCAGCACCCCGTCATGCACGGCGGACAGCCAGTTCCTCTGGAGAGCCAACAATGTTGGCAGAGTGAATTAGTAACAGGAAAGGTGCATAATCTGATTCAAGTGTAGGTAAATGTTTACTAAGGAACTACATACTTGATAGTCAAGATTACAGACAGTCTTCTGACTACCTCACTAGCTGAGAGCAAAGAGAGAGGGAGAGAGAGGGTGTTAGGCTTCTGAGAAGAAGCAGAACATGGAGACAGGGCAAAAATGGAAGGAAGGTCCAGTCCTCACTGCCCTATATAACTGCCCCCTTGTTTATGCCTAATAAAGGTTTTATGTATGTAACTGCCCCCTTGCTACCCCCTGCAGCATCTTCTTCCCATCAGTGTACACCAGACATTGCCTGTTCCAACAAACAACAGGTCACAGAGGTCATGGTCTTCCCCTGATAGGAACCTCTGAAAAGCCCTGCTGGATCACACCAGTGAAGATTACTTGATCCAACATCGCAATATATTACAGCAGCCAACCGGTTACCCTTCAGCAGGTCTAATGAGGGGCGGAGACCCGCGACCACACGAAGAGTCCCACTGGATCAGTGGTTCACGTGGTCTCGCATCCCGTCTCCCACCGTGGCCAACCAGTTCCTCTGCAGGGCCAACAGCCGCATCTCAAACTGGCCTGCGTGGGTGTGGAAAAGGTGCTCCTGCACATGAGGAATACAAGGGGCGGGGGGGGGGGTTGCTTTCAAACTTCCTTGGTGTGAACTGAATAAATCTTACTTTTGTATTCAAAAACAATGCCTGGCTCTCTCTGGCCGATTACGCATGGCGACGTTCCTACAACTTCAAAGAAAATTGGCCGGGGAATCTCTGGGCCTTTCCCCACTTACCTTAAGCCCCGCGCTACTTGAGGAGAGTAGAGGTGGGTCCCCTGGCACTCCCCACAAGAGGGGCGGCGACAGTGCAGCCGCCCCGACGCTGCCGCTATCGCGCCCCCTCGGCGCGCGGCATCCCTGGCACTCTTGCAAAGGGCGCCTTTTGATGACCTGTGCAGAGCGCGGGGTCGTGGGGACGCCCGGGCGCGCACCAGGGATGCCACACGCTGCTCTCAGCGCGCAGCATAGGGGTTATAGGGGAGAGTGGGGAAACGCCCTCTGTTTCGGGGCATGTTCGCTGTTAGTACCCATCGCCCTGTTTGCAGTGGGGCAGGCATTACTCCTCAGCTGGCTTTTTGTTGGCGTCCAGGGGAGGGGATATTTTTCTATCTCACACGCATGCTTTAATTTTTAATATAATCTTTAATTTTTATATTCAATGTTATCAGTAGACCAATATATCAATTTGTCAACAGATCAATATATTTGGGTGCTGTGTGGTTTCCGGGCTGTATGGCCATGTTCTAGCAGCATTCTCTCCTGACGTTTCGCCTGCATCTGTGGCTGGCATCTTCAGAGGATCTGAAGGATTGCTGCTAGAACACGGCCATACAGCCCGGAAACCACACAGCACCCAAGTGATTCCGGCCGTGAAAGCCTTTGACAATACAGATCAATATATTATTATACAAAATGAACTATTAAAGAAAAGTCTTGAATCATTACACTGATTGTCTTTTATGGTGGGAAATGAAGGGGGAGTAATGGCGGTGTGAAAAGCACAAACCGCAAAAGAACAGCATGAACTACCGATTGCTCAGCTCCTCAGACTCACAATCGTCTGTCTCCCAGTGTGCTGTACATCCAAGCATCGTGACCATCAAGTTGGGCTTTTCCCAGTGTGATCTAGAATCACCGAGTGTAGAAAACTACGCAGCTGGAGATGTCCTAGTCTGTCTATCAAATGCAGGGGCAAATCGGGTGTTTAGACTGATCGACTAGTCTTTGTACTTCTACATTTTTTAGTGTTAGCATCGATTTATCCATTTATTGATATGGTTATTTAATTTTTCTTTTAATCTAAAGATCTACAGATATGCAGGAGCGGGGAGAACACAAGCAACAGGAATGATACAGCAGGACAAGAAGTGGGAAGGAGTTGCCAGCAGAGAAGCGGATGAAGGGAAGCAGCATAAGTGTGGGACCTATCCTGTGGACTTCCACAGGGCACAATCCTGCATGTGAGCTCCCAAAGGCACCTGGTGGGCCACTGCGAGTAGCAGAGAGCTGGACTAGATGGACTCTGGTCTGATCCAGCTGGCTCCTTCTTATGTTCTTATGTTCTTATGTTCTTATGAACATAATAATTGGAATATAATAATTGAAGGGTATAACCTATTTCAGAGAAACAGATCAAATAGGAAAGGAGGAGAAGTAGTAATAATAGTATACATAAAAGATTATTACAGCTGTGACCAGGTCCATGACTTAAATCCTGCAAGCCAGGTTGAGAGCATTTGGGTAAAAATTAAGTGGGAGAGAAACTGCACTGATCTCATTGGGGGGGGATCTATTATAGCCCCCCCCCCCAGGCCAGCCTGAAGAGATGGATGATGCATTCTTAGAACAGATGACCAAACTCTCCAAATGTGAGTACCACCAAACAAAGCTAGATTTCCCAGGTTACCGCATCTCATGAGAGGGTGTGAAGATGGACCAAGCCAAAGTGCAGGACATGCTAGTGTAACCTCTATCTGTGGGTTCTGTGGGGCAGAACTTGGAATGAGTTTGCAACAACAATTATAAAAACAAAATGGTTTACTTTCTTAACATATAACATAAAACATCAACATTTAACATCACATTTCGAGGTCCTGTTCAGGTTGCATTTTCAAGTCCTTCTATTTACAGCCTACTGATACTGCCAAGTCCGATTCTTCTTTGCAAGTGGGTTGGCTCCTGAAGACTCCAAGGGCTTGGTGAACAGGATTCAACATGGTGAAGGTTTCCAGGAGAACTCTCACCCATTACAACCACAAAAAGAACCCCTGAAACAATAAACTCCAACATTTACAACATAGCAAAAATAAACAACTACCTTCCCAGTAGTTCCCAACAATATTGCAGTTTACCTTAACAAGGTGTTAAGGGCTTATACAAATCAGGGTCCGAGTTTGGTAGCCTTGTCTCCTCCAAACTACATGAGCTCTGCAGCCTCCTGCTGCTTTGAGTCTCCACCCCTTTCTGGGTCAACCCATTCTGAGCATGGGGGTTACACTAGCATGGGAACCTCCCCACACCCGCCGACAACGACAATCCTTCCTTGGGTTTGCCAACTTTTACAGGGACCTCATTGACAATTTTGCTCAGTTGGCTCTACCTCTGACAGATCTCCTACATACAAAAGGAAAAGGTCCGCGGAGGGAAGCCTGGAGCGCCTCTGAACTGGCGTGAACGTTGTCAATGGGCATTCGACCGCCTTAAGCAGGCATTCAGGGATGCCAGCCCAGCCCAAACCATTCATAATTCGTGTAGATGCCTCAGGTGTGGCCATGGGTGCCGCTGTCCTCCAGGAAGGGGAGAACCCTGCCCAGGGAGAATATCTGAATTATCCTGACACAAATCTGCTTGGTTTTCATACTGTCTGCCACAGGATTCATGAGGAGTGGCACCAAAAGGGAAGCGTAGCCCATGAGGACATGCACAAGAAGAGGGGAGCTCCTCCCAAACCTGTGGACCACAGACGATCACGGGAATATAGAACAGGAAGATTGCACAAGTCCAGGGAGCGCATGACTTCACAAGCCGTCTCCTCATGGGAAAGGCTGCATCAGCAAGAACCACTGTTGGAATGGTGACCCCTTCATAAGAACATGAGAACATTTTTGTTTGGACCTGGCCATGTCTCCTGGCCAGGATGTGGGGTCCCCTTTCTCTCCTCTTCCTCCTCCCTTTGAATGACTGTGGTTATACTTTCTCACGCTCTGTGCTTTCGTTTCCCAAGCAAGGCTTATCAGCTCATTTAGGCACCTGGTGTTGTCGTTCCTGCAGTCGTGTGGAGGTGGTTTGGACCCCAACGGAGGCTGCATCTTCTCTGTACTGTGGGACCGGTGGATTGCCATTCCTCCCTGGAAACTGGTAGGCAGGGGTGGAGTCAGAGGTGGGATCCAGCAGGTTCTCACCAGTTCCCGAGAGTGGGTTACTAATTATTTGTGTGTGCCGAGAGGGGGTTACTAATTGGGTCTGCTTTCCCGCCTCCACGCCCTCGCCTCCCCGAGAGGCATCCTGCCTTTGAACGTGAAGGTTCCATATAGCAATTGCGACTAATAATGTAACTCCCTGAACTGGGTTCATCCCTTTCAGGTACTGCAATTCATTGATTCTCAGCCTTTCGTACCTTTTATCTTCCCAGTCTCTATCAAAGAACCTGGGTGTTTCACCATTGCTGTGTTCAGGTTTGTGAGTTGGGGCATTTTCTATAATGTGACAATGATTTAGAAATGACCTGGTGCAAAAAAAAATTTGGGGTCATGGTGGGGTGGCTGCCCATGGGGAGGGGGCATCCAACTCAGGTTTTGCCCAGGGCTCAGGTTTGCCTAGGTACGCCTCTGCCCCCTTTGCTGAGAGGGGGCTGGCGAGGGAACCTGTTACTAAAATTTTGGATCCCACCACTGGTGGAGTGACATGACATGGGGGACAATGTGGGGTGTAACGGAGGGCGCTTTGCTTTAATTCTGGCCGTAGAAGTCTCACTGCTTATTCCTGATGCGGTTTCATAATAAAGAAGTCATCTGAACGCAGAATTTCTCTATTGAACAGTCCCGGGGGGGGCGGGGGGGACGGGCGGATGCACTGGCTACCAAAATGGGTAATATTCATGGTTAGTTGTATCATTTGGATTTGGAGAAAGGGAGATTTATTTTCTGGCTGTTGTGGGTTTTCCACACCTGTGGCTGGGATCTGTAGAGGTATACCACCCTGAGATGTGTGTCTCTCCGTGGCACAGTCCTTTTGTGCCTTTAGTTTCTTTTTTGCTTTTTGTTGTGGTGCAAAATTGGGCTGACTTTGAGCTACAGCCCACCCCCTCCCCACCTGAATATCTCAGGTTCCCAGACACCCCCCCCCCGCCCCCCTGCCATGACGGCAGAATCACAGAGGTGGCAAAGCAATGTGGAAATAAACAGCCGGTTTGGCTTTTTTTCAGGAGCGGACAGTGAAGATGCCGCCTCTCCAAAGGATCGTGGTCCTGTATCTGGTGGGGATATTCCCAGGAGACCGTCTGGTAGGAAGCGCGTGTGGAGAGGGGCAGGGGGGAAAGGCCTGGATCCTGACATCTGCAATTACCTCAAGCGCATCTTTACATAACTGGGGGAACCACAGACATGAGCTGCCAGAGGGGAGTACATTTCCCAGGAAAGCAAGACGAGAGTGCTGAGAAACTTTGACAGGGATGCCTATCCTGGACCCCTGACATCTCCCGTGATGGGACCCAGGTCTCTGGAGGGTGGTTGGGACAGTCTAAGCAGAACCTCCAAGTTCAGGGGTAGTGCACTGTTTGATACCAGCTTCTGGAGAGCAAATAGGGAACTCGGGGCCAATCTGCATCACACCTCTCTCGTTGACTCCCAGGAAACCTCCAACCGGCCGCACTTGAAAATAAAGCGTTTAGTCGGATTCAGCAGAGCTCTTCTTGTGCCTCCTTTTGAGAAGTAGCCATTGAAGGGCCCTCTCCAAACGCATGTCCTGCACCATGAGAGCGAAAACAGAGGTTCAAATTCCATCTCTGCCTTGAAACTCTCTCTTAAGTGTCTCTCTCCTAGTCCGGTCTACAGCACAGGGTTATTGTGAGAGGAAAATAGGAAGGGCAGAAGGCTGACATGGGGCTTTTTGGCCGGCTGGATTCGTTCTTGATTTTCTTGGCAGTCAGTTCCGCTGCACGTCTGCCCTTCCTCTTCATATCTGCAGCTGTAGAGTCATTCTCTTTTCTTCGGACCGTGCCTTAAATGATCATGGTTTTCTAGGGAGGGTACTGGCATCACACTCACTCTGCCCCCCCCCCGCCCCATCTTTCCTCTTATACGTATATATGAATATCAGGGCTGCAGGGGCATAAAGAGGCAAACTGGAGCCCTGGGCAAAACCTGAGTTGGATGCCCCCCACCCCAAGGCGGCCACTCCACCACAACCAAAACAATTTTTGCACCAGGACATTGGTGCGTGCAGGGGGTGCATTTTTAGACATATCAGCACCAAAATTTCAGTGTATCATCAGGAGACTGTCCTTATGCGACCCCCCAAGTTTGGTGAGGTTTGGTTCAAGGAGTCCAAAGTTATGGACTCCCAAAGGGGGTGCCCCATCCCCCATTGTCTCCAATGGGAGCTAATCCCCAAATTGCGTGCCCTATGCAGCCCTTTGTCTGGAGTTAGGTCAAAACTCCTTGGAATCAGCCGCTTGGCTGAGGGGCTGGCTGCGTTTTTTTTAAAAAAGACATTGTTATATTGATATACTGTTGTAATGATAGCTGTAGCAGGTTCTCTGAACCTCAGATTTTATCTTTAAAAACTAAGGCTGCAGCTACTTAAAGGAAAAGGCATATCTCTGTGCCGGAAGGAGGTAAAGACATACTTTTACAAAACAAAAGTTGGGAATTCAGAGACTCCCCACCCCACCCCCCAACCAGCAGCAACGGGGGGGGGGCACCCAGGGGACTGACCAGATGCCCGGGTGTAGAGGAAAGTCTTTGCCAGCCCCCTAAAACCACACAGGGTCAGCACCCAATTAACCCCTCCAAACGCCACATGTACATGATGAGAAACCCCATGCACAAAACAGTGTTCAAACAATACACATTTTTATCCATTCAGTTGCGTGCAGATGGTGAGACCCTTCCCCGGCAAATAAACACACCAAACCAGAGTTTGGAAATGGATTGGACCACAGCCCAATTTATTAACTGGTAAACAAGATTGAACACACAAGAAGCTGGGCAGACAAACAGATCGCAACATCATGCTGTGCCCAATCTCCATTCGGGCATTGCGCACGAAGCTGGGAGCCCCAGGGGTGAATAGCCCCGGCTTCAACCCTTCCTGCTGGGGTGTCAGGCACCAGCTAAGCCTACCAGCTTGCTTACCAGCCCGCCCCACCCCCCGGCCCTTTTCCAAGGGCACAACCATGGAGAAGACCGGCCGCCTGGCTCGGCTTCTCCCCCCAGATGTTGCGATTCCCGTTGCCAACCCGCCGGGCTGCGACAAATACAATTATGCAGTAAATATTATAACAATTCGACTATTAACCATTGAACTAAGGGAGGGTGGGTGGGTCACGCCGCTCTTGAGCCTCGGCAAGCCAAGAAGGCCGAGGCTCGGGGTGTGGCACTTTTATGTGCTTGCTCCTCCCACCTTTCCTGCCCTGGCCAATCATTGCAGCTCCCTGCAATTTGGCGCCTTTGAGCTGCAAGCTCCCTTTTCTTTGCCCTTTTTGCTCACCCCTGCCTCATTGGCTGCCACCGTTGAATCGGTGGCTGCTATTTGTTTTTATGATCAGAAAACACCATGGCCCATAAATATAGCGCACTACAAATAAGAGTCTGTCTTAGAAAGTCCAGGTTGGGCATTTGGGGACAGGAGAGACCGCAGCCAGAAAGTGAGGCTCTACATCAGAGGCCGCCTGCCACAGGACCCGTTCTTTTCCAGAGGAACTGACCTCTGTCCCCTGCAGAACAGGTGAAATTGCAGGAGATCTCCAGGCACCACCTGGAGGTTGGCACCCCAATCCCACACCATAAAACTGTTTTTAAACCAGCCCTTTAGCAAGATGGTGAGGAATATAATGTGTGTGAGAGAGAGCAGGTATCACACCAATCCTGCCCTGGAGAGAGATGCCCTCAAGGAGTCCTATAACACAATATCCCAGCCGTATTGAAAACCCAGGTCTCAGGCACAGAGTTCCACAGGCCAGGAAATTGCATTTTAAAAAATCTCTGGCGCCCGGGGTTGCCAGCCTCCAGGTGGGGCCTGGAGTTCTCCTGGGATCACCATGGATCATTTGATGACAGATCCCCAGACAAAATGGCAGCTTTGGAGGGTGGTCTGTGTACCCCTCTGAGCTCCCTTCCCTCCCCAAACCCTGCCTTCCACTGGTGCCATCCCCCAAATCTCCAGGAATGCTCCAGCGGGGAGTTGGGACCCCCAGTGGGAGTTATAGACAGGGCTTCCTGGCCATGACTGGTGGGGCCTTTGGAAGCCGGTGATGGGTTTGGGGCAGGGCTGTAGGATTACGCTGTAGGATTACGCAACTGTTGCCCACCTTGTTGGGAGCCTCCCCAGCCATGATGCACCCGTGTGCTCCTCTCTGTTTCAGACATATAGTTGGCCCCAGTTGTCACTTGACATGGCCCCGACCTCTTTTGACGACCAATACAAGGGCTGTGAAGATAAAATGGCAGCCAATCTAAAGGAACTGAACCGCACTGAGTTCGATAACAACCGGATCTTTGCCAAGGCATGGCAACTGGCGGAAAGGGAAATCTCACTCTCGCCTCCTGCAGGCCTCAAGCAAGAGTACGCCATCGCCCTCGCAGCCTACACCATCCAACAGCCAAACCTCTACGAGGTTTTCAATAAAGCTGTAACGGAAGCCGGGAAAAACACAGACTATTACCTCAACAGTTTCCACTTCAAGACCTTCCATTTTCTTCTGACCAGAGCCATTCAGGTTCTGGGGGCCAAGGCTGCCCCCAAGTGCTACAGCGTGTACCGTGGGGTCAAAAAGTTTCTTGTCCCAGGAGGTAGTAAGATGATCCGTTTTGGACACTTCACTTCCTCCTCGCTGAAGAGAGAGGTTGCGCTGCAGTTTGGGGAGGACACCTTCTTCACCATTGAGACCTGCCGCGGTGTCAGCATCAAGGCAATCTCTTTCTACCCTGAAGAGGACGAAGTGCTGATCCCACCCTATGAAAAGTTTGAGGTCATAAAATTCACCAAGACACCAAATACAAACTTCATCCACCTTCGCTCCCTGGGAGAGTCCACCACTTACAACTGTGTTTTTGTAAAAGGTAATATCTGGGGATCCCGAGGTCTATAGTGAAGCAGGAAGCCCCGCAACTGTACTCAGGTGGGGCTGCCCACCTCCAAGTAGTTAGCAATCCAAGCAAGCACCTATATGGCTGGTGGTGCTGTCGTACGCCATCCCCCTCTCGTACCATTAGCCATACAGGTGCTTGCTTGGATTGCTGATCTTTGAACAACCTGCCCCCTTTCATGACGGTTGAGTCACCAGGGGGCAGCGGGAGATCTCCCGGAATTACGACTCCTCTCCAGACTCCAGAGCAGTGGTGGGATCCAAAAATTTTAGTAACGGGTTCCCATGGTGGTGGGATTCAAACAGTGGCGTAGCGCCAATGGGGCTGGGCGGGGCATGACAGGGGCGTGGCCGGGCATTCCGTGGGCGGGGCATTAACACTTTCTCTGTTACTGTAAAAAACTCTTACTGTAAAAAAAAGTTCCTAATTTCCAGCTGGTCTCTTTCTGTCCGTAATTTAAACTCATCATAGCAAGTCCCATCGTCTGCTGCCAACAGAAACCACTACTTCTCCTCCAATTGACTGCCTGTCAAAAACTTAATACTTTCAAATACTTCATTTTGTTTCTAGAAATCAAAAGAAGGAGACTTTCCTCAAACAAGGAACTTTACCATATTTCTAAAACGTGTTTTTAAAACAGCCCAACAGGGAGAATTATCCCGTTTTCTACCTTCGCTAACCAGCCACATAGGAAACAACAGGACTTCATGATTTTTGGACCTAATGGAATTTCTAACGGAAAAGCAGACCCAATTGGTAACCCCCTCTCGGCACACACAAATAATTAGTAACCCACTCTCGGGAACTGGTGAGAACCTGCTGGATCCCACCTCTGCTCCAGGGATCAGTTTTTCTGGAGAAAATGGCTGCTTTGAAAGGTGAACTTTGTGGCGTTATATCTTGGTGGACTCAAACTGCGGGAAAAGAGATCCCACCTAAACATTAGGAAGAACCTCCTGACAGTCAGGGGCTGTTCAAAAGTGGGATCCGCTGCCTCGGAGGATGGTGGAGTCTCCTTCTTTGGAGGTGCTCTGATCGTGTGTTCCTGCATGGCAGGGGGTTGGACCGGATGGCCCTTGAGGTCTCTTCCAACTCTACAATTCTGTGATTCCCTCCTCTCCCCAAACCCCAGACTCCCTGGGCTCCACCTCAAAATCTCTCGATTGTTACAAGGCCCAATAACTGGGGCAACTTCTTGATATTGGCCCCTTCCGCACATGCAAAATAATGCGTTTTCAAACCACTTTCACAACTGTTTGCAAGTGGATTTTGCTATTCCGCACAGCTTCAAAGAGCACTGAAAGCAGTTTGAAAGTGCATTATTCTGCATGTGCGGAATGAGCCATTGTTTGTTGTTTGTGCCACTCACAGAAAAGGGTCACTCCCTTCCTGGGGGTCTGCTTCTTAAAGGAACCTAACTTTTATTTGTTGTTTATTTACTTGCTTTGTTTACTTGATTTATACCCCACCTTATTCCCCCGTGGGGACCCAACGTGGCTTACACTGTCCCCCTCCCTTCCATTTTACCTTCTCAGCAGCCCTGTGAGGTGGGTGAGGCTGAGAGAGTGTGATTAGTCCAAGGTCACACAGCAAGCTTCCAGGTCAGAGTGGAGATTCGGACCTGGGTCTCCTAAAACCTAGTCTGACACTGTAGCCACTACACCACACTGTCTCTCCACCTGGCTCTTCCTCCTCTGTGAAACTGAAGGGATTCCCGGTTCCACCTCTTGGGCTGCACCCCAATTCCCGGCAACTTCCCCCGTATTTTGGACCTCAGATGTTCCACCTGGATCTGAAGCAGTCTCAGTGGCTCTGCTAAGCCCGTCCTTCCCAGCCTCTGCCAGCTATAATCTCAAAAGAGGGGAGGGGCCGCGAATGAAGGGCTCACTTCTGACTATTTCTCTTTTGCCGCTTGCAGAAAGAAGGTGCAATTTCAGGACAGGGAAGGGAGCTGTCAGGGAAGGGAAGGCAGCGTGGCATAGCACCTTTGGCACTCCAGATGTTATGGACTACAATTCCATCAGCCCCTTCCAGCATGGCCAATTGGCCATGCTGGCAGGGGCTGATGGGAATTGCAGTCCATAACATCTGGAGTGCCAAAGGTTCGCCACCACTGGATAGCCTGACCCCATCTGATTTTGGAAGCTAAGCAGGGCTGTTACTTGGAAGGGAGACCTCCAGGAAAGAGTCTGCAGAGGAAGGCAACGGCCACCCCCCTCCCGCCACTTCTCACTGGTCTTGAATGCCCCTTGCTGGGGTTGTGATATCTCAGCTGTGGAGCAGCAGTGGCGTAGGAGGTTAAGAGCTCGTGTATCTAATCTGGAGGAACCGGGTTTGAGTCCCCGCTCTGCCGCCTGAGCTGTGGAGGCTTCTCTGGGGGATTCAGATTAGCCTGGGCACTCCCACACACGCCAGCTGGGTGACCTTGGGCTAGTCACAGCTCTTCGGAGCTCTCTCAGCCCCACCTACCTCACAGGGTGTTTGTTGTGAGGGGGGAAGGGCAAGGAGATTGTCAGCCCCTTTGAGTCTCCTGCAGGAGAGAAAGGGGGGATATAAATCCAAACTCTTCTTCTTCTTCTTCAGCTGCAACTTGAGGCACATACTACATAAGTTCCTGTTCTGTTCCCCAAGCAAACTAAAATCAGGCGCCTTGCACTTGCCCAGAACAGAGTGTCAGACCCACAGACAAATAAGCAACAGTTCAATGTTTTGGTGGGTTTGCCCCCTTTGGGAACCCTGAGCTGGGTTGAGAGGAGGGCGCATCGGAAGGTTTTAAAGAAAGAAATAACCATGATCTCAAAAGCTTCTCTTCATTTTATTTGACAGGTGGAAGCGGGAGCCATCTGTCCACCAACCTGGAGGCGCCTTTCCTTCTCTGGGGGTTCCTGCTCTTTGCTGGAGGCCTTGGGGCGCCCGGACTCCTCTGACCCGGCACCCCGTCTCTGTCTCTGGGCAGTGGGCAGAAGCCGATACTGGAGAAAAGGGAACGATAACGTGGAATTGGAAGAAACTCCAGCTTCTGTTTTAGGAGCCACACCCAGCGCCCCCTGCAAACAAGACTTCTTCCAACCCAAGCCTGCAGCTTCGTTGCTTTACTGCTATTTTTGTAATGTTGCATTTGCTTTAGCAGTAGTGATTTGAGTGGTGATGCTGTTGCAATGTCCTCATTTCCAAATATAATATGATCAGGCAGCATGATAATAATGCAATAGGACCAGAGGGGGGATCCAGCAGGTTCTCACAGGTTCCCGAGAGTCGGTTACTAATTATTTGTGTGTGCCGAGAGGGGGTTACTAATGGGTGATTTTGCCACGTGGTTTTTGCCTTAGTTACGCCCCTCCTCTCAGCAGTAGCGCGCAGAACTTGAAGCAGTCGAGCAGGAGGTGCACCGGCGTGCGTGGCAGCCTGCGCCTGCATGCATTCGTTTCCCACCCAAAGACCGGCGCAGCGGCTGCATCCTTGCCACAGCCCCTCCCAGGAATGCCCCGCCTCCAGAATGCCCGGCCACGCCCCCATCATGCCTCACCCAGCCCCATTGGCGCTACGCCACAGTTTGAATCCCACCACCATGGGAACCTATTACTAAAATTTTTGGATCACACCACTGCTTTAAGACCATAAAAGGAGTAGGAGCCATTTTCCTTGCTCTTTCCAGACAAACTGATGCCTCTCAACATTGCTATAGCCACGAGTCTACTATGGTAATTGTATCTTTATACACACAGAGACACACACAGCTACCTATGTATTTTCATTTATTTATTTGATTTATAGGTTGCCCTTCCCTGTCAACGGACTCAGGGCCATAAATTACACCGTCAAATCAACCATATCACAATATCAGTGTCACTGGGAGCCCCTCAGGAGGGTGTGAGCAAGAAACAATAAAAGGGTCTAAATATAAATTCAAAAAAGGGAAGAGAGAGAAGTATAGGGGGAAATGAAAGTGAAGGCTAGGGACGCCATGGAGATGGATTTCTAAAAAGGTTTATTTCATTTGCCATGTAACATTAATGTGTGCAGTAGCTAAATAGCATAGGTCCTGTCAACACAATAGCAGCAGCTACAACAACACACTGCCCCAACTGTGTTAAAATATAATAGGAAGGGGCACAGAAGGAGAATAACTTCTGTTCCACAATTTTCTTGTTTTGTTTTTTTTGCTGTGTCCAGTCACAGTCAGCCTATGATGGCCCCCGTAGGGTTTTCAAGGCAAGAGACGGTCAGAGATAGTTTGCCATCACCTGACTCTGTGTCAGTGGTGGGATCCAAAATTTTTAGTAACAGGTTCCCGTGGTGGTGGGATTCAAACACTGGCGTAGCGCCAGTGGGGCTGGGTGGGGCACGATGCGGGCATGGCCGGGCATTCTGGGGGTGGGGCATTAATAATTTCTCTGTTACTGTAAAAAACTCTTACTGTAAAAAAAAAGTTCCCAATTGCCAGCTGGTATCTTTCTGTCCATAATTTAGACTCATTCTAGCAAGTCCTATCGTCTGCTGCCAACAGAAACAACTACTTCTCCTCTGATTGACTGCCTGTCAAATACTTAATACTTTCAAATACTTCATTTTGTTTCTAGAAATCAAAAGAAGGAGACTTTCCTGAAACAAGGAACTTTACCCTATTACTAAAACATGTTTTTAAAACAGCCCAACAGGGAGAATGATCCCGTTTTCTACCTTCGCTAACCAGCCACAGAGGAAACAACAGGACTGTATGATTTTTGGACCTAATGGAATTTCTAAAGGAAAAGCAAACCCAATTAGTAGCCCCCTCTCGGCAAACACAAATAATTCGTAACCCACTCTCGGGAACTGGTGAGAACCTGCTGGATCCCACCTCTGCTCTGTGTTCTTTGCAGGTATCCACCCAAACGCTAGTCAGAGTCGACCCTGCTCAGCTTCTGAGATCTGACGTGATCATATTCCATTACATGTAAAGGGGGGGGGGGTCCACCTACTACTCTGATGAGTCATGCAGAAATATTAAAGCACCTTTCTGTTAGTCACGCTGACAATGGTTTGTAGCTATACTGCTATTAAATATGTGCTTTGCTGCCAAGCAAGATTGGCTTGAGGGATATTATAGAGGCGCAGTCACAGCAAGGGCACTTCCGCACATGCAGAATAACGCACTTTCAATCCACTTTCAATGCACTTTGCAGCTTGATTTTACTGGGCAAAATTCACTTGCAAACAATTGTGAAAGTGGATTGTAAGTGTATTATTCTGCATGTGTGAAAGTGCCCCAAGTCAAGGGAACCTGGCTGAGCTGTTTGCCAAGAGAGTCAGATTCTCATAGAAGGTAATCTCACAAGGGCTCATTCCGCACATGCAGAATAATGCACTTTCAAACTGCTTTCAGTGCTCTTTGAAGCTGTGCGGAATGGCAAAATCCACTTGCAAACAGTTGTGAAAGTGGTTTGAAAACGCATTATTTTGCGTGTGCGGAAGGGGCCACAGCTCCCTCTCTCTCAAAACATCTTTAGGATGTTTTATTTCTGCCAACCAGGTTTTTCAAAAATCACTAAGCTAGCAATCTTTTTTCCTGATCTCCTGGTTGCCTGGCAAACAACAGCAGGCAGGGGATGCTTTATTTCTCCCGGCTCCCAACTTCTATTTTCATTTTCACTGCAGTTTCACCCGCCATTTTCTGCCCTCTTCAGGAGTCTCCTGCCTCACCATTTGGTGAATGTTTGCAACAGACGTTTCCTCTGCTTGCAGCTCATCCACTTACGATTTCATTGTAAAAAGTCAATGAATAAGTTTGTTTAGCCTAGCCATCCCACGCACATGTGGTTTTCCTTTTTTTGTTTTGTTCTGAGGGAGATGTCTGTGAAGCCACGACACAACTCGTGAATCTGCAATATGTGCATATTTGAGCCTTCATCGTTTCACAGACATCCCTCTCTCTCAAAAAAAGGAAAATGACACATGCGCAGAATTGCCAGTCAAAACAAACTTTATTCATGTACTTTTAAGAGAGAAATTGCATGTAGATGAGCTGCAAGCAGAGGAAACTTCTGTCATAAACCTTCACCAAATGGCAGGCAGAATGGGGAATCACATGGGAGAAAATGGTGTGTTCAACTGTATGAAAGGCTCATTCCGCACATGCAGAATAATGCACTTTCAAACTGCTTTCAGTGCTCTTTGAAGCTGTGCGGAATAGCAAAAGCAGTCTATAAATTAGCATCACTCGGTGCCTCTTTTCCACTACCCTGTTTCCCCGAAAATAAGACATCCCCTGAGAACTAGTAGAGGTTTTGCTGAAGTTCTAAATATAAAGCATCCCCCGAAAGTAAGACATAGCAAAGTTTTTGTTTTGAAGCATGCCCGTCGAACAGAACACCAGAGCATGAAGCTGTGGAGCGGGAAAATAAGACATCCCCTGAAAATAAGACATCGCGCAACTTTAGGAGCAAAAATTAATATAAGACACTGTCTTATTTTCGGGGAAACACGATAGTGGTAGATGGGAGGGTAGGAAAGGACAATGCCAGAGAGTCCATCCTCCAGCATAGGTGTAAAACTCGTGCCCCTCCAGATGTTATGGACGACAGTTCCCATCATCCCCTGCCAGCATGATGCTGGCAGGGGATGATGGGAGCTGTAGTCCATACCATCTGGAGGGCTGCAAGTTTTGACGCCTGTGCTCCAAAGCATCCATTTTCTCCAAGAGAACAGACTTCTGTGGCCTGGAGGTGCTCTGCTATTCCAGGATATCCCCAGGTCTCGCCTGGAGGTTGGCATCCCTATTAATTTGAGTGTCACCAACACCCGGCTTTTGAGAAGAGGTCTGCACAGAGTACAGGTAGCGGGCAGATTTGTGAGTCTTGGACATGCCACCAAGTCCACGGAAAAGGGTTGCATTTGACTCTGACGCTGCACAATTCATAAGAACATAAGAACTAGCCTGCTGGATCAGACCAGAGTCCATCTAGTCCAGCTCTCTGCTACTCGCAGTGGCCCACCAGGTGCCTTGGGGAGCTCATGTGCAGGAGGTGAAAGCAAGGGCCTTCTGCTGCTGCTGCTCCCGAGCACCTGGTCTGCTAAGGCATTTGCAATCTCAGGTCAAGGAGGATCAAGATTGGTAGCCATAAATTGACTACTCCTCCATCAATGTGTCCAAGCCCCTTTTAAAGCTATCCAGGTTAGTGGCCATCACCACCTCCTGTGGCAGCATATTCCAAACACCAATCACACGTTGCGTGAAGAAGTGTTTCCTTTTATTAGTTGGGGGGTGGGGGGGGGGGGGGGGGGGGGGGGGGGGGGGTGGGGGGGGGGGGGGGTGGGGGGGGGGGGGGGTGGGGGGGGGGGGGGGTGGGGGGGGGGGGGGGTGGGGGGGGGGGGGGGTGGGGGGGGGGGGGGGTGGGGGGGGGGGGGGGTGGGGGGGGGGGGGGGTGGGGGGGGGGGGGGGTGGGGGGGGGGGGGGGTGGGGGGGGGGGGGGGTGGGGGGGGGGGGGGGTGGGGGGGGGGGGGGGTGGGGGGGGGGGGGGGTGGGGGGGGGGGGGGGTGGGGGGGGGGGGGGGTGGGGGGGGGGGGGGGTGGGGGGGGGGGGGGGTGGGGGGGGGGGGGGGTGGGGGGGGGGGGGGGTGGGGGGGGGGGGGGGTGGGGGGGGGGGGGGGTGGGGGGGGGGGGGGGTGGGGGGGGGGGGGGGTGGGGGGGGGGGGGGGTGGGGGGGGGGGGGGGTGGGGGGGGGGGGGGGTGGGGGGGGGGGGGGGTGGGGGGGGGGGGGGGTGGGGGGGGGGGGGGGTGGGGGGGGGGGGGGGTGGGGGGGGGGGGGGGTGGGGGGGGGGGGGGGTGGGGGGGGGGGGGGGTGGGGGGGGGGGGGGGTGGGGGGGGGGGGGGGTGGGGGGGGGGGGGGGTGGGGGGGGGGGGGGGTGGGGGGGGGGGGGGGTGGGGGGGGGGGGGGGTGGGGGGGGGGGGGGGTGGGGGGGGGGGGGGGTGGGGGGGGGGGGGGGTGGGGGGGGGGGGGGGTGGGGGGGGGGGGGGGTGGGGGGGGGGGGGGGTGGGGGGGGGGGGGGGTGGGGGGGGGGGGGGGTGGGGGGGGGGGGGGGTGGGGGGGGGGGGGGGTGGGGGGGGGGGGGGGTGGGGGGGGGGGGGGGTGGGGGGGGGGGGGGGTGGGGGGGGGGGGGGGTGGGGGGGGGGGGGGGTGGGGGGGGGGGGGGGTGGGGGGGGGGGGGGGTGGGGGGGGGGGGGGGTGGGGGGGGGGGGGGGTGGGGGGGGGGGGGGGTGGGGGGGGGGGGGGGTGGGGGGGGGGGGGGGTGGGGGGGGGGGGGGGTGGGGGGGGGGGGGGGTGGGGGGGGGGGGGGGTGGGGGGGGGGGGGGGTGGGGGGGGGGGGGGGTGGGGGGGGGGGGGGGTGGGGGGGGGGGGGGGTGGGGGGGGGGGGGGGTGGGGGGGGGGGGGGGTGGGGGGGGGGGGGGGTGGGGGGGGGGGGGGGTGGGGGGGGGGGGGGGTGGGGGGGGGGGGGGGTGGGGGGGGGGGGGGGTGGGGGGGGGGGGGGGTGGGGGGGGGGGGGGGTGGGGGGGGGGGGGGGTGGGGGGGGGGGGGGGTGGGGGGGGGGGGGGGTGGGGGGGGGGGGGGGTGGGGGGGGGGGGGGGTGGGGGGGGGGGGGGGTGGGGGGGGGGGGGGGTGGGGGGGGGGGGGGGTGGGGGGGGGGGGGGGTGGGGGGGGGGGGGGGTGGGGGGGGGGGGGGGTGGGGGGGGGGGGGGGTGGGGGGGGGGGGGGGTGGGGGGGGGGGGGGGTGGGGGGGGGGGGGGGTGGGGGGGGGGGGGGGTGGGGGGGGGGGGGGGTGGGGGGGGGGGGGGGTGGGGGGGGGGGGGGGTGGGGGGGGGGGGGGGTGGGGGGGGGGGGGGGTGGGGGGGGGGGGGGGTGGGGGGGGGGGGGGGTGGGGGGGGGGGGGGGTGGGGGGGGGGGGGGGTGGGGGGGGGGGGGGGTGGGGGGGGGGGGGGGTGGGGGGGGGGGGGGGTGGGGGGGGGGGGGGGTGGGGGGGGGGGGGGGTGGGGGGGGGGGGGGGTGGGGGGGGGGGGGGGTGGGGGGGGGGGGGGGTGGGGGGGGGGGGGGGTGGGGGGGGGGGGGGGTGGGGGGGGGGGGGGGTGGGGGGGGGGGGGGGTGGGGGGGGGGGGGGGTGGGGGGGGGGGGGGGTGGGGGGGGGGGGGGGTGGGGGGGGGGGGGGGTGGGGGGGGGGGGGGGTGGGGGGGGGGGGGGGTGGGGGGGGGGGGGGGTGGGGGGGGGGGGGGGTGGGGGGGGGGGGGGGTGGGGGGGGGGGGGGGTGGGGGGGGGGGGGGGTGGGGGGGGGGGGGGGTGGGGGGGGGGGGGGGTGGGGGGGGGGGGGGGTGGGGGGGGGGGGGGGTGGGGGGGGGGGGGGGTGGGGGGGGGGGGGGGTGGGGGGGGGGGGGGGTGGGGGGGGGGGGGGGTGGGGGGGGGGGGGGGTGGGGGGGGGGGGGGGTGGGGGGGGGGGGGGGTGGGGGGGGGGGGGGGTGGGGGGGGGGGGGGGTGGGGGGGGGGGGGGGTGGGGGGGGGGGGGGGTGGGGGGGGGGGGGGGTGGGGGGGGGGGGGGGTGGGGGGGGGGGGGGGTGGGGGGGGGGGGGGGTGGGGGGGGGGGGGGGTGGGGGGGGGGGGGGGTGGGGGGGGGGGGGGGTGGGGGGGGGGGGGGGTGGGGGGGGGGGGGGGTGGGGGGGGGGGGGGGTGGGGGGGGGGGGGGGTGGGGGGGGGGGGGGGTGGGGGGGGGGGGGGGTGGGGGGGGGGGGGGGTGGGGGGGGGGGGGGGTGGGGGGGGGGGGGGGTGGGGGGGGGGGGGGGTGGGGGGGGGGGGGGGTGGGGGGGGGGGGGGGTGGGGGGGGGGGGGGGTGGGGGGGGGGGGGGGTGGGGGGGGGGGGGGGTGGGGGGGGGGGGGGGTGGGGGGGGGGGGGGGTGGGGGGGGGGGGGGGTGGGGGGGGGGGGGGGTGGGGGGGGGGGGGGGTGGGGGGGGGGGGGGGTGGGGGGGGGGGGGGGTGGGGGGGGGGGGGGGTGGGGGGGGGGGGGGGTGGGGGGGGGGGGGGGTGGGGGGGGGGGGGGGTGGGGGGGGGGGGGGGTGGGGGGGGGGGGGGGTGGGGGGGGGGGGGGGTGGGGGGGGGGGGGGGTGGGGGGGGGGGGGGGTGGGGGGGGGGGGGGGTGGGGGGGGGGGGGGGTGGGGGGGGGGGGGGGTGGGGGGGGGGGGGGGTGGGGGGGGGGGGGGGTGGGGGGGGGGGGGGGTGGGGGGGGGGGGGGGTGGGGGGGGGGGGGGGTGGGGGGGGGGGGGGGTGGGGGGGGGGGGGGGTGGGGGGGGGGGGGGGTGGGGGGGGGGGGGGGTGGGGGGGGGGGGGGGTGGGGGGGGGGGGGGGTGGGGGGGGGGGGGGGTGGGGGGGGGGGGGGGTGGGGGGGGGGGGGGGTGGGGGGGGGGGGGGGTGGGGGGGGGGGGGGGTGGGGGGGGGGGGGGGTGGGGGGGGGGGGGGGTGGGGGGGGGGGGGGGTGGGGGGGGGGGGGGGTGGGGGGGGGGGGGGGTGGGGGGGGGGGGGGGTGGGGGGGGGGGGGGGTGGGGGGGGGGGGGGGTGGGGGGGGGGGGGGGTGGGGGGGGGGGGGGGTGGGGGGGGGGGGGGGTGGGGGGGGGGGGGGGTGGGGGGGGGGGGGGGTGGGGGGGGGGGGGGGTGGGGGGGGGGGGGGGTGGGGGGGGGGGGGGGTGGGGGGGGGGGGGGGTGGGGGGGGGGGGGGGTGGGGGGGGGGGGGGGTGGGGGGGGGGGGGGGTGGGGGGGGGGGGGGGTGGGGGGGGGGGGGGGTGGGGGGGGGGGGGGGTGGGGGGGGGGGGGGGTGGGGGGGGGGGGGGGTGGGGGGGGGGGGGGGTGGGGGGGGGGGGGGGTGGGGGGGGGGGGGGGTGGGGGGGGGGGGGGGTGGGGGGGGGGGGGGGTGGGGGGGGGGGGGGGTGGGGGGGGGGGGGGGTGGGGGGGGGGGGGGGTGGGGGGGGGGGGGGGTGGGGGGGGGGGGGGGTGGGGGGGGGGGGGGGTGGGGGGGGGGGGGGGTGGGGGGGGGGGGGGGTGGGGGGGGGGGGGGGTGGGGGGGGGGGGGGGTGGGGGGGGGGGGGGGTGGGGGGGGGGGGGGGTGGGGGGGGGGGGGGGTGGGGGGGGGGGGGGGTGGGGGGGGGGGGGGGTGGGGGGGGGGGGGGGTGGGGGGGGGGGGGGGTGGGGGGGGGGGGGGGTGGGGGGGGGGGGGGGTGGGGGGGGGGGGGGGTGGGGGGGGGGGGGGGTGGGGGGGGGGGGGGGTGGGGGGGGGGGGGGGTGGGGGGGGGGGGGGGTGGGGGGGGGGGGGGGTGGGGGGGGGGGGGGGTGGGGGGGGGGGGGGGTGGGGGGGGGGGGGGGTGGGGGGGGGGGGGGGTGGGGGGGGGGGGGGGTGGGGGGGGGGGGGGGTGGGGGGGGGGGGGGGTGGGGGGGGGGGGGGGTGGGGGGGGGGGGGGGTGGGGGGGGGGGGGGGTGGGGGGGGGGGGGGGTGGGGGGGGGGGGGGGTGGGGGGGGGGGGGGGTGGGGGGGGGGGGGGGTGGGGGGGGGGGGGGGTGGGGGGGGGGGGGGGTGGGGGGGGGGGGGGGTGGGGGGGGGGGGGGGTGGGGGGGGGGGGGGGTGGGGGGGGGGGGGGGTGGGGGGGGGGGGGGGTGGGGGGGGGGGGGGGTGGGGGGGGGGGGGGGTGGGGGGGGGGGGGGGTGGGGGGGGGGGGGGGTGGGGGGGGGGGGGGGTGGGGGGGGGGGGGGGTGGGGGGGGGGGGGGGTGGGGGGGGGGGGGGGTGGGGGGGGGGGGGGGTGGGGGGGGGGGGGGGTGGGGGGGGGGGGGGGTGGGGGGGGGGGGGGGTGGGGGGGGGGGGGGGTGGGGGGGGGGGGGGGTGGGGGGGGGGGGGGGTGGGGGGGGGGGGGGGTGGGGGGGGGGGGGGGTGGGGGGGGGGGGGGGTGGGGGGGGGGGGGGGTGGGGGGGGGGGGGGGTGGGGGGGGGGGGGGGTGGGGGGGGGGGGGGGTGGGGGGGGGGGGGGGTGGGGGGGGGGGGGGGTGGGGGGGGGGGGGGGTGGGGGGGGGGGGGGGTGGGGGGGGGGGGGGGTGGGGGGGGGGGGGGGTGGGGGGGGGGGGGGGTGGGGGGGGGGGGGGGTGGGGGGGGGGGGGGGTGGGGGGGGGGGGGGGTGGGGGGGGGGGGGGGTGGGGGGGGGGGGGGGTGGGGGGGGGGGGGGGTGGGGGGGGGGGGGGGTGGGGGGGGGGGGGGGTGGGGGGGGGGGGGGGTGGGGGGGGGGGGGGGTGGGGGGGGGGGGGGGTGGGGGGGGGGGGGGGTGGGGGGGGGGGGGGGTGGGGGGGGGGGGGGGTGGGGGGGGGGGGGGGTGGGGGGGGGGGGGGGTGGGGGGGGGGGGGGGTGGGGGGGGGGGGGGGTGGGGGGGGGGGGGGGTGGGGGGGGGGGGGGGTGGGGGGGGGGGGGGGTGGGGGGGGGGGGGGGTGGGGGGGGGGGGGGGTGGGGGGGGGGGGGGGTGGGGGGGGGGGGGGGTGGGGGGGGGGGGGGGTGGGGGGGGGGGGGGGTGGGGGGGGGGGGGGGTGGGGGGGGGGGGGGGTGGGGGGGGGGGGGGGTGGGGGGGGGGGGGGGTGGGGGGGGGGGGGGGTGGGGGGGGGGGGGGGTGGGGGGGGGGGGGGGTGGGGGGGGGGGGGGGTGGGGGGGGGGGGGGGTGGGGGGGGGGGGGGGTGGGGGGGGGGGGGGGTGGGGGGGGGGGGGGGTGGGGGGGGGGGGGGGTGGGGGGGGGGGGGGGTGGGGGGGGGGGGGGGTGGGGGGGGGGGGGGGTGGGGGGGGGGGGGGGTGGGGGGGGGGGGGGGTGGGGGGGGGGGGGGGTGGGGGGGGGGGGGGGTGGGGGGGGGGGGGGGTGGGGGGGGGGGGGGGTGGGGGGGGGGGGGGGTGGGGGGGGGGGGGGGTGGGGGGGGGGGGGGGTGGGGGGGGGGGGGGGTGGGGGGGGGGGGGGGTGGGGGGGGGGGGGGGTGGGGGGGGGGGGGGGTGGGGGGGGGGGGGGGTGGGGGGGGGGGGGGGTGGGGGGGGGGGGGGGTGGGGGGGGGGGGGGGTGGGGGGGGGGGGGGGTGGGGGGGGGGGGGGGTGGGGGGGGGGGGGGGTGGGGGGGGGGGGGGGTGGGGGGGGGGGGGGGTGGGGGGGGGGGGGGGTGGGGGGGGGGGGGGGTGGGGGGGGGGGGGGGTGGGGGGGGGGGGGGGTGGGGGGGGGGGGGGGTGGGGGGGGGGGGGGGTGGGGGGGGGGGGGGGTGGGGGGGGGGGGGGGTGGGGGGGGGGGGGGGTGGGGGGGGGGGGGGGTGGGGGGGGGGGGGGGTGGGGGGGGGGGGGGGTGGGGGGGGGGGGGGGTGGGGGGGGGGGGGGGTGGGGGGGGGGGGGGGTGGGGGGGGGGGGGGGTGGGGGGGGGGGGGGGTGGGGGGGGGGGGGGGTGGGGGGGGGGGGGGGTGGGGGGGGGGGGGGGTGGGGGGGGGGGGGGGTGGGGGGGGGGGGGGGTGGGGGGGGGGGGGGGTGGGGGGGGGGGGGGGTGGGGGGGGGGGGGGGTGGGGGGGGGGGGGGGTGGGGGGGGGGGGGGGTGGGGGGGGGGGGGGGTGGGGGGGGGGGGGGGTGGGGGGGGGGGGGGGTGGGGGGGGGGGGGGGTGGGGGGGGGGGGGGGTGGGGGGGGGGGGGGGTGGGGGGGGGGGGGGGTGGGGGGGGGGGGGGGTGGGGGGGGGGGGGGGTGGGGGGGGGGGGGGGTGGGGGGGGGGGGGGGTGGGGGGGGGGGGGGGTGGGGGGGGGGGGGGGTGGGGGGGGGGGGGGGTGGGGGGGGGGGGGGGTGGGGGGGGGGGGGGGTGGGGGGGGGGGGGGGTGGGGGGGGGGGGGGGTGGGGGGGGGGGGGGGTGGGGGGGGGGGGGGGTGGGGGGGGGGGGGGGTGGGGGGGGGGGGGGGTGGGGGGGGGGGGGGGTGGGGGGGGGGGGGGGTGGGGGGGGGGGGGGGTGGGGGGGGGGGGGGGTGGGGGGGGGGGGGGGTGGGGGGGGGGGGGGGTGGGGGGGGGGGGGGGTGGGGGGGGGGGGGGGTGGGGGGGGGGGGGGGTGGGGGGGGGGGGGGGTGGGGGGGGGGGGGGGTGGGGGGGGGGGGGGGTGGGGGGGGGGGGGGGTGGGGGGGGGGGGGGGTGGGGGGGGGGGGGGGTGGGGGGGGGGGGGGGTGGGGGGGGGGGGGGGTGGGGGGGGGGGGGGGTGGGGGGGGGGGGGGGTGGGGGGGGGGGGGGGTGGGGGGGGGGGGGGGTGGGGGGGGGGGGGGGTGGGGGGGGGGGGGGGTGGGGGGGGGGGGGGGTGGGGGGGGGGGGGGGTGGGGGGGGGGGGGGGTGGGGGGGGGGGGGGGTGGGGGGGGGGGGGGGTGGGGGGGGGGGGGGGTGGGGGGGGGGGGGGGTGGGGGGGGGGGGGGGTGGGGGGGGGGGGGGGTGGGGGGGGGGGGGGGTGGGGGGGGGGGGGGGTGGGGGGGGGGGGGGGTGGGGGGGGGGGGGGGTGGGGGGGGGGGGGGGTGGGGGGGGGGGGGGGTGGGGGGGGGGGGGGGTGGGGGGGGGGGGGGGTGGGGGGGGGGGGGGGTGGGGGGGGGGGGGGGTGGGGGGGGGGGGGGGTGGGGGGGGGGGGGGGTGGGGGGGGGGGGGGGTGGGGGGGGGGGGGGGTGGGGGGGGGGGGGGGTGGGGGGGGGGGGGGGTGGGGGGGGGGGGGGGTGGGGGGGGGGGGGGGTGGGGGGGGGGGGGGGTGGGGGGGGGGGGGGGTGGGGGGGGGGGGGGGTGGGGGGGGGGGGGGGTGGGGGGGGGGGGGGGTGGGGGGGGGGGGGGGTGGGGGGGGGGGGGGGTGGGGGGGGGGGGGGGTGGGGGGGGGGGGGGGTGGGGGGGGGGGGGGGTGGGGGGGGGGGGGGGTGGGGGGGGGGGGGGGTGGGGGGGGGGGGGGGTGGGGGGGGGGGGGGGTGGGGGGGGGGGGGGGTGGGGGGGGGGGGGGGTGGGGGGGGGGGGGGGTGGGGGGGGGGGGGGGTGGGGGGGGGGGGGGGTGGGGGGGGGGGGGGGTGGGGGGGGGGGGGGGTGGGGGGGGGGGGGGGTGGGGGGGGGGGGGGGTGGGGGGGGGGGGGGGTGGGGGGGGGGGGGGGTGGGGGGGGGGGGGGGTGGGGGGGGGGGGGGGTGGGGGGGGGGGGGGGTGGGGGGGGGGGGGGGTGGGGGGGGGGGGGGGTGGGGGGGGGGGGGGGTGGGGGGGGGGGGGGGTGGGGGGGGGGGGGGGTGGGGGGGGGGGGGGGTGGGGGGGGGGGGGGGTGGGGGGGGGGGGGGGTGGGGGGGGGGGGGGGTGGGGGGGGGGGGGGGTGGGGGGGGGGGGGGGTGGGGGGGGGGGGGGGTGGGGGGGGGGGGGGGTGGGGGGGGGGGGGGGTGGGGGGGGGGGGGGGTGGGGGGGGGGGGGGGTGGGGGGGGGGGGGGGTGGGGGGGGGGGGGGGTGGGGGGGGGGGGGGGTGGGGGGGGGGGGGGGTGGGGGGGGGGGGGGGTGGGGGGGGGGGGGGGTGGGGGGGGGGGGGGGTGGGGGGGGGGGGGGGTGGGGGGGGGGGGGGGTGGGGGGGGGGGGGGGTGGGGGGGGGGGGGGGTGGGGGGGGGGGGGGGTGGGGGGGGGGGGGGGTGGGGGGGGGGGGGGGTGGGGGGGGGGGGGGGTGGGGGGGGGGGGGGGTGGGGGGGGGGGGGGGTGGGGGGGGGGGGGGGTGGGGGGGGGGGGGGGTGGGGGGGGGGGGGGGTGGGGGGGGGGGGGGGTGGGGGGGGGGGGGGGTGGGGGGGGGGGGGGGTGGGGGGGGGGGGGGGTGGGGGGGGGGGGGGGTGGGGGGGGGGGGGGGTGGGGGGGGGGGGGGGTGGGGGGGGGGGGGGGTGGGGGGGGGGGGGGGTGGGGGGGGGGGGGGGTGGGGGGGGGGGGGGGTGGGGGGGGGGGGGGGTGGGGGGGGGGGGGGGTGGGGGGGGGGGGGGGTGGGGGGGGGGGGGGGTGGGGGGGGGGGGGGGTGGGGGGGGGGGGGGGTGGGGGGGGGGGGGGGTGGGGGGGGGGGGGGGTGGGGGGGGGGGGGGGTGGGGGGGGGGGGGGGTGGGGGGGGGGGGGGGTGGGGGGGGGGGGGGGTGGGGGGGGGGGGGGGTGGGGGGGGGGGGGGGTGGGGGGGGGGGGGGGTGGGGGGGGGGGGGGGTGGGGGGGGGGGGGGGTGGGGGGGGGGGGGGGTGGGGGGGGGGGGGGGTGGGGGGGGGGGGGGGTGGGGGGGGGGGGGGGTGGGGGGGGGGGGGGGTGGGGGGGGGGGGGGGTGGGGGGGGGGGGGGGTGGGGGGGGGGGGGGGTGGGGGGGGGGGGGGGTGGGGGGGGGGGGGGGTGGGGGGGGGGGGGGGTGGGGGGGGGGGGGGGTGGGGGGGGGGGGGGGTGGGGGGGGGGGGGGGTGGGGGGGGGGGGGGGTGGGGGGGGGGGGGGGTGGGGGGGGGGGGGGGTGGGGGGGGGGGGGGGTGGGGGGGGGGGGGGGTGGGGGGGGGGGGGGGTGGGGGGGGGGGGGGGTGGGGGGGGGGGGGGGTGGGGGGGGGGGGGGGTGGGGGGGGGGGGGGGTGGGGGGGGGGGGGGGTGGGGGGGGGGGGGGGTGGGGGGGGGGGGGGGTGGGGGGGGGGGGGGGTGGGGGGGGGGGGGGGTGGGGGGGGGGGGGGGTGGGGGGGGGGGGGGGTGGGGGGGGGGGGGGGTGGGGGGGGGGGGGGGTGGGGGGGGGGGGGGGTGGGGGGGGGGGGGGGTGGGGGGGGGGGGGGGTGGGGGGGGGGGGGGGTGGGGGGGGGGGGGGGTGGGGGGGGGGGGGGGTGGGGGGGGGGGGGGGTGGGGGGGGGGGGGGGTGGGGGGGGGGGGGGGTGGGGGGGGGGGGGGGTGGGGGGGGGGGGGGGTGGGGGGGGGGGGGGGTGGGGGGGGGGGGGGGTGGGGGGGGGGGGGGGTGGGGGGGGGGGGGGGTGGGGGGGGGGGGGGGTGGGGGGGGGGGGGGGTGGGGGGGGGGGGGGGTGGGGGGGGGGGGGGGTGGGGGGGGGGGGGGGTGGGGGGGGGGGGGGGTGGGGGGGGGGGGGGGTGGGGGGGGGGGGGGGTGGGGGGGGGGGGGGGTGGGGGGGGGGGGGGGTGGGGGGGGGGGGGGGTGGGGGGGGGGGGGGGTGGGGGGGGGGGGGGGTGGGGGGGGGGGGGGGTGGGGGGGGGGGGGGGTGGGGGGGGGGGGGGGTGGGGGGGGGGGGGGGTGGGGGGGGGGGGGGGTGGGGGGGGGGGGGGGTGGGGGGGGGGGGGGGTGGGGGGGGGGGGGGGTGGGGGGGGGGGGGGGTGGGGGGGGGGGGGGGTGGGGGGGGGGGGGGGTGGGGGGGGGGGGGGGTGGGGGGGGGGGGGGGTGGGGGGGGGGGGGGGTGGGGGGGGGGGGGGGTGGGGGGGGGGGGGGGTGGGGGGGGGGGGGGGTGGGGGGGGGGGGGGGTGGGGGGGGGGGGGGGTGGGGGGGGGGGGGGGTGGGGGGGGGGGGGGGTGGGGGGGGGGGGGGGTGGGGGGGGGGGGGGGTGGGGGGGGGGGGGGGTGGGGGGGGGGGGGGGTGGGGGGGGGGGGGGGTGGGGGGGGGGGGGGGTGGGGGGGGGGGGGGGTGGGGGGGGGGGGGGGTGGGGGGGGGGGGGGGTGGGGGGGGGGGGGGGTGGGGGGGGGGGGGGGTGGGGGGGGGGGGGGGTGGGGGGGGGGGGGGGTGGGGGGGGGGGGGGGTGGGGGGGGGGGGGGGTGGGGGGGGGGGGGGGTGGGGGGGGGGGGGGGTGGGGGGGGGGGGGGGTGGGGGGGGGGGGGGGTGGGGGGGGGGGGGGGTGGGGGGGGGGGGGGGTGGGGGGGGGGGGGGGTGGGGGGGGGGGGGGGTGGGGGGGGGGGGGGGTGGGGGGGGGGGGGGGTGGGGGGGGGGGGGGGTGGGGGGGGGGGGGGGTGGGGGGGGGGGGGGGTGGGGGGGGGGGGGGGTGGGGGGGGGGGGGGGTGGGGGGGGGGGGGGGTGGGGGGGGGGGGGGGTGGGGGGGGGGGGGGGTGGGGGGGGGGGGGGGTGGGGGGGGGGGGGGGTGGGGGGGGGGGGGGGTGGGGGGGGGGGGGGGTGGGGGGGGGGGGGGGTGGGGGGGGGGGGGGGTGGGGGGGGGGGGGGGTGGGGGGGGGGGGGGGTGGGGGGGGGGGGGGGTGGGGGGGGGGGGGGGTGGGGGGGGGGGGGGGTGGGGGGGGGGGGGGGTGGGGGGGGGGGGGGGTGGGGGGGGGGGGGGGTGGGGGGGGGGGGGGGTGGGGGGGGGGGGGGGTGGGGGGGGGGGGGGGTGGGGGGGGGGGGGGGTGGGGGGGGGGGGGGGTGGGGGGGGGGGGGGGTGGGGGGGGGGGGGGGTGGGGGGGGGGGGGGGTGGGGGGGGGGGGGGGTGGGGGGGGGGGGGGGTGGGGGGGGGGGGGGGTGGGGGGGGGGGGGGGTGGGGGGGGGGGGGGGTGGGGGGGGGGGGGGGTGGGGGGGGGGGGGGGTGGGGGGGGGGGGGGGTGGGGGGGGGGGGGGGTGGGGGGGGGGGGGGGTGGGGGGGGGGGGGGGTGGGGGGGGGGGGGGGTGGGGGGGGGGGGGGGTGGGGGGGGGGGGGGGTGGGGGGGGGGGGGGGTGGGGGGGGGGGGGGGTGGGGGGGGGGGGGGGTGGGGGGGGGGGGGGGTGGGGGGGGGGGGGGGTGGGGGGGGGGGGGGGTGGGGGGGGGGGGGGGTGGGGGGGGGGGGGGGTGGGGGGGGGGGGGGGTGGGGGGGGGGGGGGGTGGGGGGGGGGGGGGGTGGGGGGGGGGGGGGGTGGGGGGGGGGGGGGGTGGGGGGGGGGGGGGGTGGGGGGGGGGGGGGGTGGGGGGGGGGGGGGGTGGGGGGGGGGGGGGGTGGGGGGGGGGGGGGGTGGGGGGGGGGGGGGGTGGGGGGGGGGGGGGGTGGGGGGGGGGGGGGGTGGGGGGGGGGGGGGGTGGGGGGGGGGGGGGGTGGGGGGGGGGGGGGGTGGGGGGGGGGGGGGGTGGGGGGGGGGGGGGGTGGGGGGGGGGGGGGGTGGGGGGGGGGGGGGGTGGGGGGGGGGGGGGGTGGGGGGGGGGGGGGGTGGGGGGGGGGGGGGGTGGGGGGGGGGGGGGGTGGGGGGGGGGGGGGGTGGGGGGGGGGGGGGGTGGGGGGGGGGGGGGGTGGGGGGGGGGGGGGGTGGGGGGGGGGGGGGGTGGGGGGGGGGGGGGGTGGGGGGGGGGGGGGGTGGGGGGGGGGGGGGGTGGGGGGGGGGGGGGGTGGGGGGGGGGGGGGGTGGGGGGGGGGGGGGGTGGGGGGGGGGGGGGGTGGGGGGGGGGGGGGGTGGGGGGGGGGGGGGGTGGGGGGGGGGGGGGGTGGGGGGGGGGGGGGGTGGGGGGGGGGGGGGGTGGGGGGGGGGGGGGGTGGGGGGGGGGGGGGGTGGGGGGGGGGGGGGGTGGGGGGGGGGGGGGGTGGGGGGGGGGGGGGGTGGGGGGGGGGGGGGGTGGGGGGGGGGGGGGGTGGGGGGGGGGGGGGGTGGGGGGGGGGGGGGGTGGGGGGGGGGGGGGGTGGGGGGGGGGGGGGGTGGGGGGGGGGGGGGGTGGGGGGGGGGGGGGGTGGGGGGGGGGGGGGGTGGGGGGGGGGGGGGGTGGGGGGGGGGGGGGGTGGGGGGGGGGGGGGGTGGGGGGGGGGGGGGGTGGGGGGGGGGGGGGGTGGGGGGGGGGGGGGGTGGGGGGGGGGGGGGGTGGGGGGGGGGGGGGGTGGGGGGGGGGGGGGGTGGGGGGGGGGGGGGGTGGGGGGGGGGGGGGGTGGGGGGGGGGGGGGGTGGGGGGGGGGGGGGGTGGGGGGGGGGGGGGGTGGGGGGGGGGGGGGGTGGGGGGGGGGGGGGGTGGGGGGGGGGGGGGGTGGGGGGGGGGGGGGGTGGGGGGGGGGGGGGGTGGGGGGGGGGGGGGGTGGGGGGGGGGGGGGGTGGGGGGGGGGGGGGGTGGGGGGGGGGGGGGGTGGGGGGGGGGGGGGGTGGGGGGGGGGGGGGGTGGGGGGGGGGGGGGGTGGGGGGGGGGGGGGGTGGGGGGGGGGGGGGGTGGGGGGGGGGGGGGGTGGGGGGGGGGGGGGGTGGGGGGGGGGGGGGGTGGGGGGGGGGGGGGGTGGGGGGGGGGGGGGGTGGGGGGGGGGGGGGGTGGGGGGGGGGGGGGGTGGGGGGGGGGGGGGGTGGGGGGGGGGGGGGGTGGGGGGGGGGGGGGGTGGGGGGGGGGGGGGGTGGGGGGGGGGGGGGGTGGGGGGGGGGGGGGGTGGGGGGGGGGGGGGGTGGGGGGGGGGGGGGGTGGGGGGGGGGGGGGGTGGGGGGGGGGGGGGGTGGGGGGGGGGGGGGGTGGGGGGGGGGGGGGGTGGGGGGGGGGGGGGGTGGGGGGGGGGGGGGGTGGGGGGGGGGGGGGGTGGGGGGGGGGGGGGGTGGGGGGGGGGGGGGGTGGGGGGGGGGGGGGGTGGGGGGGGGGGGGGGTGGGGGGGGGGGGGGGTGGGGGGGGGGGGGGGTGGGGGGGGGGGGGGGTGGGGGGGGGGGGGGGTGGGGGGGGGGGGGGGTGGGGGGGGGGGGGGGTGGGGGGGGGGGGGGGTGGGGGGGGGGGGGGGTGGGGGGGGGGGGGGGTGGGGGGGGGGGGGGGTGGGGGGGGGGGGGGGTGGGGGGGGGGGGGGGTGGGGGGGGGGGGGGGTGGGGGGGGGGGGGGGTGGGGGGGGGGGGGGGTGGGGGGGGGGGGGGGTGGGGGGGGGGGGGGGTGGGGGGGGGGGGGGGTGGGGGGGGGGGGGGGTGGGGGGGGGGGGGGGTGGGGGGGGGGGGGGGTGGGGGGGGGGGGGGGTGGGGGGGGGGGGGGGTGGGGGGGGGGGGGGGTGGGGGGGGGGGGGGGTGGGGGGGGGGGGGGGTGGGGGGGGGGGGGGGTGGGGGGGGGGGGGGGTGGGGGGGGGGGGGGGTGGGGGGGGGGGGGGGTGGGGGGGGGGGGGGGTGGGGGGGGGGGGGGGTGGGGGGGGGGGGGGGTGGGGGGGGGGGGGGGTGGGGGGGGGGGGGGGTGGGGGGGGGGGGGGGTGGGGGGGGGGGGGGGTGGGGGGGGGGGGGGGTGGGGGGGGGGGGGGGTGGGGGGGGGGGGGGGTGGGGGGGGGGGGGGGTGGGGGGGGGGGGGGGTGGGGGGGGGGGGGGGTGGGGGGGGGGGGGGGTGGGGGGGGGGGGGGGTGGGGGGGGGGGGGGGTGGGGGGGGGGGGGGGTGGGGGGGGGGGGGGGTGGGGGGGGGGGGGGGTGGGGGGGGGGGGGGGTGGGGGGGGGGGGGGGTGGGGGGGGGGGGGGGTGGGGGGGGGGGGGGGTGGGGGGGGGGGGGGGTGGGGGGGGGGGGGGGTGGGGGGGGGGGGGGGTGGGGGGGGGGGGGGGTGGGGGGGGGGGGGGGTGGGGGGGGGGGGGGGTGGGGGGGGGGGGGGGTGGGGGGGGGGGGGGGTGGGGGGGGGGGGGGGTGGGGGGGGGGGGGGGTGGGGGGGGGGGGGGGTGGGGGGGGGGGGGGGTGGGGGGGGGGGGGGGTGGGGGGGGGGGGGGGTGGGGGGGGGGGGGGGTGGGGGGGGGGGGGGGTGGGGGGGGGGGGGGGTGGGGGGGGGGGGGGGTGGGGGGGGGGGGGGGTGGGGGGGGGGGGGGGTGGGGGGGGGGGGGGGTGGGGGGGGGGGGGGGTGGGGGGGGGGGGGGGTGGGGGGGGGGGGGGGTGGGGGGGGGGGGGGGTGGGGGGGGGGGGGGGTGGGGGGGGGGGGGGGTGGGGGGGGGGGGGGGTGGGGGGGGGGGGGGGTGGGGGGGGGGGGGGGTGGGGGGGGGGGGGGGTGGGGGGGGGGGGGGGTGGGGGGGGGGGGGGGTGGGGGGGGGGGGGGGTGGGGGGGGGGGGGGGTGGGGGGGGGGGGGGGTGGGGGGGGGGGGGGGTGGGGGGGGGGGGGGGTGGGGGGGGGGGGGGGTGGGGGGGGGGGGGGGTGGGGGGGGGGGGGGGTGGGGGGGGGGGGGGGTGGGGGGGGGGGGGGGTGGGGGGGGGGGGGGGTGGGGGGGGGGGGGGGTGGGGGGGGGGGGGGGTGGGGGGGGGGGGGGGTGGGGGGGGGGGGGGGTGGGGGGGGGGGGGGGTGGGGGGGGGGGGGGGTGGGGGGGGGGGGGGGTGGGGGGGGGGGGGGGTGGGGGGGGGGGGGGGTGGGGGGGGGGGGGGGTGGGGGGGGGGGGGGGTCCTGCATCTTCAGAGGTGTATCACAGAGGGAAGACTGATTGGTTCCCCGGCCTGGGACATGGACAATATATACCTCACTTAACATTCCCTTCTCACTGGACACAGTGTGTGTAACAGTCTTCTCTCTGTGATACACACCTCTGAAGATGCCAGCCACAGATGCAGGCAAAACGTTAGGAACAAGATCTACTAGACCACAGCCCCACAGCCCGAAAAACCCACCACAACAAGTTGAATCTGGCCATGAAAGCCTTCGACAATACATTAGGAACACCAGACCACAGCCACACAGCCCAGAAAGCCCACAACAACCAGTATAACGAGAGGTTTAGAGACAGCTTCTACTCTAGAGCTGTGGCTATGCTGAACTCCGTGGCTTCGTGTTGATGTGTTTGGGGCTGTGTAGGGATGGGTGGAGGAAGGGGAAAGTGAGGATGGGATATAAGTCTGAAATTGTGTGCATCGAGGAATGCTGCTGTAAATTTCGTTGTGCGTGCACAATGACAATAAAATGCTTATGCTTATATCACTACCCATGTCCTGCACTATCTGCTTTTTGTGCTACTGACCTTGAACACAAATTCTAGTCCTTAAATTGTTTTTGTTTTCTTTTCAAATAGGCCATGTATTCTCCACAAATGGATCTGGACACCAACTCCAGCCCCTCTGCATTCTTTTTAATCGGCATCTCTGGGCTCGAATCAGCCCATCCTTGGTTGGGCCTCCCCTTCTGCATTATGTATATCGTGGCGCTTTTAGGAAACTCTGCTCTCCTGCTCGCCATCCGACTGGACCGCACCTTGCACAACCCCATGTTCTACTTCCTGGGCATGCTGGGAGTTATCGACGTGGTCATGGCTACATCTACCGTACCCAAAATGCTCGACATCTTCTGGGAGGGCTCCCCAAAGATTGGCTCCAATGCCTGTTTCATCCAAATGTTTCTCATCCACTCCGTTACAGCGATGGAATCGGGGGTCTTGTTAGCGATGGCCTTCGACCGGTACGTTGCCATCGGCCACCCGCTGAGATACGAGGCAATCTTGACGCCCCGACGGGTGGCCCAGATTGGCCTGGCTATTCTGGTGAGGGGGGTTCTTTTCATGGTGCCTTTAAGTTGGATGGTGAGCAACTTGCCATACTGTGCTTCCAGGAGGATTCCTCACTCCTACTGCGAGCACATGGCGGTCGTGAAGTTGGCCTGTGTGGACTCCACGGCCAGCCACGTCTACATCGTGGCGGGATCCACACTGATCGTTGGGAGCGACACGGCCTTCATCGCCGTTTCTTACGGGCTGGTGCTGAGGGCCGTGAGGAAGCTGAGCGAGAAGGCAGAACAGCTCAAGGCCTTCAGCACCTGCAGCTCACACCTCTGTGTGATGTTGCTGTATTACCTGCCCGGGATGGCTTCCATTTACATGCAGGGCTTTCGCCAAGGCGCACCGCCTCACGCCCAAGTCCTGCTGGCGGATCTCTACCTCATCCTCCCGCCCACGTTGAACCCAGTCATTTACAGCATCCGGATGAAACAGGTGCGCAAAGCACTCCGCAGAGTATTTCCTTTCGGCCCCGCCTCCTGGTGATTTTAGCTTGTGGGTTTTATGTCTTCTGGTGTGTGTGTGTGTGTGTGTGTGTGTGTGTGTGTTTTAATTATAAGCTGTCATGAGTTTCTGTGTGCTGGAAAGAAGGCTAATAAACGTTTTCAATAAATGAATAACTTTTGCATTTCTCTTCCATCATTAATCTGATCGTTCTATTGTCGAAGGTTTTTGTGGCCGGAATCACTGGGGGGTTGTGTGGTTTCCGGGTTGTATGGCTGTGTTCCAGTAGCATTTCCTCCTGTTGTTACACCTGCATCTGTGGCTGGCCAGTCTCTGGAACCGCACAACATCCCGGAATTTCAATTGTTCACCTGCAGAATCTGGAGAACCGGGTTGGACTCCCCTCACTCCCGTCATGAGCAGCAGGCTGTTATCTGATGAACTGGGTTTAAGAACATAAGAACATAAGAAAGAGCCTGCTGGATCAGACCAGAGTCCATTAGTCCAGCTCTCTGCTACTCACAGTGCCCCCCCCCCAGGTGCCTTTGGGAGCTCACCTGCAGGAGGTGAAAGCAATGGCCTTCTGCTGCTGCTGCTGCTCCTGAGCACCTGGTCTGCTAAGGCATTTGCAACCTCAGATCAAGGAGGATCAAGATTGGTAGCCATAGATCGACTTCTCCCCCATAAATCTGTCCAAGCCCTTTTTAAAGCTATCCAGGTTAGTGGCCATCACCACCTCCTGTGGCAGCATATTCCAAACACCAATCCCACGTTGCGTGAAGAAGTGTTTCCTTTTATTAGTCCTAATTCTTCCCCCCCAGCATTTTCAATGGATGCCCCCCTGGTTCTAGTATTGTGAGAAAGAGAGAAAAATTTCCCCACTCCACCACATGAAGCCTGTTAGGTGACCTTGGCCCGGTCCCAGTTCTCTCAGAACTCTCTCAGCCCCACCTACCTCACATGGTGCCTCTTGTGGGAAGAAGAAAGGAGAAGGAGTTTGTAAGCTGCTTTGAGACTCCTTACAGGAGAGAAAGGCGGGGTATAAATCCAAACTCCTCTGTTCTTTGGTTTTGGCATATAAAAAATTCAGGATACCTAAGTTGACTCTGCTCATGTGTCATCCCTTGAAGAAGAAGAAGAAGAAGAAGAAGAAGAAGAAGAAGAAGAAGAAGAAGAAGAAGAAGAAGAAGAAGAAGAAGAAGAAGAAGAAGAAGAAGAAGAAGAAGAAGAAGAAGAAGAAGAAGAAGAAGAAGAAGAAGAAGAAGAAGAAGAAGAAGAAGAAGAAGAAGAAGAAGAAGAAGAAGAAGAAGAAGAAGAAGAGGAGGAGGAGGAGGAGGAGGAGGAGGAGGAGGAGGAGGCGGCGGAGGCGGAGGCGGAGGCGGAGGCAGATGAGGAGTTTGGATTTATATCCCCCCTTTCTCTCCTGCAGGAGACTCAAAGGGGCTTGCAATCTCCTTGCCCTTCCCCCCTCATAACAAACACCCTGGGAGGTGGGTGGGGCTGAGAGAGCTCCGAGAAGCTGTGACTAGCCCAAGGTCACCCAGCTGGCGTGTGTGGGAGTGCACAGGCTAGTCTGAATTCCCCAGATAAGCCTCCACAGCTCAGGCGGCAGAGCGGGGAATCAAACCCAGTTCCTCCAGATTAGATACACGAGCTCTTAACCTCCTAAGCCACTGCTGCTCCTTGCTCAAACAAAAGAGAAACAAATCTTGGCATATCCATTTATTCCAAAAAACACAGTCCAATCATGTGTGGTGCTGTGCATTATATAAAGAAATATCAAATAATTACAAGAATTATTCAAACAGGGAGAGTAGTTGGGTGTTGTTGGATGCCAAGATGTCACCCAAAATGTTGTGCCATAGGCTCCCTGTCATTGCCTCAGGCAGTCCTTCTGTAGAAGCAGTAGAAGTCCAGATGTTGTGTAACCTCTACCTGTGGGTTCTGTGGGGCAGAACTTGGAATGAGTTTGCAACAACAAATTTTAAAAACAAAATGGTTTACTTTCTTAACGTATAACATCAACATTTAACATCACACTTCAAGGTCCTGTTCATGTTGCATTTTCAAGTCCTTATATTTACAGTCTTCTGATACTGCCAAGTCCAATTCTTCTTTGCAAGTGGGTTGGCTCCTGAAGACTCCAAGGGCTTGGTGAACAGGATTCAACATGATGAAGGTTTCCAGGAGAACTCTCACCCATCACAACCACAAAAAGAAACCCCCTGAAACAATAAACTCCAACATTTACAACATAGCAAAAACAAACAACTATCTTCCCACTAGTTCCCAACAACGTTGCAGTTACCTTAACAAGGTGTTAAGGGCTTATACAACCAAGGTTCGAGTCTGGTAGCCTCGTCTCCTCCAAACTACATGAGCTCTGCAGCCTCCTGCTGCTTTGAGTCTCCACCCCTTTCTGGGTCAACCCATTCTGAGCATGGGGGTTACACCTGCACAAAACACGGAACACCCTTCAGACATTCATGCCTAACTGTGGCGCAGCCATGGCCCTGTGTGATCACACTGTGTCGTTCTGAGCATCGTGCTGTTTTGTAGTGGTTCAAGTGCTAGACTAGGCTGGGGGATAGCCACATGCAAGTTCCCCCGGCTAGGAATCTCACCGGTAGTCCATCAGCTAGTTGCCGTCTCTCAACCTGACCTACCAACGAGGGGCGTATAAAGTGGAAGAGGCGAGATCCACGCATGTCACCAGGAGTATCTTAGAGAAAGAAACCTATTCTCGATCACCTTTCAGTGTTAGGACTGGTGGAAGCCTCTGCTCCGTGGTGGTTTCAGTCCTACCTCAAGGATAGGTTTCAGAGCGTGGTGCGCTGCCTTTCGGACACTGGCCTATAGGGTCCTGCAAGGTTCCATCTTGTCCCCCCATAATTTTCAACATCTATGTAAAGTCTCTGGAAGAAGTCATCTGGAGAGCCACACAGAGTTCTCATCAATATGCCGATGACTCTCAGCTCTACCTTGCAGATCCCAGGGAGGTCGAGGAACAGGCGTCTGGAGCAGTGGTGGGATCCAAACATTTTAGTAACAGGTTCCCATGGTGGTGGGATTCAAACAGTGGCGTAGCGCCAATGGGGCTGGGCGGGGCACGACGGGGGCGTGGCCGGGCATTCCGGGGGCGGGGCATTAATAATTTCTCTGTTACTGTAAAAAACTCTTACTGTAAAAAAAAAGTTCCTAATTTCCAGCTGGTATCTTTCTGTCCATAATTTAAACTCATTCTAGCATGTCCTATCGTCTGCTGCCAACAGAAACAACTACTTCTCCTCTAATTGACTGCCTGTCAAATACTTAATACTTTCAAATACTTAATTTTGTTTCTAGAAATCAAAAGAAGGAGACTTCCCTTAAACAAGGAACTTGACCATATTTCTAAAACATGTTTTTAAAACAGCCCAACCGGGAGAATGATCCCGTTTTCTACCTTCGCTAACCAGCCACATAGGAAACAACAGGACTTTATGGTTTTTGGACCTAATGGAATTTCTAGCGGAAAATCAGACCCAATTAGTAACCCCCTCTCAGCACACACAAATAATTAGTAACCCACTCTCGGGAACTGGTGAGAACCTGCTGGATCCCACCTCTGGTCTGGAGGCAATTTGGGGATGGATGAGGACTAAAAAGTTGACACTTCATCTCAACAAAATGGACATGCGTTTGGTGTGGGGAAGGGAGACCCAGGAATGGGAACATTTCCTGTTCTGAACAGGGCTGCATCTCCCCCCCCACACACACACACACACAAAGGAGCAGGTTCACAGCTTGGGAATGCTCCTGGTTCCAAGCCTCTGGCAGGGTAAACATGTGGCCACAGCAGCCGCAGTGTGCCTTCCTCCAGCGTCCACCAGTGAGCCATTCCTGGGCAGGAACATTCTTGCCACTTTGGTGACATCTAGATCAGGTTGCTGCAATGCACTCTATGACGACTGAGGCTGAGATTAAGCTTGGGAGAGCCACTCTTATCTCACCTCAATCTCGGGTTCTTTTCCCTCCTAATGACTCCAGACCAGCTGATTGTTTAAGGATTTATTGTAAAAGTTCAAAACAAAGAAATAAAACATAAAGGCTTTTAGAGATTCCTCAGCTGGTTACATTCCTTTTGGTTCTTTGTCCCCATTCCGGGAACCCATGGCCCAGAGATGCTTCTCTGACCAGGTCTCAAGATGGAATTCCCAAACCTTTGTTTTCCCCCTCTCAGGAAAACTCTGTTCAGGCCACGAGGTAACTTAGGCCTTTGAAGTTGCATCCTTGCACCTCTGCATAGTTTCCTGTCCTCCCTCCAGGAGATCAAAAGGCAAAGATGCTTTTCACAGTCATATGTGACTTCCCTTTACTGTAGGGATAGCATCTTCCATGACACACTCTATGTAAGGCTGCCTTTGAAGACTGTCCAGGCACAACAATAATTACAGAATGCTGTGACCAGAATGTTGACTGGAGTAGGTTGTAGGAACCATATCAGTTCAGCCTTCTTCCAACTACAGAGAAGAAGAACAGGAGGAGGAGGAGGAGGAATAGTTTTGAATTTATATCTCCCCCTTTCTCAAAGAGGCTTACATTCACCTTTCCCTCCCCCCACAACAAACACCCTGTGAGGTGGGTGGGGCTGAGAGAGCTCCGAGAGAACTGTGACTTGCCCAAGGTCACCCAGCTGGCATGTGTTGGAGTGCACAAGCTAATCAGGTTCACCAGATAAGCCTCCACAGGGATGTAATTGTATGTCTCTATTCTGCATTGATCAGACTTCATTGATCAGACCTGGAATACTGGGTCCAGTTCTGGGCACAGCAATTCAAGAAGGATATTGACAAGCTGGAACGGGTCCAGAGGAGGGTGACCAAAATGGTCAAAGAAGGTCTGGAAGCCATACCCTACGAGGAAAGACTTGGGGAGCTGGGGATGTTCAGTCTGGAGAAGAGTAGGTTAAGGGGGGGGACCTCATAACTATATTTCAATAATTGAAGGGATGCCATGTCGAAGAGGGAGCAAGCTTGTTTTCTGCTGCTCCAGAGGCTAGAACTAGGAGTAATGGGTTCAAGAGGAATAGAGATTCTGCCTAAACTTCCTGACGTTAAAGGGCTGTTCGACAGTGGAATGCACCACCCCGGAGTATGGTGGAGTCTCCTTCTTTGGAGGTTTTTAAAGAGAGCAGAAGCAAGCCTTTATTGGCATAGACAACAGTACAACAACAATAAAAAAACGGATTAAAAAGCATATACAATACAGGAAATAAATGTTAGGTCGAAGGAAATCTACTGGCGTTCAGTAATTTCCAGGAGAAAGTCTGCCACTATCATACAGAGAGAAGGATCAGGGTTGTCCAACAAGTAGTGTAATCTAATTATATCGGGGAGATCGGGTAAATGTAAAGGAGTGAGATTCACATACTTGGATCTGATTTCCTTGAATCTGAGACAGTGTAGTAATTGGTGGGCCAGAGATTCAACTGAGCCATCGTTACATGGGCACAATCTTTCAGCCTTTTCTTGCTTATTAAATCTGCCATGTAACAAGGCAGAAGGCATAACATAAAACCTGGCGAGCATTATGGCTCTAAAGAGAGGCTCGATGGCCATCTGTCAGGAGTATGTTCCTGCATCGCAGGGGGTTGGACTGGATGGTCATTGGGGTCTTTTCCAACTCTATGATTCTTTGATTCTATGATTCTAAGTGTCAGGATTTCTCATCGGCCGGCCAACTGAAGAGTCCTCTCTTTCCTTGCTTTGAAAAGAGCTCTGTGGGAGGGAAGGCTCGCTGCCCAGGCGCCCAACTGTTTCTTGGCTTGGCATTCAGTCTGGGCTTGTGTGGGGGGGGGGGGGGAAGCAGCCCCAAAATTGTAGGCACAGATTCTGGTTAAAAGGGTTCTTTAAATCCTCATAGAAAATTAGTCTCTCCATTCCTTTCTCTTCCTGTAATTTTGCGCTGTCAGCCAGAAGCTGTTCAATAAAAGGCATGTAGGCCTTTTGCACTCTGTTCTTCTTTTCTCACTAACAAGAGATCCATAGCCTTGATGAGTACCCTTTGTTCTAACTCACCCCTTGGAATTTAGGAGATGTCAAATTATGTTTTCTTTTAGGTCTTGGTGTCCTCGCTGGCACCATAAGTCTGTCCTTTTTCTGATACAAACCAGAACACAGCCAAATGTTTAGGCTCTTTGTCTAGATAAGTAGGGCAACGGAGAACAATACTGATAAGGTGATGCTACCGTGTTTCCCCGAAAATAAGACAGTGTCTTATATTAATTTTTGCTCCCCAAGATGCGCTATGTCTTATTTTCAGGGGATGTCTTATTTTTCCACTCCACAGCTGCATGCTCTGGTCGACGGGCATGCTTCCAAAGAAAAACTTTGCTACGTCTTACTTTCGGGGGATGTTTTATATTTAGCACTTCAGCAAAACCTCTACCACGTCTTATTCTCAGGGGATGTCTTATATTCAGGGAAACAGGGTAGGTCCTAGTTCACAGGACGTCAGAAGTGTGAATTACTGACATCCTCCAATTAGGGCATCTGCAAGTCTAAAATGTTTTGGGTAAGGGGAAGATCTCCTCCCTTTTGGGTGATTGATAGCTGATGGTTGTACTTTGGGTGTAATTTCTTCCAATGATACTCTTTTGCTGTAACCTGTCTTTATCCTATAAAAACTGGAGACCACAGCCATTTTGGTGTGGCTCCTCGGATGCTAACTTGCCCTATGTTGGCCTGAATAAAATTATTCTTTTTAAATTTTATTCCTTGTCGGCTTGAGCTTTCTAGGCTTAGAGTTTCTAAAGTGTTACCCCGCAGTAACAGAATTATACCTACAATTATCCCAGCCCCTTGGGGCGTCTGCTAAGAACTGTAGGAATATGTAGCTATTTACTCCCTCCCTGATCCAAAAATGTCCATCGGGCGCGTCTAAAGACTGGGATGGGGTGTGCCGTTTCTCACGCTGAGGAAGTCCTCAACTTCTGCAGTTTCTTTGAATGTAATTTTAATCTTATTTTTAGACTGATTCATTTCTCACTGCCTTGTTTTTCTGCACGACGGCTTCCAAGGGACCAAGTTGGCAAGGAGGGCAGACACACGCCGGAAGGCCTCTGTGGGCACAGCGGCGTTGGTCCAGACCCTGCTAAGGGAGGCCCTGAAGCCAGGCAATTTTGTCCTTTGTTTACTTGCAACTCTTAATAGGGCTGGACCTCATTAGTGCTGGAGCCACTGGAGAGCGAAGAGCGGCGGCCGAGTAATTGAGCCCTAGGCATTCCCCCCCAATTAGCCAGCTGCCGCCTTTAGGACTTCTAAGTTGAGCCCAGGGCGCCAGTCCAAAAGTAACTTTTGAATAACCTTTTGGCCGCAGCAAGATCTTCCAGCATCAGAGTGCGACGCAGCAATTCCTGTACAAAAATCACACAGGAGGATTCTGGCAGGCCCTGAAAGGAGGGGGGGGGGCTGAGAACGGCTGAGCATCTCTGAAAGAAGACAACAGATCCTTCTGTGGGGGAGGGGGACATGCCAAGACTGACCCCTTGAGTTGAGACCCGGGACCTGTTACTTTCATGGTGGCACCTTCCCCACTACGGATGTTAGTGGAACAGATCCATCGCATGCCATGCCACGCTCGTTGCATTTGCTTGTAATTTCTCTCTGTCCATTTCAACTGAGTTTGCTGCTCAAGATGGGGCTATATAATATCCCTGTGTAGCCTCGTTCTGTGGGGCAGTACTTGGAAGGAGTTGCAAAGAACTAAATTTAAAACAAAACAGTTTACTTCTCTTAAGAAACAACACTTTGAAAACATTTAAATTGAACATTTACACTTGACAGTCCTGTTAAGTTTGCAATTTCAAGTCCTTATATTTACAGTCTACTGATATTGCCAATTCTTCTTTGCTGGTGGTTGGTTTTGAAGACTTCAGAGGCTTGGTGAACGGGATTCAAGATGATGAAGGTTCCCAGAAAACTCTCACCATTGACATACACAAAAAGAAACCCTGAAACAATAAATTCTAACATTTACAACATAGCAAAAAAATAAAAATAAACTCCCTTCCCACTAGTTCCCAACAACATTGCAGTTACCTTAAACAAGGTGTTAAGGGCTTAATAAAATCAATCGAGGTCCCAGCCTGGTAGCCTAAGAGCTTCCTCCAACCTCATGAGTTCTGCAGCATTCTGCTACTTTTCAGACTGCACCCCTTTCTGGGTCATCTCATTCTTACACAGGGGTTTATTATTTATTTATTCATTCTTTAGATTTTTATACCGCCCTATCCCCGAGGGGCTCCAGGCAGTGTACAACATATAGACATAATACAGTCATAAAATAACTAAAACCTTTAAAAGCAGCGATAAAACATAAAAGACTAAATATAGTAAATATAATAAATATAGGTATAAGTATAAGTGGTGTCCGACAACCCCATTTCCAAAATCCTCTCCCAAGAGGGAGGGGCGGCAGGTCCCAGTTCCACCTGCACCTGCCGTCTGTCCAGCATGCAAACCGTAGGAGTCCGGCTCACATGTTCCAGTGAATTTAAACCAATCAAGTGCACAATGCGTATAGATGGTCCAGGCATTCTCCGTGACTTGTGAACACAGCAACTTCCTCACAATACTAGAACCAGGGGGCATCCATTGAAAATGCTGGGGGGAAGAATTAGGACTAATCAAAGGAAACGCTTCTTCACGCAACGTGTGATCGGTGTTTGGAATATGCTGCCGCAGGACGTGGTGATGGCCACTCACCTGGATAGCTTTAAAAAGGGCTTTGACAGATTTATGGAGGAGAAGTCGATCTCTGGCTACCAATCTTGATCCTCCTTGATCTGAGGTTGCAAATGCCTTAGCAGACCAGGGGCTCGGGAGCAGCAGCAGCAGCAGAAGGCCATTGCTTTCACCTCCTGCCTGTGAGCTCCCAAAGGCCCCTGGTGGGCCACTGCGAGTAGCAGAGAGCTGGACTAGATGGACTCTGGTCTGATCCAGCTGGCTCGTTCTTATGTTCTTAAGGCCATTGCTTTCACCTCCTGCCTGTGAGCTCCCAAAGGCACCTGGTGGGCCACTGCGAGTAGCAGAGAGCTGGACTAGATGGACTCTTGGGGGGTGGGGGGGGGGGGGGGTGGGGGGGGGGGGGGGTGGGGGGGGGGGGGGGTGGGGGGGGGGGGGGGTGGGGGGGGGGGGGGGTGGGGGGGGGGGGGGGTGGGGGGGGGGGGGGGTGGGGGGGGGGGGGGGTGGGGGGGGGGGGGGGTGGGGGGGGGGGGGGGTGGGGGGGGGGGGGGGTGGGGGGGGGGGGGGGTGGGGGGGGGGGGGGGTGGGGGGGGGGGGGGGTGGGGGGGGGGGGGGGTGGGGGGGGGGGGGGGTGGGGGGGGGGGGGGGTGGGGGGGGGGGGGGGTGGGGGGGGGGGGGGGTGGGGGGGGGGGGGGGTGGGGGGGGGGGGGGGTGGGGGGGGGGGGGGGTGGGGGGGGGGGGGGGTGGGGGGGGGGGGGGGTGGGGGGGGGGGGGGGTGGGGGGGGGGGGGGGTGGGGGGGGGGGGGGGTGGGGGGGGGGGGGGGTGGGGGGGGGGGGGGGTGGGGGGGGGGGGGGGTGGGGGGGGGGGGGGGTGGGGGGGGGGGGGGGTGGGGGGGGGGGGGGGTGGGGGGGGGGGGGGGTGGGGGGGGGGGGGGGTGGGGGGGGGGGGGGGTGGGGGGGGGGGGGGGTGGGGGGGGGGGGGGGTGGGGGGGGGGGGGGGTGGGGGGGGGGGGGGGTGGGGGGGGGGGGGGGTGGGGGGGGGGGGGGGTGGGGGGGGGGGGGGGTGGGGGGGGGGGGGGGTGGGGGGGGGGGGGGGTGGGGGGGGGGGGGGGTGGGGGGGGGGGGGGGTGGGGGGGGGGGGGGGTGGGGGGGGGGGGGGGTGGGGGGGGGGGGGGGTGGGGGGGGGGGGGGGTGGGGGGGGGGGGGGGTGGGGGGGGGGGGGGGTGGGGGGGGGGGGGGGTGGGGGGGGGGGGGGGTGGGGGGGGGGGGGGGTGGGGGGGGGGGGGGGTGGGGGGGGGGGGGGGTGGGGGGGGGGGGGGGTGGGGGGGGGGGGGGGTGGGGGGGGGGGGGGGTGGGGGGGGGGGGGGGTGGGGGGGGGGGGGGGTGGGGGGGGGGGGGGGTGGGGGGGGGGGGGGGTGGGGGGGGGGGGGGGTGGGGGGGGGGGGGGGTGGGGGGGGGGGGGGGTGGGGGGGGGGGGGGGTGGGGGGGGGGGGGGGTGGGGGGGGGGGGGGGTGGGGGGGGGGGGGGGTGGGGGGGGGGGGGGGTGGGGGGGGGGGGGGGTGGGGGGGGGGGGGGGTGGGGGGGGGGGGGGGTGGGGGGGGGGGGGGGTGGGGGGGGGGGGGGGTGGGGGGGGGGGGGGGTGGGGGGGGGGGGGGGTGGGGGGGGGGGGGGGTGGGGGGGGGGGGGGGTGGGGGGGGGGGGGGGTGGGGGGGGGGGGGGGTGGGGGGGGGGGGGGGTGGGGGGGGGGGGGGGTGGGGGGGGGGGGGGGTGGGGGGGGGGGGGGGTGGGGGGGGGGGGGGGTGGGGGGGGGGGGGGGTGGGGGGGGGGGGGGGTGGGGGGGGGGGGGGGTGGGGGGGGGGGGGGGTGGGGGGGGGGGGGGGTGGGGGGGGGGGGGGGTGGGGGGGGGGGGGGGTGGGGGGGGGGGGGGGTGGGGGGGGGGGGGGGTGGGGGGGGGGGGGGGTGGGGGGGGGGGGGGGTGGGGGGGGGGGGGGGTGGGGGGGGGGGGGGGTGGGGGGGGGGGGGGGTGGGGGGGGGGGGGGGTGGGGGGGGGGGGGGGTGGGGGGGGGGGGGGGTGGGGGGGGGGGGGGGTGGGGGGGGGGGGGGGTGGGGGGGGGGGGGGGTGGGGGGGGGGGGGGGTGGGGGGGGGGGGGGGTGGGGGGGGGGGGGGGTGGGGGGGGGGGGGGGTGGGGGGGGGGGGGGGTGGGGGGGGGGGGGGGTGGGGGGGGGGGGGGGTGGGGGGGGGGGGGGGTGGGGGGGGGGGGGGGTGGGGGGGGGGGGGGGTGGGGGGGGGGGGGGGTGGGGGGGGGGGGGGGTGGGGGGGGGGGGGGGTGGGGGGGGGGGGGGGTGGGGGGGGGGGGGGGTGGGGGGGGGGGGGGGTGGGGGGGGGGGGGGGTGGGGGGGGGGGGGGGTGGGGGGGGGGGGGGGTGGGGGGGGGGGGGGGTGGGGGGGGGGGGGGGTGGGGGGGGGGGGGGGTGGGGGGGGGGGGGGGTGGGGGGGGGGGGGGGTGGGGGGGGGGGGGGGTGGGGGGGGGGGGGGGTGGGGGGGGGGGGGGGTGGGGGGGGGGGGGGGTGGGGGGGGGGGGGGGTGGGGGGGGGGGGGGGTGGGGGGGGGGGGGGGTGGGGGGGGGGGGGGGTGGGGGGGGGGGGGGGTGGGGGGGGGGGGGGGTGGGGGGGGGGGGGGGTGGGGGGGGGGGGGGGTGGGGGGGGGGGGGGGTGGGGGGGGGGGGGGGTGGGGGGGGGGGGGGGTGGGGGGGGGGGGGGGTGGGGGGGGGGGGGGGTGGGGGGGGGGGGGGGTGGGGGGGGGGGGGGGTGGGGGGGGGGGGGGGTGGGGGGGGGGGGGGGTGGGGGGGGGGGGGGGTGGGGGGGGGGGGGGGTGGGGGGGGGGGGGGGTGGGGGGGGGGGGGGGTGGGGGGGGGGGGGGGTGGGGGGGGGGGGGGGTGGGGGGGGGGGGGGGTGGGGGGGGGGGGGGGTGGGGGGGGGGGGGGGTGGGGGGGGGGGGGGGTGGGGGGGGGGGGGGGTGGGGGGGGGGGGGGGTGGGGGGGGGGGGGGGTGGGGGGGGGGGGGGGTGGGGGGGGGGGGGGGTGGGGGGGGGGGGGGGTGGGGGGGGGGGGGGGTGGGGGGGGGGGGGGGTGGGGGGGGGGGGGGGTGGGGGGGGGGGGGGGTGGGGGGGGGGGGGGGTGGGGGGGGGGGGGGGTGGGGGGGGGGGGGGGTGGGGGGGGGGGGGGGTGGGGGGGGGGGGGGGTGGGGGGGGGGGGGGGTGGGGGGGGGGGGGGGTGGGGGGGGGGGGGGGTGGGGGGGGGGGGGGGTGGGGGGGGGGGGGGGTGGGGGGGGGGGGGGGTGGGGGGGGGGGGGGGTGGGGGGGGGGGGGGGTGGGGGGGGGGGGGGGTGGGGGGGGGGGGGGGTGGGGGGGGGGGGGGGTGGGGGGGGGGGGGGGTGGGGGGGGGGGGGGGTGGGGGGGGGGGGGGGTGGGGGGGGGGGGGGGTGGGGGGGGGGGGGGGTGGGGGGGGGGGGGGGTGGGGGGGGGGGGGGGTGGGGGGGGGGGGGGGTGGGGGGGGGGGGGGGTGGGGGGGGGGGGGGGTGGGGGGGGGGGGGGGTGGGGGGGGGGGGGGGTGGGGGGGGGGGGGGGTGGGGGGGGGGGGGGGTGGGGGGGGGGGGGGGTGGGGGGGGGGGGGGGTGGGGGGGGGGGGGGGTGGGGGGGGGGGGGGGTGGGGGGGGGGGGGGGTGGGGGGGGGGGGGGGTGGGGGGGGGGGGGGGTGGGGGGGGGGGGGGGTGGGGGGGGGGGGGGGTGGGGGGGGGGGGGGGTGGGGGGGGGGGGGGGTGGGGGGGGGGGGGGGTGGGGGGGGGGGGGGGTGGGGGGGGGGGGGGGTGGGGGGGGGGGGGGGTGGGGGGGGGGGGGGGTGGGGGGGGGGGGGGGTGGGGGGGGGGGGGGGTGGGGGGGGGGGGGGGTGGGGGGGGGGGGGGGTGGGGGGGGGGGGGGGTGGGGGGGGGGGGGGGTGGGGGGGGGGGGGGGTGGGGGGGGGGGGGGGTGGGGGGGGGGGGGGGTGGGGGGGGGGGGGGGTGGGGGGGGGGGGGGGTGGGGGGGGGGGGGGGTGGGGGGGGGGGGGGGTGGGGGGGGGGGGGGGTGGGGGGGGGGGGGGGTGGGGGGGGGGGGGGGTGGGGGGGGGGGGGGGTGGGGGGGGGGGGGGGTGGGGGGGGGGGGGGGTGGGGGGGGGGGGGGGTGGGGGGGGGGGGGGGTGGGGGGGGGGGGGGGTGGGGGGGGGGGGGGGTGGGGGGGGGGGGGGGTGGGGGGGGGGGGGGGTGGGGGGGGGGGGGGGTGGGGGGGGGGGGGGGTGGGGGGGGGGGGGGGTGGGGGGGGGGGGGGGTGGGGGGGGGGGGGGGTGGGGGGGGGGGGGGGTGGGGGGGGGGGGGGGTGGGGGGGGGGGGGGGTGGGGGGGGGGGGGGGTGGGGGGGGGGGGGGGTGGGGGGGGGGGGGGGTGGGGGGGGGGGGGGGTGGGGGGGGGGGGGGGTGGGGGGGGGGGGGGGTGGGGGGGGGGGGGGGTGGGGGGGGGGGGGGGTGGGGGGGGGGGGGGGTGGGGGGGGGGGGGGGTGGGGGGGGGGGGGGGTGGGGGGGGGGGGGGGTGGGGGGGGGGGGGGGTGGGGGGGGGGGGGGGTGGGGGGGGGGGGGGGTGGGGGGGGGGGGGGGTGGGGGGGGGGGGGGGTGGGGGGGGGGGGGGGTGGGGGGGGGGGGGGGTGGGGGGGGGGGGGGGTGGGGGGGGGGGGGGGTGGGGGGGGGGGGGGGTGGGGGGGGGGGGGGGTGGGGGGGGGGGGGGGTGGGGGGGGGGGGGGGTGGGGGGGGGGGGGGGTGGGGGGGGGGGGGGGTGGGGGGGGGGGGGGGTGGGGGGGGGGGGGGGTGGGGGGGGGGGGGGGTGGGGGGGGGGGGGGGTGGGGGGGGGGGGGGGTGGGGGGGGGGGGGGGTGGGGGGGGGGGGGGGTGGGGGGGGGGGGGGGTGGGGGGGGGGGGGGGTGGGGGGGGGGGGGGGTGGGGGGGGGGGGGGGTGGGGGGGGGGGGGGGTGGGGGGGGGGGGGGGTGGGGGGGGGGGGGGGTGGGGGGGGGGGGGGGTGGGGGGGGGGGGGGGTGGGGGGGGGGGGGGGTGGGGGGGGGGGGGGGTGGGGGGGGGGGGGGGTGGGGGGGGGGGGGGGTGGGGGGGGGGGGGGGTGGGGGGGGGGGGGGGTGGGGGGGGGGGGGGGTGGGGGGGGGGGGGGGTGGGGGGGGGGGGGGGTGGGGGGGGGGGGGGGTGGGGGGGGGGGGGGGTGGGGGGGGGGGGGGGTGGGGGGGGGGGGGGGTGGGGGGGGGGGGGGGTGGGGGGGGGGGGGGGTGGGGGGGGGGGGGGGAAATTGTAGTCCATGAACATCTGGAGAGCCGCAGGTTGCAGACCCCAGCCATTGGCCATGCTGGCAGGGGCTGTTGGGAATTGTAGTCCATGAACATCTGGAGATCCGCAGGTTGCAGACCCCAGCTATATTCCTATTGCGGCTTCTTGTTCCCTGTTTCCAAGCAATCTGGTTTGGCATCTGGAACCAGAAAGAGCCCAACCTGTTGAGCCACAGCGCCACCTGGTGGATTTTCGAAACACAACCGTTATCTTAAAATGGGCCGAAGCCAAGCGAATAAATGGGAATACCGTGAGCAATTCTGAAAGCCTAACTCAGATATAGTATTTATTTATTTGTTAACATTTTTTTTATCCCGCCAAATCTCCTGGAGGACTCAGGGCAGCTTACAATCAAATGAACCAAACAATATAATTCAATAAATATATAAAAATATAGACATGTAAACTTTAAAAGCAAGTTGCAATAAATAACATAGAACCTACGTGAAGACATAAAAATATGAAAGCGGATGCGCACATCGCAACCAGACTGGGACATGAGAGACACTAAAGAAAGGGATGCCGTAAAAGTCCTGGTCCGTGTCGTAGCCAATCAAACATCCCTGGGACTACCAACAAACCCCCACCCTGTAAGGTTGTGTTTTAGTTTCAGTTGGCAGATTGGCCTTGGAGGAGATTCCTCTAGCTCTTTGGGCTGATTGCCCGGCGCAGTTGTTATCGCTTTCCTAACCTTGCTTTCTGTCTGTGTGAAATTGCTGTTGGGTTGTGGGAATGAATATTGTTTATGCTAGCCCTTGGCGGGAAGAAAAGCCCGAATAAGCGGCTACACGACAGGGGGGGGGGGGTGGTCAGATTCTGCATTGCCTGCAGAGTTGATCATGAAAGCCAGCTAATAAAAGAACTGATAGTTACTTTTGGTCTGGACCTTACTGATTCCTTACACACCCCCATCCCGGCCCTGCAGACCAGAGGGGTCTTTGAGGGCAATAAGGGGAGAGTCAGGTGGTCAGGAAAAAAAAGTCAGCTGGGCAGGGAGAAATTATTACAGCAGACTTCTAAGACTAGCCAGAGGGCTCGTGGAATTTGCTTTGGCTCTTCCAAGAGGTCTGGGCTGGGTTTTTCCTCTGGAGGCCCCATTGCCTTTTTCCTGCTTCTGCCAGACCATTTATTTTATTCCTCCATTTGTTCATCTATGCATGTATGTATGTGTGTGTTTATTTGCTTATTTATTATCCATCTTTCTTCCTTAAAGAACTCAAGCAGGTTTCCAATATAAATAAGAGTGTAAGAACACAGGAAAAGCAGTGTTGGTTCAGACCCAGGTAAAACCGCAATCATAAACACACACAAATTTAAAAACTCAAGTTGGGTGTCCTACAACACTTGTCTGCCTGAAGATGGGCCTGTGAGGCAACTTCTGTTAAATATTTTTAAAAAACAGTAGAAATTTATGAAGGCATTGTGGGTAGGCAATGGTGTATGGCCCTCTCCCCACACCTCTTGTCCATGAGTTGTAGTCCATGAATATCTGAAGCGCCAGAGTTGGACACCTCTGTTCTAGGGGACTGTTGCAGTGGGACACGCTTCATCTCTTGTGTGTAACAGACAGTGTAACAGACTTCTCTCCATGATGCACCTCTGAAGATGCCAGCCACAGATGCAGGTGAAACGTTAGGGAGATGCACAGAAGATTATCGGGTGCCCTCTCCCCTCCTTGGAAGAACTCCATAATTCCCGAAGCCTAAAGAAAGCCCAAAATATTCTGAGAGACCCGTCTCATCCAGCACACTCTCTTTTTGAACTGTTACCATCCGGCAGATGATACAGGTCTATCAAAACTAGGACAAAGAGGCTTAGAGACAGCTTCTACTCTAGAGCTGTGGCTATGCCTAACTCCGCGGCTTCGTGTGGATGTGTTTGGGGCTGTGTAGGGATGGGTGGAGGAAGGGGAAAGTGAGGGTGGGGTATGAGTCTGGAATTGTGTGCACCGAGGAATGCTGCTGTAAATTTCGTTGTGCGTGCACAATGACAATAAAATGCTTATGCTTATGATCCACCAGACCACGGCCACAGTCTGGAAAACCCTCCACAACTAGTTGAACCCGGCTGTGAAAGCCTTCGGCAATACATAGCCCTCTTGGGCTTTTTGAGTTTTATTTATTTTTTATTCATTTTCATTTATTTGGTATTTTCATAAACAGTTTGGCCTCATCTAAGCCACCCCGGGTCAGAGGGCAGGGGCGATCGACTCTTAGAAAAATAAATCTGAGTAGATCTCAGAGCACAAGGTTGGGGGCAGAAGGTGAGAGGTGTGGGGGAGATCGAGGCGCACACCCCATTCTCGACACCTCTGTGTGTGAGGCAACCTCCTGCTTTTCCTGGTGTTGAGTGGAAACATTTGGCTTTCCGCAGGAACCTTTTCCCGGAGGCCTGGGGCACACATCATGCTGGCACCGGCACGGCTGCCTCGTCATTTTTCAGGAAGGAAATCTTCCAGCAGAGATTTGGGTTGATCCCTGGAAATGCAGAAGAACCTTGAGATTCAGGGAAAGGGGAAACAGGCCTGACTCTGGCGTAGTCATCAGGGCAGAGCGGCCCTGACTTTTGCAAACTTCTGGGCAACGAGACTGTGCCAAGTTGCCCTTGGGAAGGAAAGAAAGGAAAGTTTCTTCTCTCCAGACGTCCGGCTGCAACTCCAGACCCAACGAAGCAGAGGCTGCTGGCCGACGGGGCTGAGGGAAATCAGCCCCCGCCTGGGGAGGAGAAACGGCCACTGTTGCTCCTGCCACCTAATTGGGCCAGCTGCGTCCAGGCCGGGGCTCATCCGTCCTGCGGGGGCCTCATTGCTGACCGACTCGTAATTGCCCTTCAGGGGCCCTGCGGCACCCCGAGGAAAGGACGGAAGACAACAAGAAGTTTGGAGACTTCTAACTTTGTCGAGTTCTAAGGTCAGGCAGGTGAAAATCGACTCCAAGCTCTGGAAAACAATGTTTTGTGTGTGTCCAAATGTGGGAAATAGGGAAGAGTAGCTTGAAGGGATTGGTGAGAAACCTCGTATGCAGAAAGGTGCCAACTTCAGGTTAGGAAATTCCTGGAGATTTGGGGTTTGGGGCAGGGGTGGGATCCAAAAATTTTAGTAACAGGTTCCCATGGTGGTGGGATTCAAACTGTGGCATAGCGCCAATGGGGATGGGTGGGGCATGACGGGGGTGTGGCCAGGCATTCCTGGGCGGGGCTGTGGCAAGGACGCAGCCGCTGCGCTGGTCCTTGGGCGGAAAATAAATGCACGCAGGAGCAGGCTGCCATGCACGCCGGTGCACCTCCTGCTAGACTGCTCCAAGTTCTGCACGCTACTGCTGAGAGGAGGGGCGTAACTAAGGCAAAAATCACATGGCAAAATCACCAATTAGTAACCCCCTCTCGGCACACACAAATAATGAGTAACCTACTCTCGGGAACCTGTGAGAACCTGCTGGATCCCACCTCTGGTTTGGGGACAGTGAGGTGTGGGGACAGGTGGGGTATAATGCCATTATCTATTTATTGAGCCAGAGGGGAACTTGTGAGAAAGAATGAATCATGGGCACCGGACAGGGAGAAACTCAAGTCCAGTTCTATGCAGCACCATCTTTCCATGGCAAACTTTACAATAAAATACTTGAGAGTGGCCGAAGGGACCAGCCTGGAGCACTCTGACCCTTCGAGTTCTTGGGAGTTTCCCAGCGCTCAACGATCCCGTCTCTGCTTTGACTCAGACCCTGCACCCAGCCAGCCACCCCATAACTTTCCCATTCATTTAAACATTACCCACAAAGTAGATCTGAAAGCTGCCCGTTCGGGCAAACTCTGAAGACGGCAAGGACACTTTGGGGCGAATCTGCGCAGAGCCCCCAAGCGAAGGAGGGCTTGGCTGATTCTTGTCACTCAAGCCCTACGTCAGTGATGGCGAACCTTTTCGAGACTGAGTGCCCAAATTGCAACCCAAAACCCACTTATTTATCGCAAAGTGCCAACACGGCAATTTAACCTGAATACTGAGGGTTTAGTTTGGAAAAAAATTGTTGGCTCCAAGGTGCGCTTACTCAGGAGTAAGCTTAGTGAAGCAACCGTGCAACGCTTCGAATGGGTGTATCACGACCCTAGGAGGGTTTACTCAGAAGCAAGCCCCATTGCCAGCAACCAAGCTTACTTCCAGGTAAAGGATCGTGTCCAGGCCAGCCTATATATGTTTGTTGGGGTTGATTCCCCCCCCCACACACATGATGAACTCTGGGCGCGCATGCTCACAGAGAGGGTTCTGAGTGCCACCTCTGGCACCCGTGCCATAGGTTCGCCACCACTGCCCTAAGTGGTGCAGACATTCCCCATTCTTCGCCCTCAAGGAACAGGACAACACCCGCGTTTACTTTCTAGGCTTTATTGATGCTTCTGAATTGGTTTAAAGAGGATTCAAGTAGTCAGGTGGGAGATCTGAACTCAATAAATAGCGGAGAGTCTGGGCCACCCCATTCCAACTACTCTGGCCAAGGAGCAAAATAGAACGCCTCTTGCTTATACAAACTGCCCGGCCTAATGCACGCGGCTCTTGGAAAAAAAAGGGCAGGGGTGTTTCAAAGAATCTCTACTGCAAAAAAAATCATAATAATAACACTGCTAAACCAAACACACTTTGGAGGCTGAACCTACAGTCTTCCAGTTTCTGCAGATTCTCCAGCTAGAGAACGAAAAAGGGTTATGATTCCTAAATACAACAGAGATGAATGGCACAGTCGGTGTTAAGGCAGGGACTGTCTATGGACAGACGAAGACGAAGTTTCCCTCCCGGGCCCTGTGGGACACCCAGCCCATCTCCGCTCATCCTGACTTCAAGGGCGCCCGGGGGACAGACAGAGAGCCACAGGCGCCCAAAGTTATCCCAGAATCCACCACTCGGACGATGGCACAGGAACTAAATGGCAGGTACCAGACTGTCAAAGGAGTCCGACCCCCAAAGTGTAAGAGGCATGAACTCTCCTTCACAGGAATGCTTACAGAAGTCTTTCTGTGATGCTTAATAAAGACATTAAAGGGTTCCTGAAAATATTGGCTAGGACAGGGGTGGGTACAGCTTTCCTACAGAGCCCCCCTCCCAAACCGGACATTTTTGCCGACCCAGGGTAATACAAGCCCCCTGCTTCTCTGCAAATTCTTGACTTGCCGCAAGGCAAAGAGCGGCAGCTTCTCGACACCCCCTAAGTACACTAGACCTACATAACCATGGGGCGGGGGCTTCGGCAGCGCCTGGCAGCTCCTTACGAGCCACACATGAGGCACTCGTCTCTGTTCTCCAGAGAGCACACCATGGCCGCCTTGTTCCGCTCCTTCTCCTCCTCTTCCCGGGAGTTCTTGTCCTTCAGTTTCTCCTTGTTCAGGGTGAACTGGATGGGGTTGGCGGCCGGCTTCGTCCTCAGGTAATACATGCCCGTCTTCAGACCCTGTTGGCCACGAAATAAGAACATAAGAACATAAGAATGAGCCTGCTGGATCAGACCAGAGTCCATCTAGTCCAGCACTCTGCTACTCGCAGTGGCCCACCAGGTGCCTTTGGGAGCTCACGTGCAGGAGGTGAAAGCAAGGGCCTTCTGCTGCTGCTGCTCTCGAGCACCTGGTCTGCTAAGGCATTTGCAATCTGAGATCAAGGAGGATCAAGATTGGTAGCCATAGATCGACTTCTCCTCCATAAATCTGTCCAAGCCCCTTTTAAAGCTATCCAGGTGAGTGGCCATCACCACCTCCTGTGGCAGCATATTCCAAACACCAATCACACGTTGCGTGAAGAAGTGTTTCCTTTTATTAGTCCTAATTCGTCCCCCCAGCATTTTCAATGAATGCCCCCTGGTTCTAGTATTGTGAGATTCAGGGTTCAGGGAACGTGTCTGAGACAAAAAGCCGCACGGCGCAGCAGCACTAGAGCAAGCCGAGAGGACAGGACAGGAGCAGGAACCGAGCTCAGGCACGGAGCCCTAAGAGGGCCAGAGGGCCAGAAGGGAGGGGAGGCCGAAGGGGACTTGTGGAAGAGCGTGGCAAAGGGGCAAAGAAGACGAGCTGCCATGTCGGTGCTCTTTTCACAGGTGAGGCAACTGAGTGGTCGAGGGGGGAGGCAAGGAGATATTCAGGGAGAAAGCAGTGAGGAAACTAAGGGAGCGCAGGACAGGAAGTCAGCGGCTAATAGATTCCTACTTCAGCAGCTGGGCACAAAAGAAGTTTTTTTAAAGCTGCAAAATGTTATTAAAAAAATTTTCCCCTCGAGAGACGCCGGCCAAAGGCTGCTTGTATGTTTGAATGGGTGACGGAGAATAGAGCTATTGGTCAATCAGTGGCTTAAGAACATAAGAACGTAAGAACAAGCCAGCTGGATCAGACCAGAGTCCATCTAGTCCAGCACTCTGCTACTCGCAGTGGCCCACCAGGTGCCTTTGGGAGCTCACAGGCAGGAGGTGAAAGCAAGGGCCTTCTGCTGCTGCTGCTGCTCCTGAGCACCTGGTCTGCTAAGGCATTTGCAATCTGAGATCAAGGAGGATCAAGATTGGTAGCCATAGATCGACTTCTCCTCCATCAATCTGTCCAAGCCCCTTTTAAAGCTATCCAGGTGAGTGGCCATCACCACCTCCTGTGGCAGCATATTCCAAACACCAATCACATGTTGTGTGAAGAAGTGTTTCCTTTTATTAGTCCTAATTCTTCCCCCCAGCATTTTCAATGAATGCCCCCTGGTTCTGGTATTGTGAGAAAGAGAGAAAAATACCTCTCTGTCAACATTTCCTACCCCAGGCATAATTTCAAGCTTCAAGCGAAGGCACTCCAGGGAACCTCCGCCTCTGAATCTCAAGGTCAGGCATGACCTCGGGAGAAGGTCTTTTGCCTCTGGGCCTGGTTTTTTGCTTCTGCGGGGGGAGGGGGGCTGGTTGGCCACTGTGTGAGACAGGAGGCTAGACTAGATGGACCCTCCCTGGTCTGATCCAGCCGGGCTTTTCTTATACCCCAGTAGTCTCAGGCAATGCACGGGCAGTCTGTGGCTATGACAGCAACGGGGAGAGAAGGCAGCTGCTGCCCCGGAGGCTCTCCAATCCCAGCAGACACCTTTGGGACAGACAGGAACAGGCTCTGCCCCCCGCCCCTCCCCCCGCACCTGCTTCCATCCGTAGAAGTGCATGCTGGTCAGCTTCCCGTAGTTGGGTTCAGCGATGTGGATGTTCAGGGACTGGCTCTGGTCGATGAAAGCGCCTCGGTCGGCGGCCATCTTGAGCACCGTCCTCTGGGAGATCTCCCAGACGGTCTTGTAGAGCAGCTTCAGCTCCTCCGGAATCTCAGGGATGCTCTGAAAAGCAGGAGGGACAAAGCTCAGCAGAGTTCGGTCGCAGCGACGGCGACAGAGACACATTCAGGGTTCAGGCGCGCACTAAGCAGCTCGGCCGCTACATGTGGTTCTTTAACACGGGGCCTTTCTGAGCCCAGTTCCCCCACGCAGTACCTGCCCCGCATCACAGTAAAGTCAGCAGGGTCCTTGCTGGAGGGCAGGTACGCTGTGAGTCTTTCTGTGGGGCAGACCCCTTCTGCAGCAATGAGCCCCCCCCCTTCTCCACAGCCTCTCTGGAGTCCAAAGAGCTGCCAGGATTCTGTGGTCTGTTTGACTCCCCTTTCTTCACAGGCAATCAATCAATCAATCAATCAATCAATCAATCAATCAATCTATCTATCTATCTATCTCCCTCCCTCTCCCTCCCCCTCTCCCTCCCTCCCTCTCCCCCTCCCTTTCTCTCTCTCCCCTCTCTCCCTCCCCCTCTCTTTCTCTCTCTCCCCCTCTCTCTCTCCCCCTCCCTCCCTCTTTCTCTCTCTCTCTTCCTCCCTCCCTTTCTCTCTCTTCCCCTCCCCCTCCCTCCCTCCCTCCCCCTTTCCCTCCCCCTCCCTCCCTTTCTCTCTCTCCCCCTCCCTCTCTCCCCCTCCCTCCCTCTCTCCCTCCCTCTCTCTCTGAGTTGCTGAGGAGAGAGGGGACAGGGGCTTCACAACGCAGCTAGCTGGCACAGAGCAGACTTCTTGGCCCTCTCGCTCAGTGAGCCTTGAACCAGGGAAGGAAAGGGTGGCCAGGGCTCCCCACAGCAGGAGATCCTCCAGCCCAGACATCCCAGCCAGAAGCGAGTGCCTCGGGGCTCAGGGATCTCCAGGCCTTCTTGTGTCCAATGAAAGGGGCTTAGATTCTCAAAATCATCATCATCAAAATCATCAAAGCGCACGCAACACACACTGAAGTCTCGCTTGGCCTGCCCCCTAAATTCTGCCAAGATCCAACAGTGTGACAATTACCCTGGACGCCCAGCCCGTGCTGCGTGCTCCCTGGCACACCAAGCCCAGTTAGAAAAGATGAACTGATGCGCCAGGGCTGGCGCGCATGCACACAGAGGGCATGACAGGCTGGGGAGGTACCTGGATGGAGCCGCTGTGGGCGATGATTTGGTTCTTCATCTCCTCACTCCACAAGCCTCTCTCGGTCAGGTCTTTCAGCAAGTGGGGGTTAACGATCTGGAAGGCCAAAACACGCTCTCAAGTCATGCCCCCTTCCCCTGGACAAGCTCCTCCAAGTCCTTCCCCTTCCCCACCAGAAACCTCCGGTTCATGAACACGGCCACGGGGCTCATTTTACGCCCCACATGCCGGCCACCAGCCCCTCCGTGCCCTTCGCCATCAGGGCTCCGCCTTGAATTTGTAATTTACCTGCCCTCCTTGGAAACAAAACTTGCCATTATTTTATTTGTTTTCATTTATTTAAAACTTGTATTAGCCACCTTTTTTCCTTGCAAAACTCAAGGTGACATGATATAAAAACATGTTTAAAAACAATGTACCGTATATACTCGCATATAAGTCGAATTTTTCAGCACATTTTTTGGGCTGAAAAAGCCCCCCTCGACTTATACGCAAGTGAGGCATATTTTAAAAAAATATTTTAGGGTTTTTATTTTGTCAGCCACTAGGGGGTGCAGTTTTTAGGCTAGCGGCACCAAAATTTCAGGGTATCATCAGGTGACACTCCTGATGATACCAGCCAGGTTTGGTGATGTTTGGTTCAGGGGATCCAAAGTTACGGATCCCCAAAGTGGGTGCCCCCATCCCCCAATGTTTCCAATGGGAGCTAATAGTAGACGGGGCTACATTTTGAGGGTCCATAACTTTGGACCCCTTGAATCAAACTTCACCAAACCTGGGTGGAATCATCAGGAGAGTCCCCTAAAAATACTCCGAAATGTTGGTACTGCTAACATAAACATTCCTCCCCTGAAAGACACCCTCAAATTTTCCCCAGATTCTCCCTTTAAATCACCCTCCCCTTACTGAGTGGATTTAAAGGGAGAATCAGGGCTAGTTTACTGTTTTTCTTTTAAATAAATATTTAAAAACATTTAACCTACTGATGCCTCAATTAATGTAATTTTATTGGTCTCTATTTTTATTTTTTAAATTTACCAGTAGCGGCTGCATTTCCCACCCTCAACTTATATGCGAGTCAATAAGTTTCCCCAGTTTTTTGTGGTAAAATTAGGTGCCTCGACTTATATGCGGGTCGACTTATACACGAGTATTTATGGTACATAAAACAACGATGATAAACAGTGATGTAAGATACCGCAATATAAAATCTCCAATTAGGACTGTCACTAAATGAAAACTAAACCAGTCAAATGTGCTCCTAAATAAAACATAAGAACAAGCCAGCTGGATCAGACCAGAGTCCATCTAGTCCAGCTCTCTGCTACTCACAGTGGCCCACCAGGTGCCTTTGGGAGCACACATGCAGGATGTGAAAGCAATGGCATTCTGCTGCTGCTGCTGCTCCCGAGCACCTGGTCTGCTAAGGCATTTGCAATCTGAGATCAAAGAGGATCAAGATTGGTAGCCATAGATCGACTTCTCCTCCATAAATCTGTCCAAGCCCCTTTTAAAGCTATCCAGGTTAGCGGCCATCACCACCTCCTGTGGCAGCATATTCCAAACACCAATCACACGTTGCGTGAAGAAGTGTTTCCTTTTATTAGTCCTAATTCTTCCCCCCACCATTTTCAATGGATGCCCCCTGGTTCTAGTATTGTGAGAAAGAGAGAAAAATGTCTCTCTGTCGACATTTTCTACCCCATGCATCATTTTATAGACTTCAATCATATCCCCCCTCAGACGCCTCCTCTCCAAACTAAAGAGCCCCAAATGCTGCAGCCTCTCCTCATAAGGAAGGTGCTCCAGTCCCTCAATCATCCTCGTTGCCCTTCTCTGCACTTTTTCCATCTCTTCGACCAGAACTGAACACAGGACTCCAAGTGCGGTCGCACCACTGCTTTATATAAGGGCATGACAATCCTTGCAGTTTTATTATCCTTTCCTAATTATCCCCAAAACCTTCCTTCCTCAACTGCCTCCCAAAGATAGAGGGGGGCAGGTGCACCTCTTTGGGGACATTCTTCCATAATTGTGGAGCTGCTACGAAAAGGGCCCTGTTTCATGCGCTTACCAGAAGAGATCCCCACAGTGCAGCCTTGACATCAAGGTTCTCACAGCGTCTGGACCTGGAAGAGTCCTCCTGTATGGGACCGGATGGCCCTGCTGGTCTCTCCAAGCTCTATGATTCTGTTCTAAGAGCTCCCCAGCTTACTCAGTGAGGCCTCTGCCTTCTTACCTGGAACTCTCCGGAGAGAACTCGGCGTGTGTAGATGTTGCTGGTGTAGGGCTCAATGGACTCGTTGTTGCCCAAGATCTGAGCTGTGGAAGCCGTCGGCATTGGGGCCAGGAGGAGGCTGTTTCTGACGCCGTGCCTAGTCCGCGCAGAAGCAACAAGAACGGCACAGTGAGGCCACTCAGAAAACTGAGCTCCCACTTTCAGCACCGGTTCAGGTAAGACAACTTCTGAGAAAATTTAAAGAACGGAAGACAGGCAAAGAGAGTTACCATGTACTGTCGAAGGCTTTCCCGGCTGGAATCACTAGGGTGTTGTGGGTCTTCTGGGTTGTATGGCCGTGTTCCAGTAGCATTTTCCTCCTGACGTTTCGCCTGCATCTGTGGCTGGCATATTCAGATGCCAGTCACAGATGCAGCTAGCGTCAAGGCAAATGCTACTGGGTGCAACCATATTTCGAAAACTACAACAACAAGCACAGGTGTCAAGCTTCAGCTGACCCTCCAGATGTTATGGACTAAACATGATGGGAACTGTAGTCCATAACATCTGGAGGGCTGAAAGTTTGACACCTGTGCCCTAGAGTTACCATGGTTTGCACCAGGGGTCTTCAAACTATGACCCTCCAGATGTTCAGAGACTACAATTCCCATGAGCCCTACCACTTGGCCATGCTGGCAGGGGCTGATGGGAATTGTGATCCATGGTATCTGGAGAACCATGAACTGAAGACCTAATTCACCTAAACCATTTTAACTGGCTACCCGGATGCTTGGGCTGCGGTTTCAGTACTCAAGCACATTTACATACATATGCCCAGTGTATGATTGTATTCCAACAGTATGTGGTAAAAACAAAATCCTGTGAGGTAGGCCAGGCTGAAGCAGACATTCTAAGTCGTTCTAGTCTGGTGCTCTGACCACTGTACCACACGGGGTTCCAGTCGTGTCAACGGGATTGCACGGAGGAACATTCCCACACGTGCCTCAAGTCATAAACTGCCATTGCAATGCCCTGCGCTCACTACAAAAATGTCATTTGGTGAAATTTCTCATCTGTCTCCATAGGCAGTTCCATATCCTTTATGTTCAGAGCCCACCCGTCTAGCGCACGGGCTAAACCAGATGAATTTACTCACTTGGCAATCTTTTCTTTTAGAGCTTTCCAGTCCCATAGGTCAGTTGGGGTGACATTCCACATGTCATACTGAAGGACCTAAGGACACAGGAAAGGCCGAAACAGGTCAGACCCAACAGTCCACAGAGCTGAGCACATCAGAGTCCGCCTCATACCATAATAAACCCCACAAAGGACTGTGCAGGGCAGGGAGGACACAGAATGTGAGGGGGAGGAGGAGAAGAGTTGGATTTATATCCCCCCCCTTTCTCTCCTGTAAGGAGACTCAAAGGGGCTTACAAATTCCTTTCCCCTCAAAACAAGCTTTTACAATGAGGTGGGTGGGGTGAGACAGCTCCCAAGAACTGTGACTAGCCCAAGGTCACCCAGCTGGCATGTGTTGGAGTGTGCAAGCTAATCTGGTTCACCAGATAAGCCTCTACAGCTCAAGTGGAACAGCGGGGAATCAAACCCAGTTCTCAGATGAGGAGTTACCTGCTCTGCTTCTCGCCCTCTGGCTGTCTTTGGGCAAGACTTCTTACTCTTGAGATATTTAAAGGGGATAATATTTCTCCCAAAACAACCACAATGAGATCAAACAGCGTTCCAAACATTTTGAAAGAACATAAAGGTAAGCCCAATAAGATTCATTTATTTATTTAAAACATTGTTACGCTGCTTAAAACTATTTCTAACGTGCACCACTTACGCCTTTGCTGACGGGGGAACCCTCGTATGTCTCATAAGGGCCATGTTCTTTGGCCAGCTCACAGCTGGCTTCCAAGGCACTGTAGTAGATGGTCTCAAAGATCTGCTGGTTGAGCAGCTGGGCCTCCGGGCTCTCGAAAGGGAACCTCATGAGGATGAAGGCGTCTGCCAGGCCCTGCACCCCGATGCCGATGGGCCGATGGCGCCTGTTGGACAGCTCAGCCTGCAAGAAATGGGCGGAGGGGGAGCATGGGTAATCAGGAGAGACCACCTAGTCCAGTGATGGCGACCCTTTTCGAGACCGAGTGCCCAAATTGCAACCCAAAACCCACTTGTTTATAGCAAAGTGAGGTTTTAGTTTAGAAAAAAAACAGCTGGCTCCGAGGTGTGCGTTACGGAGTAGCCGATTTCGCTTTTGGCAACTGTGCAATTTTCCAATGGGTGAATCCACGCGACCTAGGAGGGTTTACTCAGAAGCAAGCCCCATTGCCATAGCCGAGCTTGCTCCAGGTGAGATGGCTTTAGTTCTTTGCATGAAAATCGGTAGGGTTTAACAGAAACTATCAGGGTCACCTACACTGCTTTACGCAAAACTAGGACTTAGGTTTATTGCTTGAATATGTCGAGCCCAGCTGACCCAGGCCAGCCTAGATGTGGGGTGTTGGGGGTGACTCTGTTTGCATGTGCCCACAGAGAGGGCTCTGAGTGCCACCTCTGGCACCCGTGCCATAGGTTCGCCACCACTGACCTAGTCTTTCTAATTGCAGGCATGCACCTCGAAGACATTCACCCTTCTAGCATCCGATAATGCATGGAGGATCCAGCCGTTGATGGTGCCCCATGAAAGCGCCCGACATCAGTGCCTTTGCCATCACAGAACGATCTTCCCTGAAGAGGTTTGGAAATGGATCTGTCGGACGCCATTGCGTGTAGTTTTAATCTTTCTACTAGTTTTTATTTTACTGCTGCTTTTAATGGTTTTAGTTATTTTACTTGTATACGTGCAATTTTATCTGTATATGTGCATTGTATTGTACACCTTGGAAGCCCTACGGGGATGGGGCGGTATAATAAATCGGAAAAAATAAATAAATAAATAAATAAATCCTCATTTGTCCTGGCCCAAATCCCTGCCTTCCCAGCCCACTGGTTGGTATTCAGCTAAGAGCAGCATATGAAACAATCCGGGACCTTCCGTTCAATGCTTGGTTCAGCCCCCCGAGGGATCCTTTCACACATACCAAATGATGCACTTCCAATACACTTTGCAACTGGATCTGACTGTGCAAGACGGCAAAGTCCACTTGCAAACAGTCACTAAATGTCGAGCTCCAACCCCCTTTTGCCATCACCTTCCAGGGGAGTCTAGGAGATTGTGGGCCCCCGGGTCCCCTTGCTAGCGCTTGTGCTTTGTTTAAGAGCATAGGTGTCAAACTCGCGGCCCTCCAGATGTTATATACTACAGTTCCCATCATCCTCTGCCAGCATCATGCTGGCAGGGGATGATAAATTAACAATCTAACATCTGGAGACCTAAGTACCTGTGTTAAAGTATAAACAATGGACTTTCTCAGCCCAGCCAGGCAACACCTGCTCCTTATCTGGCTTCTGCGGTGGGTAACCCCTGCACGCACGCACGCACACCCCTCCCCTCAAGGGTCAGGAGGAAATGTACCGTACTTCAAGAGAAGCTGGTCCACAAAGAAAACAAACTCTCCATACCCGCGCTTCAGAGCAGCACAAATGGGAGTCCAGTTTAATGCAAGAGGCCACATCCGTTCTTTAAGCAACGGGTTCAAAGGACTGCTAGACCTCTGGCTGCTGAGCAAGGCTAGCCGAGGCGCTGAACAGGCCTTATCTAGCAAGCCCAAATGCCCTCGGAATGAATTTCAAGGCTCTGGGCTGGGAAACGTGCCACATTCCAGCTCGGCAACATAGGTCCGTTTAGTATCATCTTTAAAGAAGAGGAGTTTGGATTTATACTTCACCCTTCGCTCCTGTAAGGATGCTCAAGGTGTCCTACAAGCTCCTTTCCCTTCCTCTCCCCACAACAGACACCTTATTTGGTCTCTGGAACAGCAGTGGCATAGGAGGTTAAGAGCTCATGTATCTAATCTGGAGGAACCGGGTTTGATTCCCAGCTCTGCCGTCTGAGCTGTGGACGCTTAGCTGGGGAATTCAGATTAGCCTGTGTACTCCCACACACGCCAGCTGGATGACCTTGGGCTAGTCACAGCTTCTCGGAGCTCTCTCAGCCCCACCTACCTCTCACAGGGTGTTTGTTGTGAGGGGGGAAGGGCCAGGAGATTGTCAGCCCCTTTGAGTCTCCTGCAGGAGAGAAAGGGGGGATAGAAATCCAAACTCTTCTTCTTCTTCTTCTTCTTCTTCTTCTGAGGCAGGTGGGGCTGAGAGAGTCCTGAGAGAACTGTGACTACCTCAAGGTCACCCAGCACAGGAATGTAGGAGAGCAGAAACACACCTGGTTCTCCAGATAAGCCTCCGCCAGTCAGGTGGAGGAGTGGGGAATAAAACCTGGTTCTCCAGATTAGAATCCACCTGATCTTAACCACCACACCATGTGGGCTGTCAGCGTGGAGAGATAAAGCCTGGAGAGATACACTGGAACAAGGCTGAGGGACCCCCCCTCCAAATCACTGTCCAACATTCTGCCCAGGTCTCCATCGCCTACCCACTTCCTCCCCTTCTTTTAAAAGAAAATAGCATTTCATCCTCCTTTTGAAGTTAGGACAAGGAAAGCCCCCTTCCCCCCTCCCAAGCACATTCCCAAAAGGATCACTGCACTGACTGGGGTGGGGGGGGGGTGGGGAGATGCAGCACTAAAAAACTTTTTGCCAACAGGGAGACCAAACGAGCAGCCCTTTGCACCAAGGTCCACAAAGTCCTGAGTAATACCATCTGCTCTCAGCCACGCTGGCCTCTTGCAGCCCACGAGCAATTCCTTCGCCCCCCAGAGATCGATGTACCCCACAACCCACCAACAGCGGAGACCCTTCCCCATACCTCTGGCACAGGGTAGAAATTGATGTCAATAATCTTGTTCAGGTTTCGGACAATGACCCTGGTGACCTCCGCCAGCTTCCTGAAATTAAATGCGTGTGCTCGAGGTGGCGATACATATTCAGGCGCTTATAGATGCCAAATTACACACCGCGACCTGGAAAAGGTAGACGGGGAGGAAACAAAACTCAACGGCCAAAGGAAGAAGGTTGATACAGAACAGGTGTGGGGTGTCCAATCACGTTTTCCACTGATAATGAACGGAGAAAGGATCCCATGTGGTCACCCAAACAGGTTGTTCTGGGGTAACAGTGTGGAAGACAAGAGCTGTAGCAAGCAAGGGAGTTGGCATAGGTCCGTGGTGGCGAACCTTTGGCACTCCAGATGTTATGAACTACAATTCCCATCAGCCCCTGCCAGCATGGCCAATTGGCCATGCTGGCAGAAGGCTGATCGGGAAGTATGTAGTCCCCATCTGGAGTGTAAAATTTCACCACCACGGCATAAACTGATTTTAAGAGGGGAGTAGAAAGATTAATGGAGGACAGGTTTATCACCAGCTCCTAGCTGCGGTGGTTAAGTAGAACTTCCACATTCAGATGCAGTCAACCTTTGAATCCCAGTGCCCAGGAGGCAGCACGAGGGGAAGGCTTTGGCCTCTACACCCCGTTATTGGCCCACCAGAGGAACTGGTTGGCCACTGTGTGAGGCAGGATGCTGGTCTAGATCAGGGGTAGGGAACCTGCGGCTCTCCAGATGTTCAGGAACTACAATTCCCATCAGCCTCTGTCAGCATGGCCAATTGGCCATGCTGGTAGGGGCTGATGGGAATTGTAGTTCCTGAACATCTGGAGAGCCGCAGGTTCCCTACCCCTGGTCTAGATGGACCCTCACTGGTCTGATTCAGAAGGGCTCTTCTTCTGCTCTACCAGCAGTGGCCAACCTATGGCGCCCCAGGTGTTCATGGATTACAATTCCCATCAGCCCCTGCCAGCATGGCCAATTGGCCATGCTGGCAGGGGCTTTCAGAAGTGTTGTCCCACTGAGCATACCTGGGCTTTGCTCATCGGTTGGCCACCCCGGCTCTAGGCCTTGGCATTTATGCCCTGTTGCTGGACCTCCAGAGGACCTGGTGGGCCACTGTGTGAGGCAGGATGCCGGACTCAATGGACCCTCACAGTTTGGATCCAGCAGGGCTCTTCTGAGGTTCTTATTGGGGGAGGTTTCAGCCTCTATGTTTTCAAGAGCACCTAACGCAGCACATGCCCTGACAATCTTGTTAATCACTAAGGGGCTGTGGGACTCGAATCCAGCTCTTCTACTGCAGAGCAACAGGCCCACCTTCTGAAGCGGTCTTTGTTTGATCGCAGTGCGACTCGGACTCTCTCCCCCACCTGCGCCTACCTCGTCCTGGCTGGTGTACTCCACAATTTCCGTGCAGAGGTTGCTGCACTTGATGGTGCCCAGGTTCTGCTGGTTGCTCTTCCGGTTGCAGGAGTCCTTGTAGAGCATGTAAGGAGTTCCCGTCTCCGTCTGAGACTCAATGATGGCGTACCACACCTGCTGGGCCTTCACCACCTTGCGCACACGCCCCTGCTTCTCATAGCTGCAACACAAAGGGAGACGGGGGAGCTCCACCTCTGGACAGGAGGAGCACATAGACCCACGGCTGGAGTTCTCTGCTCAGAAATAACGGGCAGGCGGGCCAAAGCCCCTCTCAAGAGGGCTGGCCCAGTCAGCGGAGGGAAGGCTCACAGGCGCTACAAATATATTTGTGCCTGCAATACACCCAAACAACCCTTGCAGCTATATTGTCATACAAGTGCTCAGGATTCTGTTATACATGTTATCAAGGAGGAGGAGGAGTTTGGATTTATATCCCCCCTTTCTCTCCTGCAGGAGACTCAAAGGGGCTTACAATCTCTTTCCCCTTCCCCCCTCACAACAAACACCCTGTGAGGTGGGCGGGGCTGAGAGAGTTCCAAAGAACTGTGACTAGCCCAAGGTCACCCAGCTGGCGTGTGTGGGAGTGCCCAGGCTAATCTGAATCCCCCAGATAAGCCTCCACAGCTCAGGCGGCAGAGCTGGGAATCAAACCCGGTTCCCCAGATTAGAGTGCACCTGCTCTTAAACCCTACACCACACTGGCTCGAAGGATTTCACAACCAGAATCAACTGGCTCTTCTGAGTTTTCCAGTGCATATGGCCACAGCCTGCCCGTTTTAACTCCTTGCAGATTCTTTGGGGAAGGGCAAGAATTAGATTTAAGTTAGAATTGATTTAAGGCTGTCATGCTGAATTGGGTCCAGTCCCTGCTAATCGAACGCCCCCTGTAACCACATCTTGAAAGCCCATACGATTAGAATATGCCTTTGGCATTCTCCATTAAGTCTCTATCCACTCCAGTTGAATAGGCTGCAAATACCCATTAGACCAGTGGTGGCGAACCTATGGCACGGGTGCCAGAGGTGGCACTCAGAGCCCTCTCTGTGGGCACATGCAAAAAGAGTTTCCCCACCCCATCCCCCAGATACACATCTAGGCTGGCTTGGGCTGCTGGGCTCGGTTATTAGCATTAAACCTAAGACCTAGTTTTGGGGAAGCAGTGTAGGTTACCCTGTTAAGTGCTGTTAAACCCCACTGATTTTCATGAGAAGAACTAAAGCGTGATCCTTTACCTGGGAGTAAGCTCGGTTGCTGACAATGGGGCTTGCTTCTGAGTAAACAATCCTAGGGTTGTGATTCAACCGTTGGAAGAGTTGCACGGTTGCTTCAAAGCCAAGCCACCGACTACCACCAAGCTTACTCCCAAGTAACGCACGCCTCGGAGCCAACCGTTTTTTCTAAACTAAAATCTCAGTATTCAGGTTAAATTGCCATGTTGGCACTTTGCGATAAATAAGTGGTTTTGGGGTTGCAGTTTGGGCACTCGGTCTCGAAAAGGTTCGCAATCACTGCATTAGACTATACGGAGTGAAAAGGAAGGAATTCTTGAAAGTTAACGGCAGGCACCTATCAGAGGCCACGCAGATTTAGCAGAGTGGCAGAGAACCCGTTTTTCAAACTCCATTCCTGGCCTTAAAATAGCGCACCAGGAACCTGGCCTGATTTTTCATACCTCTCGTAGAGTTTCTCGAACTCCTCTCCCCATACTTCATCTAGGCCCGGGCATTCATTTGGACACATCAGAGACCAGTCCTATGAAAGAAGGGTTAAATCAAAATGAAATGAAATAAATAAATATTACTCAGTGTAATCTGCCTTAATTTACAAATCTGGGTTCTTGCATCTGGACCTGGGAGATGCCCCCCCCCCCCCGAAGTTCCACACTTTAAGAAGAGAAGAAGAGTTTGGATTTATATCCCCCCTTTCTCTCCTGTAAGGAGACTCAAGGTGGCTGGCAAGTTCCTTTCCCTTAAGCAGTTTGAGGATGGACATAAAGAGGGCTGGGGGAATTACATGAACTTCCAGCAAGATCATATAATTCTAAGTGTTCAGCCCATATGCTACACTGGCTCTGAATTGATATAGGAATAACTGAAAAATGCATCCAAATTTAACACTGTTTTATGGTAATGATTTTAAAACCTTTAAAAACTTTGGCCCCCCCTGAACCAAACTTCACCAAACATGGGGAGTAACATTAGGGAAGTCTCCAGATGATACCCTGAAATTTTGGTGCCAATACGTCCAAAAATGCGCCCCCTGCAGGGACATCCCAGAAATTTGCCCAAGAATCTTTGTTCTGCATTGAGTTTTCTGCATTGCTGTCAATGGGGGTTGCAGGCTGTGGGGGAGGGGCACATTTCTGAAGGCACAGTCTCAAAACTTTCAGGGTCTCATCAGGAGACTGACCTGATGATGCTCCCCAGGTTTGGTGCAGTTTGGTTCAGGGGGGCCAAAGTTATGGACCCTCAAAGGGGGTGCCCCCATCCCCCCTTCTTTCCAATGGGAGCTACACTTTTGAGGGTCCATAACTTTGTCCCCACTGAACCAAACCGCACCAAACTTGGGGGGTAGCATAAGGACAGTATCCTGATGATACGCTGAAATTCTGGTGGTGATATGTCTAAAAATGCACCCCCTGTAGGCACCAATGATCTGGTGCAAAAAATTTTTTTGGTGGTGATGGGGTGGCCGCCCATGGGGGGGGATCCAACTCAGGTTTTGCCCAGGGCTCCAGTTTGCCTCGTTACACCCCTGACCCCCCCACTAATGGCCTGTGGCATCCAAGTCGTCGGTTCATCTCAGCAGGAAAGATGCAACTCAGACCCGGCAGCTCCACGGTTTTGAAGGCAGACCTGCCTGACACTCCACCCTGCGGAGGCCTGGTCTCGGCCCACTCCTGGGGTGAAAGCTCAGCTCCCCACCTGGTTGGTCTCCACACGCTTCATGAAAAGATCCGGGATCCAGAGGGCATAGAAGAGATCCCGGGCCCGCTGCTCCTCCTTCCCGGTGTTCTTCTTCAGGTCGAGAAACTCAAAGATGTCGAAATGCCACGGCTCCAGGTAGATGGCAAAGGCCCCCGGTCTCTGGAAAGGAAGAGGAGGCCAAAATCAGGACAGCGGCTGCAAGGAGTCGAACCGGAAGATCTCTCGCTGCCCTGGCTGAAGACGGCCTCGCGGAAAGAAAGGTTAAGTTGTCTCCATGACCCGGGGGGGGCGGAGATCTACCTGAAGAAGAAGAGTTTGGATTTATATCCCCCCTTTCTCTCTTGTAGGAGACTCAAAGGGGCTGACAATCTCCTTGCCCTTCCCCCCTCACAACAAACACCCTGCGAGGTGGGTGGGGCTGAGAGTGCTCCGAAGAACTGTGACTAGCCCAAGGTCACCCAGCTGGCGTGTGTGGGAGTGCACAGGCTAACCTGAATTCCCCAGATAAGCCTCCCCAGCTCAGGCGGCAGAGTTGGAAATCAAACCCGGTTCCTCCAGATTAGATACACGAGCTCTTAACCTCCTACGCCACGGCTGCTCTTGGTAAGATTCCCAAGCCTCCGTTCTTGCAGAAACACGGCCTCACGGCTCCCAGCTTCCACGTGCAGCTGCTCAAACTGCAGTAGAAACCATACTGGAAGTTCCCCAAAACTTTCAGCTCTTGGGGGGGGGGGGTGTTATGCCGGGGGGGGGGGCTCCCCGCCTTATAAAAATGACAACAGGGGGTCTGTTTCAACAACCGGGCTGACAGAAATCTGACAAATGGGACGTTTGCAGTGACTGAACTCCATGCACCGGATGTGTGCCTGTTGCCTCCCTCTCTCCCATCGAGCAAGACCCCAGAGGGTCACCCGCTGGCACTGAAGGGCCGGAGACAAGGAGAGGCGCCTTCGCACAGGGCACAGTTCATCTGTGGAACTCGCAGCTACAGGATACGGTCGTGGCCGCCAACTTGAAAGCTTTAAAAGGGGCATGGACAAATTCATAGAAGAGGGGGCCATTGATGGCCATTCACAATGGTGGAGATCTACTCCCTCCAATTACTTCAGCTGCTGGGGAACCCGGTCGAGAGGATGCGGCTGCAGCCATCTCACCAATGGGCTTCCTAAAGAAGAAGAGTTGGATTTCTCTCCTGTAAGGAGACTCAAAGGGGCTGACAAACTCCTTTCCCTTCCCTCCCCTGACAGAGAGAGCTCCAAAGAACTGTGACTAGCCCAAGGTCACCCTGCTGGCATGTGTGGGAGTGCACAAGCTAATCTAGTTCACCAGATAAGCCTCCACAGCTCAAGCGGCAAAGCGGGGAATCAAACCCGGTTCTCCAGATTAGAGTGCACCTGCTCTTAACCGCTACACCACGCTGGCTCTCAGAGGCCGCTGGTCAGCTTCTCTAGGGACAGAATACAAGACTTTGCTGAGCCTTTGGTCTGATCCAGAAGGGCTCTTAACTCTGTGAAGTAAAGATGAGATTTGCTGCCTGAGGGACCCTACTTGGATGGAAAGGTGGCCTAAGAATAAGAACATAAGAACAAGCCAGCTGGTTCAGACCAGAGTCCATCTAGTCCAGCTCTCTGCTACTCACAGTGGCCCACCAGGTGCCTTTGGGAGCTCACATGCAGGATGTGAAAGCAATGGCCTTCTGCGGCTGCTGCTGCTCCCGAGCACCTGGTCTGCTAAGGCATTTGCAATCTCAGATCAGAGAGAATCAAGATTGGTAGCCATAGGTCGACTTCTCCTTCATAAATTTATTTATTTATTTATTAGGTTTATAGACCGCCCTCCCCCGGTCTATAAATCTGTCCAAGCCCCTTTTAAACCTATCCAGGTTAGTGGCCATCACCACCTCCTGTGGTGCTTCCAATGAATAAAATGAATATTTTTATTCATTGAATGTTTTCAATGAATAAAAATAAATAAGAACCTAAAAGGTGGTAATAATACCGGCGGATGCTATGGGTTTAAGATTAAATACAAAGCCCTCCTGAACTACCCACATTCAAAATCTTTAACTGGGGCACAGAAAAGTCCCAAGTGATGCTTTGACTTCTGGTGGTTCTTCCAGTATTTCAACACCCCACGCTCTCCAGTGCGCAGGTATAAACCTCCACAACTATTCACATGCAATGTTCAGACTTGCAATAGGATGAATCAGCATTGAAACCAAGAATTCTGAAGGGCGGCCATAAATGTGTTCAATGTAGAACACGTCCCTAAAAGTCAATCTCTGAAAAGAAACAGGTAAAAGTTTTGCCCCTACAAATTCAGCACACGAATCTCTCCCAGGCAGGTTGCATCTCAAAAGAGGCGAGCAGCGTACCTTGTTGCCTCCCTGGTCCACGTAGCGAGCCGTGTTGTTGTACACCCTCAGCATTGGCACGAGACCGTTGGAGTTCCCGTTTGTCTGAAAGAAAGAGACGGCTGAGTCACAGCACATTTATTTATTCACATCATTTCTATCCTGCCCTATATCCAAAGGCCTCAGTTACAACATAAGACATAAAAATCACCTAAAACCATTATTGATATTGGTTGTTGTGGGTTTTCCAGGCTGTGTGTCCGTGGTCTGGTAGATCTTGTTCCTAACGTTTCGCCTGCATCTTCAGAGGTGTATCACAGGGAAGTCTGTTACACACTGTGCCAATGAGAAGGGAATGTTTCGTGGGGTATATATACTGGGACATGGGCAATATATACCCCACGAAACATTCCCTTCCCACTGGACACAGTCTGTAAAACACTTCTCTCTGTGATGCACCTCTGAAGGGATGCCAGCCACAGATGCAGGCGAAACCCGACCACGGCCACAGAGCCCGGAAAACCCACAACAACCAGTTGAATCCAGCCATGAAAGCCTTTGGCAATAGATTATAGATACGATTGTAACTTTCTTATTAAGGCAGGAGCACAAACCCTCACCAAAAGACCGTATCTTTTTTGACACACAGCTGCTTCCAATACTACTTACACAGAAACAGCTACCGTGTTTCCCCAAATATAGACAGTGTCTTATATTAATTTTTGCTCCCAAAGATGCGCTATGTCTTATTTTCAGGGGATGTCTTATTTTTCTGTGTTCTGTTTGTCGGGCCTGCTTCCAAACAAAAACTTTGCTATGCCTTACTTTCGGGGGATGCCTTATATTTCACACTTCAGCAAAACCTCTACTATGTCTTATTTTTAGGGGATGTCTTATATTCGGGGAAACAGGGTAGAAGCTCTGAAAAATCATAATAGGCTTTGTTGCTCACAAGCCAGCAGCAAACTCACCCCAGCGATGTAGCTGCCTGTGGCGCGAATGCAGCTCACGGCGACCCCAATTCCTCCAGCAGACTTGGAGATGAGCGCACAATGCTTCAGCGTATCGTAGATGCCTTCGATGCTGTCGTCCTTCATGCACAGCAGAAAACAGCTAGGTGGGAAGGGACACAAGGTTCATAGGCTACAGGGGGGGAGAGACAGCACACAAGCGGCTGTTCGAGGCCAGAAACAATGGAGAGCAAGCAACATTTGCAAGGGAACTAAAACAGGATGTGAGTGTCTGATGAAAATGTAGATTTTTCCAAATAAGGCAGTCCTACTTTCAGTAACTAGTAACTGCTTGCATGCCTCATTAACAGCATTTTAATTTTCTGTGAGAAGCATAATGAATTACTTCTGACTTTCTGAATCAGGGCAACCCGTAAGGAAAAGAGGAGGAGGAGGAGGAGGAGAGGAAGAAGAGGAAGAAGAAGAGGAAGAAGAGGAGGAGGAGGAGTTTGGATTTATATCCCCCTTTCTCTCCTGCAGGAGACTCAAAGGGGCTAACAATCTCCTTGCCCTTCCCTCCTCACAACAAACACCCTGTGAGGTGGGTGGGGCTGAGAGAGCTCAGAAGAGCTGTGACTAGCCCAAGGTCACCCAGCTGGCATATGTGGGAGTGTACAGGCTAATCTGAATTCCCCAGATAAGCCTCCACAGCTCAGGCGGCAGAGCTGGGAATCAAACCCGGTTCCTCCAGATTAGATACACTTAAGGAGCTCTTAACCTCCTACGTCACTGCTGCTCCCCCTGGTTCACTACCCGCAGCAAGCAAAAGGCCCTGGCTAGTTGGCCACTAGCTGCCTCCTGGAAGAAGGACTGCCCAGTATAGTTCAGACAAACGGAGGGGAAGCATCTCAATGGCCGCAGGCCCACCCTACCTGGACAGCTGGGGACGGTTGGTGCCAGCATTGAAGAGAGTGGGGGAGGCGTGAGTGAACCACTTCTCAGACAGCAGGTTGTAGGTTTCGATGGCAGCGTCGATGTCAGTCTTGTGGATTCCCACGGACACCCTCATCAGCATGTGCTGGGGGCGCTCGGCCACTGGGCATCGGGAAACAGAAGCAGAGGCCGGTCACTTCTTGCCAGTGAGCCATCCCTCAAGAACAGGCTCTGCCATCACGGTGGCTTGGCCCCATTGATTTTGTCAGATCCAGATACCAATCTGCATCACCCCCTCCCCTCTCTCCCAGCTCTGCCCCGAGGGCTCCGAGCACACCCGGGCACAACAGCAGAAACTCAGAATCAGGAATTTCAAATTTCAAAAGGCCTCACTTCCCAGATCACAGGAGAACTGCATCTATTTGTTTATTTTATTTATTTATATATTAGATTTTAAACCGCCCATCCCGGAAGGGCTCTGGGCGGCGTACAGCAGGCCTGCAACCACGATACATAATAACATTAAACACAGCAGGCTAAAAACAACATTTTACACATAAAAACTAAGGTAATTTAAAACAATTTACAAATCTATAACCAAGAAACACAGCAGCAGCAATAATATGATATATGGCGCCCGATCCCAAGGCCGGGAGGGGACAGTACTGATTAGATAGTATATAGTATATAGATGTCCATAACATCTGGAGTGCCAAAAGTTCGCCACCACTGGTCTATAGATTAGATTAGATAGTCTATACCAGTTACAACAAACTCTTATCCGCTTCTTCAGGTAAGGGGCAGATGAGCAGCATTATTTTCTATCACACCCCACACAGCAGAACATTTTCACACACGACCAAATGAATTGGCCTTCTGGAGGGTTGTGGGTTTCCCAGGTTGTATGGCCGTTTTCCAGTAGCATTTTCTCCTGACGTTTCGCCTGCAACTGTGGCGGACGTCTGCCAGCCACAGAAGCAGGCAAAACGTCAGGAGAAAATGCTACTGGGACATGGCCATACAACCCGGAAAACCCACGACACTCCAGCGATTCCCCCTGTGAAAGCCTTCAACCATATATTGGCCTTCTGCTGAGTGAAGTCACCTGTATATCCAGGTCAGTGTTTGTCTCCGCTGAATGGGGACAGGTCTCTGGGTTTCTCAAGCAGCGGCTTTTCCTGCCTGGTCCTTTTAACAGGAGATGCTACCTGAGATGGAACCCAGGACCTTTTGGGTGCCAAGCGAGGCTCTGCCACTGAGCCCCATCCCCAAATATCAGAACACGTTTTAAGATATTTGATCCCCTGGCAGTAGCGAGCCCCAGACATTTACATCCAACCCAACCGATTCCTCCAGCCCCCTTAAGCCCTCCCTAGTATAAAGTCAGGACCTGGGCTTAAATACAACGCTCACCTTTGGAGTTTATCTTCAGTAGGTACGAGCGCTCCAGAGTCTGCACAACAGAGAGGGAAAACACATCATGTCCACTAGCCAGAGCATACTAGAATGAGTAGCAGGCCTCTATCGACCACCACTGAATCACGCAGTCCATTCACAAGCCTTTCCCTGGCACACACAAACCTCTCAGAGAGGAAACAAACTGTGGCCCCTTCCGCACACGCAAAATAATGCGTTTTCAAACCACTTTCACAACTGTTTGAAAGTGGATTTTGCTATTCCGCACAGCTTTAAAGAGCACTGAAAGCAGTTTGAAAGTGCATTATTCTGCATGTGCGGAATGAGCCTGTGTGTCAGAAAAGCTCATAGAAGAAGAAGAAGAAGAAGAAGAAGAAGAGGAAGAAGAGGAAGAAGAAGAGGAAGAAGAAGAGGAAGAAGAAGAAGAGGAAGAAGAAGAGGAAGAAGAAGAAGAGGAAGAAGAAGACGGAGAAGAAGAGGAGTTTGGATTTATATCCCCCCTTTCTCTCCTGCAGGAGACTCAAAGGGGCTTACAATCTCCTTGCCTTTCCCCCCTCACAACAAACACCCTGTGAGGTGGGTGGGGCTGAGAGAGCTCCGAGAAGCTGTGACTAGCCCAAGGTCACCCAGCTGGCATGTGTGGGAGTGCACAGGCTAATCTGAATTCCCCAGATAAGCCTCCACAGCTCAGGTGGCAGAACAGGGAATCAAACCCGGTTCCTCCAGATGAGAGGAACCTGCTCTTAGCCACTACGCCACTGCTCTTAGCCACTACGCCACTGCTCTTAGCCACTACGCCACTGCTGCTCCTTTAAGAATTTAAGAATGTCACATGAACCAAGTAAGGAGTCTGAAGCACAAACCAGAGTCCTCTGCAGCCGGCCGCGGTTCAGGGACAGAGGCAAGGGTTTTGCAGCAACTCTGAAGGATTTCCTTGCAAGTAAAAAGTACGACTCCCACAAGGACTGACTGGCCAATAAATGCCACCGATGAGCCACGAGTGGCACCAAAAGGCACGAAGGAATGTTCAAGACGAACAGAAGCATCACGCCTGGTCTCGTTTTCTCTGACCCCATTTCTCCATCACACCAACAGCTACACTAAGTGCACGTTCACTATCTGGACCTCCAACAGGGAAAAGGGCAGCATCAACCGTCACTCTCAAGGATCAGCCATTTACCTTAAAGCCAAAGTAATTGTAGGAGAAATCCCGGTCATAAATGATAGCTGAATTCAGCCGCTGGGGAAAGAAAGAGCTTACAGTTAGGTTCAGCGTCAGTATCAAATATGCTGCTGCAGCTAATGTTTATTTTATTTTCAGATTTTTACCCCACCCATCCCCAAAGGACTCAGGGTGGCTGACAACGGCATAAAAACATTACTACAAATTAAAATAATAAATACATTAACATTCATACAGTACATACAGAGCAGTCCAAGATGGCAACTTACAAACCCCCCCCCACCACCACCTTTAATCCCTCGGGGAGGCATCTCACAGGCCCTGCGGAAACAGCTTAAGTCCTGCAGGGCCCTGATCTCCATCGGGAGCATATTCCACCAGGTAGGAGCCAGGACCAAAAAGGCCCTGGCCCTTGACAAGGCCAGCCGGATAGTTTTTGGGCCAGGAATTTCCAAAAGGTTCTCCCCCGTTTCTGGATTTTTCCAATATGACGTTGCCATTTCTGTGATATCCAACACAAAAACTAGAAGTCTGCCCGATGTTCAGTGTTCTAGACTCTACGTATTTCAGGAGTCAAACATGACATCAGGTGGGAAACGTTTTGTTCCCTTTCACGGGTATCTGAGTAAGTCCAACAGCCGTGCTATCTACAAAACCCAAAGACAAAACTGCATCTTTTCACAGCCAGTGTTCTGAATGCAGATCTCGGAAAAGGCTGCACATACCGAGAAAGAACAGCAGTGGTGTATCTGCCTAGGGACAAGGGGTGCCCCTTGTCCCCGGGCACCACTCTTCTGATCACGTGGGGGTGCAAAATCGGCCCTCCACGTGACCAGGAAGTCCTGCTGTCTCGTCGTTTTCGCGTGCCTCGACCCCATCCGAGGCCCGCAAAAAACAAGCGCCCTCAACCCCACCCTGGACTCCCCCCTCTCTTCAGAAGAGACTGCAGGCTGCCGTCTGGGGGGGAGGTGGGCACCCTAGACCAGTGGTGGCGAACCTTTGGCACTCCAGATGTTATGGACTACAATTCCCATCAGCCCCTGCCAGCATGGCCAATTGGCCATGCTGGCAGGAGCTGATGGGAATTGTAGTCCATAACATCTGGAGTGCCAAAGGTTCACCACCATGGCCCTAGACCTTGCCCATGTCCATAGTGACATGGGCAGGGTTGAGGGCAGTGAGGGTGGAGCCTGGGGGCATCAGGGGTGGAGCTAGGGTGGGGGAAAGAGCCTGGGGGGCGTCCTGGAGACAATTTGTCTCTGGGCGCCATTTGCCCCTGGTACGCTTCTGAAGAACAGCCTTGCTCTGCCTGCAACCAGCCACTTCTGAGAAGCAAACAAGATGCTAAAATTTGTTTTCAAGAGCCGATCTATGCTCAATGCATAGAATAGCCCTCCCCAGCCTGTTTCTAGTGCTTGATATCACAAGCACACATATATGTGCACACCATCTCACCCAACAGCACTTGACCTTGCCTCCGGAACCCCCAGGTGATGCCTGAGTTAGCACTACTCTACCAGGATTTTGCTTCTTATTGGCTGTTCTGGTTTTTTGCAAAATGTGTTCAAAAGATCCTTCTGTCAAAGTACTACGTACATCTTTGTTGGCCAACACAATGTCTAACGTTTCTTTGGAGATCATTGGGGAATGTTTGCCGTTATTGGGGTTCACGTAGCTGAACAGATCTTCCATCACATCTAGAATGGGGAAACATGAAGAGTCAGAAGGGGAGCAGAGAGTTACCTGTGCAGACACATGAGACACGCCCCTGTAGGCTGCCCAGAACACTCACACACACCCTAAGCCAGGGCTGAACGTGCTACCATTCAAGAGCATTTAAATTAACTCACTTGTACCAAATCAGTGTCCACATGAGAATATTTTTGAAAGAGAACATAAGAACTAGCTTGCTGGATCAGACCAGAGTCCATCTAGTCCAGCACTCTGCTACTCGCAGTGGCCCACCAGGTGCCTTTGGGAGCTCACAGGCAGGAGGTGAAAGCAATGGCCTGCTGCTGCTGCTGCTGCTCCCGAGCACCTGGTCTGCTAAGGCATTTGCAATCTCAGATCAAGGAGGATCAAGATTGGTAGCCATAGATCGACTTCTCCTCCATCAATCTGTCCAAGAGGGGGAGAGCTCGACCCCACTCACCACTGAACGCCTTCTTAGTTTCTTTGTGCAAGTTGGAGACAGCGATTCGTGCTGCCAAGATGGCGTAGTCCGGGTACTTGGTCGTCAGCGTTGCTGCCGTCTCTGCAGCCAGGGTGTCCAACTCCACGGTGGTGACGCCGCTGTAAAGTCCCTGGATCACTTTCATTGTGATTTGAGCCTAAACAGAAAAGAGACATTCCTTACTGATCGTGAATGACACAAACAACTGCTCTAAAAGAGCATTTTGGAGCTTATCTGTGCTGCAGAAACTTCAACACGTTCATGTGGTAGCTTTTGTTCCTAACATTTCATCCACATCTAGGGCTGGCCAGGGTGCCGTGTGAGAAAAACACAACTCACCCAGACATGCCTCTGAAAGTGCCAGCCAGAGATGTGGATGAAATGCTCGGAGCAGACCACAGCCACTCAGCCCAGAAAACCCACAATTCTGGCTGTGAAAGCCTTCAACAACACACTCTTCTGTTTGTTATGCCTCCAACAACTGCAATGGGCTTTCCTCCCAGTTTTGGTGTTTTTATTGCACTATTTTATATGTACTTATATATGCTTTACTTCAAACACTATTAATATTAAAATGTTTAGCAGCAGTGGCATAGTGGCTAAGAGCAGTGGCTAAGAGCAGGTGCACTCTGATCTGGAGGAACTGGGTTTGATTCCCAGCTCTGCCGCCTGAGCTGTGGAGGCTTATCTGGGGAATTCAGATTATCCTATGCACTCCCACACATGCCAGCTGGGTGACCTTGGGCTAGTCATAGCTTCTCGGAGCTCTCTCAGCCCCACCCACCTCACAGGGTGTTTGTTGTGAGGGGGGAAGGGTAAGGAGATTGTGAGCCCCTTTGAGTCTCCTGCAGGAGAGAAAGGGGGGAATAGAAATCCAAACTCCTCCTCCTCCTCCCCCCTCCTCCTCCTCCTCCCCCTCCCACTCCTCATGTTTGCTGCCTTGGAAAGCTTATGTGGGTCAGCACAGAAGTGTTTTAAGTAAATAAAAACAAATACATAAAACTTTCTTGGCTCCCTCGCTGCTTATGTGTAGTGTAACCATTTATTTAAGTTGCTGCCAAACTATAGCAGCTCTTGAAAAAGACGGAGAGGGGAAGCCCCAGAGACGCTTACGGGGTCCACAAAGTCCAGGTTGAGACCGTAGCAGAGTTTCTGGATGCGGGACGTGATCTTGTCAAACATGACCCGCTCGTGACGGCCATCTGCAGAAGAGACACACAGAGAGAACAGTTACACCTTTCGAAGCAAGTGTTCATACTGCATGAGGGAGGGTCCAGTTTGAGTTGCCACCCAGCCACCAGCATGGCTGCAATACGGAGAAGATGAAGCCATGCAATCCCCCATCTTGGCACCAGCCAATGGGTTGCTTGTGCCAGATGGTGTAGAAAAGTCAGCTTTTCCAGAATGGCCCCCTTTTGACCAAACTGGGGCGGCAGGGAAAACACAAAGGCACAACAAAAGTGTTTGGCAGAGGAGCCAAAAATCACACACAGTCGCAAAGAGCCTCAGAGATGAACAAGATCAGGAAGTTTAGGTGGAAACATTAGGAAGAACTTCTTGACAGTCAGGGCTGTTGGACAGTGGGATTCACTACCTGGGTGTGTGATGGAGGCTGGATGAACATATGTCGGGAGTGCTTGGATTGTGTGTTCCTGCAATGGCAGGGGGTTGGACTGGATGGCCCTTGGGGGTCTCTTCCAACTCTGTGATTCCAAGATTTTCAGATTATGAACTTCTGGGAATCAAAGAGTGGCCCCTGACCAAGGCAGCTTTGGCTCTCCAAAGCCCAAAACCCCAAAATAATTGTCAGTCCACCCCCCCCCGCCCCTCCCATCTCCAATTCTGTTGCCTCCAGGCGCAAGCCTTGAACGCAGGTCCTGGCGGGGCAGCCTGAGAGCCCCCAGCTTTGAGCGGCAGCGAACACTCGGGCCCCGTTTGTGCGCACGCCTGCCTGCTCACGAGGATGAGGCGGCGGCGGGGAAACGACGGGCTGACACTCAGCATGGTCCAGCTGCCAGGCGCCACGTGAGCATGCCTTCGGAACACGCGTCTGCACGGGCACTCAGCACAACGTGTGAACGGGGCTGCAGCATTTCCTGGCCAGGGCGGTGCAAGAGCAGCTGCGCGTCCACAAGTGACACGGAGGGTGGGGGGAGCTTCTTTCTCTTCCCCCCCCCTTCCCGCTTTGCAATACCCACCCACCCCCCCACCTACACCCCCAGGGCGCCTTCCCTAGATTCCCCCCCCCATTCCAGACTCCGGAGGGGGGGCACAGGGTCCCCCCCCCACAAGGACAGGCGGAGGGAGGGGGCGCCCCCCCCCCTACACACACCTCTCTTGACGACGTGCATCTCGGCGGCGGCGGCGGCGGCGGCGGCTTCCCTCCAGTCAGTTTCGAGGCGGACTTGCGCTTCCCGCGCTCCCGCCAACTGTCGCTGACCCTCCTGCGCCGCCGTAGCCCGGCCCCCTCGGCCCCCATCTTGAGTCCTGGCAAGGCCTCGCGCCCTGCCAGGACGGACGCGCAGGCGCAGAGCAGGAAAGAAAGGGCGGGTGCCCGGTACTAAGATGGCGGGCCGCGCGACGCCCCGATGGGCGGGGAGCCGAAGGAGAAGAGCGGCGGCGGCGGCCTCCGTCCGCCCAAGTCACGTGGCGCTCCCCTCCCACGTGCTTCCAGGGGGCGTCCTTCTGTGTGAGCCGCCTGAGGTCACCCTGCACCCTGGCTGTCAGTCACTGGGGGAGGGAGCGGCCGACTCTGCAGGGCTGGTGTGCTGCAGCTGCAAAAGAACAACAGCGAGCGGGACAACCAGCCATCCACCTGCTCGCCGCTCGCTGCCTTGTCGGTCCAGATTAACAGCCGCCTTCATGAAGAGCAGGACGGGATGGCTGCCCCTCCAGCCCCCCAGGACTGAAAAAGTTCAGGGCGGTGGGGTGGGCCAAGAGGTCTCCCCCCCCCTCCTTTCCTGTTCACTTTCGAAATGACACCAGCCACACCACCCTCCAGGGCCGTAACGAGGCAAACTGGAGCCCTGGGCAAAACCTGAGTTGGATGCCCCCCCCCCCCCCCCAATGGGCGGCCACTCCACCACGACCAAATTTTTTTTGCACCAGGACATTGGTGCCTGCAGGGGGTGCATTTTTAGACATATCAGCACCAAAATTTCAGCGTATCATCAGGAGACTGTCCTTATGCGACCCCCCAGGTTTGATGAGGTTATGGACTCCCAAAGGGGGTGTCCCATCCCCCATTGTTTCCAATGGGAGCTAATAGGAGATGGGGGCTACAGTTTTGAGGGTCCATAACTTTGGGTCCCCCTGAACCAAACTGCACCAAACCTGGGGGGTATCATCAGGACAGTCTCCTAATGAGACCCTGAAAGTTTTGAGACTGTGCCTTCAGAAATGTCCCCCCCACCACCACCACCACCACCAGCCTGCAACCCCCATGGACAGCAATACAGAAAACTCAATGCAGAACAAAGATTCTTGGGCAAGTTTCTGGGATGTTCCTGCAGGTGGAGCATTTTTGGATGTATCAGCACCAAAAGTTCAGGGTCTCATCTGGAGACTGTCCTGATGGGACCCCCCAAGTTTGGTGCAGTTTACCCTTTTGAGGGGCCATAACTTTTGATCCCCTGATCCAAACTGCATCATGACAGTCTCCAGATGATACCCTGACATTTTGGTGCTGATACGTCCAAAAATGCACCCCCTGAAGGAACATCCCAGAAATTTGCCCAAGAATCTGCATGTGCAGAAGGGGCCCAAGGGACAGAGACTGAGCCGTGCACCAAGTTTCACAGCTGAGATGGCATTTGGATCTGGGCCCGAGTCTGACCACCTGAGCAGCGCACTGGCCCCAACACAGACCCCCTCAGAGACACCACTGCTCACATCCCTCCATTGCCAGAACTGACCCTTGATCCCTGCTCTCTGCTGCCTGCTTTTTGGCCCCCTTTTCCCTTGCCTGCCGACTATGGCGCTTGTGAGGGACTTTGTTATAAGCCTCCAAAAAATCCAAACACACAATATCTGCAGGCCCACCCCCTTCCCCCTGTTTACTGACACTTTCAAAGTACCCTAAAAGCTTAGCAAGGCTAAACTTATCTTTACAGAAGCCATTATGCTGTTTTGCTTTTTATTCAGCGAAGCTGGACGATTTCAGCTTTACTAATGCTTTCCATCGATTTTCCTGGAACAGACATTAAGCGAACCGCCCTGTGATTTCTTGGATTCCTATCAATATCTAATAGTGGATAGGTTCCAAAACACAAAGATATATCCCATTAATACTCAATATAAAGTGCACAGTGCATTTATTGAACTAGTGTGATTTCAAAACATAAGAACATAAGAACAAGCCAGCTGGATCAGACCAGAGTCCATCTAGTCCAGCTCTCTGCTACTCACAGTGGCCCACCAGGTGCCTTTGGGAGCTCACATGTAGGATGTGAGCTTATCACTATACCTAACACTTATCACTATACCCAACAAACTACCACTATTTGCTATTGCCTAATTCTAACACATAACAAATACTTATTACCAAACATACAACTCTTACTCATAACATACAATTAAGACATATTATTATTATTATTATTTATTCGATTTATTAGACCGCCCTACCCCCGAAGGGCTCAGGGCGGTTTACAGGCAACCAAATGCAATTAAAACAATTGAATAATCCCAATTAAAACAATACAATAAAACAGTAGCAGTAAAAACCTTTCCATAGTAAATAAATTAAATTAGGTAGATGACGTCTGGTAAAACCCCAGGAGGGGACTGACAGATTTTCAAACATACATACAAACATACAAGAAACCCTTAAGAATGCAGAGGTCAGAGGTGTTAGCCCTTAACTAGTCAGTTTTTATGTAGTCCAATTACATTAGCTGTTTCCTTGTCTTGGACCATGAAACCAAAACAGCTCAATTGTCCATAACAAAATCCCAATTAGGCACAAGTCTTGGAGGCCGTCCAAATAGATAGACTTCTCTCTTCTCTCCGCCTGAGTGTCTAAAGCGGGTTCCGCGGTGTCATCCCACGTTTTCCCAAAAGCACTCTTCTTGGATAGAAGCTCAGCATAAAATAATTGCTAGTAACTCGGATTCAAGTCCAGAGGGACAGGCAGCCTCACAGCTTACGATTCCCTTATCAAATGGCAGAGTTCTTGGTGAGCTGTCAGTTGGCGATTTATCTATAAGGCGGGTGGGGCCTCCTCTGCGTTGGTCTCCCCACTTTCTCCTAAGGAGCAGCAGTGGCGTAGGAGGTTAAGAGCTCATGTATCTAATCTGGAGGAACCGGGTTTGATTCCCAGCTCTGCCGCCTGAGCTGTGGAGGCTTATCTGGGGAATTCAGATTAGCCTGTGCACTCCCACACTCGCCAGCTGGGTGACCTTGGGCTAGTCACAGCTTCTCGGAGTTCTCTCAGCCCCACCTACCTCACAGGGTGTTTGTTGTGAGGGGGGAAGGGAAAAGAGATTGAAAGCCCCTTTGAGCCTCCTGCAGGAGAGAAAGGGGAAATATAAATCCAAACTCTTCCAAACTCAGAGGAGCTGGCAGTGGGGAGGGGAGCAGAGGCCTGCTTAACTGGTTGTTGTGGGTTTTCCGGGCTGCGTGGCCATGGTCTGGTGGGTCTTGTTCCTAACGCTCCACGGCCACACAGCCCAGAAAACCCACCAGAATCCGGGAGGGGAGTTTGCAGCCCCTGGCCTGTAATGACCACAACCCGCCTGTAGGGGTCGCTGATTCACAGCCTCAGTGTGTTCAGACGTGACCGGGTCTCCCACGGAGGCAGCTTTCCGTGGCAGACAAAGATCCTTTATCGACAGACCAGGGGCTGGAAGTCTATGGAGGGACAAAGTGCAGAGGGCCACGGAGCTGCAGGAGAGACACGGATGGTGGCATCTCCCTGCAAGCAACGTCCCCACGTGCACGCACAACCCGGTGATTCGGCTGCGAATAGGCTCAGTCCGGTGCCCTGCTAGTCTGCTGGTGTAACCTCTATCTGTGGGTTCTGTGGGGCAGAACTTGGTGAGTTTGCAACAACAAATTAAAAAAAAACCAAAATGGTCTACTTTCTTAACATATAACATATAACATCAACATTTCACATCACACTTCAAGGTCCTGTTCAGGTTGCATTTTCAAGTCCATATATTTACAGTCTACTGATACTGCCAAGTCCAATTCTTCTTTGCAAGCTCCTGAAGACTTTAAGGGCTTGGTGAACAGGATTCAACATGATGAAGGTTTCCAGGAGAACTCTCACCCATTACAAACATTAAAAAACCCTTAACAAGGTGTTCAGGGCTTATATACAAATCAAGGTCCGAGTCTGGTAGCCTCGTCTCCTCCAAACTACATGAGCTCTGCAGCCTCCTGCTGCTTTGAGTCTCCACCCCTTTCTGGGTCAACCCATTCCGAGCATGGGGGTTACACTTGCACTTGGCAGTTGCTACAAGCTGAGCCCCCAAACCCTGGGAAGGGGATGAGTGGGGGGGGGGAGGGACAGCCTCTCCCAGGGTGCTCCTTGGCCAAGGGGGGAGGAGTTGAACCCGTGTTTCCCCCTCTCGAACATCTTCCACCCACACCCCTGAGCTCCGTCTGAGCGGTCCAGCTTTGCCAACTCCTGCTCGAGATATTCCTGGAGACTTAGGGGGTGTGGGGCCTTGGCACGGTGTGATGCCCCGGACCCCTCCCCTCTGCCGGGCTGCCCTCATCTACACCACAGGGCACAGGTGTCAAACTCGCGGCCCTCCAGATGTTATGGACTACAGTTCCCATCTGGGGGGGGTGGGGGGGGGGGGGGTTGGGGGGGGGGGGGGGGGTGGGGGGGGGGGGCGTGTTGGGGGGGGGGGGTGGTGGGGGGGGGGGGGGGTGGGGGGGGGGGGGGGTGGGGGGGGGTGGGGGGTGGGGGGGGGGGGGGTTGGGGGGGGGGGGGGGTGGGGGGGGGGGGGTTTGGGGGGGGGGGGGGGTTGGGGGGGGGGGGGGTTTTGGGGGGGGGGGGTGGTGGGGGGGGGGGGGGGTGTGGGGGGGGGGGCTGGTGGGGGGGGGGGGGGGTTGGGGGGGGGGGGGGTGGGGGGGGGGGGGGGTGTGGGGGGACGGGGGGTGGGGGGGCGGGGGGGTGGGGGGGGGGGGGGGTGGGGGGGGGGGGGGGTGGGGGGGGGGGGGGGTGGGGGGGGGGGGGGGTGGGGGGGGGGGGGGGTGGGGGGGGGGGGGGGTGGGGGGGGGGGGGGGTGGGGGGGGGGGGGGGTGGGGGGGGGGGGGGGTGGGGGGGGGGGGGGGTGGGGGGGGGGGGGGGTGGGGGGGGGGGGGGGTGGGGGGGGGGGGGGGTGGGGGGGGGGGGGGGTGGGGGGGGGGGGGGGTGGGGGGGGGGGGGGGTGGGGGGGGGGGGGGGTGGGGGGGGGGGGGGGTGGGGGGGGGGGGGGGTGGGGGGGGGGGGGGGTGGGGGGGGGGGGGGGTGGGGGGGGGGGGGGGTGGGGGGGGGGGGGGGTGGGGGGGGGGGGGGGTGGGGGGGGGGGGGGGTGGGGGGGGGGGGGGGTGGGGGGGGGGGGGGGTGGGGGGGGGGGGGGGTGGGGGGGGGGGGGGGTGGGGGGGGGGGGGGGTGGGGGGGGGGGGGGGTGGGGGGGGGGGGGGGTGGGGGGGGGGGGGGGTGGGGGGGGGGGGGGGTGGGGGGGGGGGGGGGTGGGGGGGGGGGGGGGTGGGGGGGGGGGGGGGTGGGGGGGGGGGGGGGTGGGGGGGGGGGGGGGTGGGGGGGGGGGGGGGTGGGGGGGGGGGGGGGTGGGGGGGGGGGGGGGTGGGGGGGGGGGGGGGTGGGGGGGGGGGGGGGTGGGGGGGGGGGGGGGTGGGGGGGGGGGGGGGTGGGGGGGGGGGGGGGTGGGGGGGGGGGGGGGTGGGGGGGGGGGGGGGTGGGGGGGGGGGGGGGTGGGGGGGGGGGGGGGTGGGGGGGGGGGGGGGTGGGGGGGGGGGGGGGTGGGGGGGGGGGGGGGTGGGGGGGGGGGGGGGTGGGGGGGGGGGGGGGTGGGGGGGGGGGGGGGTGGGGGGGGGGGGGGGTGGGGGGGGGGGGGGGTGGGGGGGGGGGGGGGTGGGGGGGGGGGGGGGTGGGGGGGGGGGGGGGTGGGGGGGGGGGGGGGTGGGGGGGGGGGGGGGTGGGGGGGGGGGGGGGTGGGGGGGGGGGGGGGTGGGGGGGGGGGGGGGTGGGGGGGGGGGGGGGTGGGGGGGGGGGGGGGTGGGGGGGGGGGGGGGTGGGGGGGGGGGGGGGTGGGGGGGGGGGGGGGTGGGGGGGGGGGGGGGTGGGGGGGGGGGGGGGTGGGGGGGGGGGGGGGTGGGGGGGGGGGGGGGTGGGGGGGGGGGGGGGTGGGGGGGGGGGGGGGTGGGGGGGGGGGGGGGTGGGGGGGGGGGGGGGTGGGGGGGGGGGGGGGTGGGGGGGGGGGGGGGTGGGGGGGGGGGGGGGTGGGGGGGGGGGGGGGTGGGGGGGGGGGGGGGTGGGGGGGGGGGGGGGTGGGGGGGGGGGGGGGTGGGGGGGGGGGGGGGTGGGGGGGGGGGGGGGTGGGGGGGGGGGGGGGTGGGGGGGGGGGGGGGTGGGGGGGGGGGGGGGTGGGGGGGGGGGGGGGTGGGGGGGGGGGGGGGTGGGGGGGGGGGGGGGTGGGGGGGGGGGGGGGTGGGGGGGGGGGGGGGTGGGGGGGGGGGGGGGTGGGGGGGGGGGGGGGTGGGGGGGGGGGGGGGTGGGGGGGGGGGGGGGTGGGGGGGGGGGGGGGTGGGGGGGGGGGGGGGTGGGGGGGGGGGGGGGTGGGGGGGGGGGGGGGTGGGGGGGGGGGGGGGTGGGGGGGGGGGGGGGTGGGGGGGGGGGGGGGTGGGGGGGGGGGGGGGTGGGGGGGGGGGGGGGTGGGGGGGGGGGGGGGTGGGGGGGGGGGGGGGTGGGGGGGGGGGGGGGTGGGGGGGGGGGGGGGTGGGGGGGGGGGGGGGTGGGGGGGGGGGGGGGTGGGGGGGGGGGGGGGTGGGGGGGGGGGGGGGTGGGGGGGGGGGGGGGTGGGGGGGGGGGGGGGTGGGGGGGGGGGGGGGTGGGGGGGGGGGGGGGTGGGGGGGGGGGGGGGTGGGGGGGGGGGGGGGTGGGGGGGGGGGGGGGTGGGGGGGGGGGGGGGTGGGGGGGGGGGGGGGTGGGGGGGGGGGGGGGTGGGGGGGGGGGGGGGTGGGGGGGGGGGGGGGTGGGGGGGGGGGGGGGTGGGGGGGGGGGGGGGTGGGGGGGGGGGGGGGTGGGGGGGGGGGGGGGTGGGGGGGGGGGGGGGTGGGGGGGGGGGGGGGTGGGGGGGGGGGGGGGTGGGGGGGGGGGGGGGTGGGGGGGGGGGGGGGTGGGGGGGGGGGGGGGTGGGGGGGGGGGGGGGTGGGGGGGGGGGGGGGTGGGGGGGGGGGGGGGTGGGGGGGGGGGGGGGTGGGGGGGGGGGGGGGTGGGGGGGGGGGGGGGTGGGGGGGGGGGGGGGTGGGGGGGGGGGGGGGTGGGGGGGGGGGGGGGTGGGGGGGGGGGGGGGTGGGGGGGGGGGGGGGTGGGGGGGGGGGGGGGTGGGGGGGGGGGGGGGTGGGGGGGGGGGGGGGTGGGGGGGGGGGGGGGTGGGGGGGGGGGGGGGTGGGGGGGGGGGGGGGTGGGGGGGGGGGGGGGTGGGGGGGGGGGGGGGTGGGGGGGGGGGGGGGTGGGGGGGGGGGGGGGTGGGGGGGGGGGGGGGTGGGGGGGGGGGGGGGTGGGGGGGGGGGGGGGTGGGGGGGGGGGGGGGTGGGGGGGGGGGGGGGTGGGGGGGGGGGGGGGTGGGGGGGGGGGGGGGTGGGGGGGGGGGGGGGTGGGGGGGGGGGGGGGTGGGGGGGGGGGGGGGTGGGGGGGGGGGGGGGTGGGGGGGGGGGGGGGTGGGGGGGGGGGGGGGTGGGGGGGGGGGGGGGTGGGGGGGGGGGGGGGTGGGGGGGGGGGGGGGTGGGGGGGGGGGGGGGTGGGGGGGGGGGGGGGTGGGGGGGGGGGGGGGTGGGGGGGGGGGGGGGTGGGGGGGGGGGGGGGTGGGGGGGGGGGGGGGTGGGGGGGGGGGGGGGTGGGGGGGGGGGGGGGTGGGGGGGGGGGGGGGTGGGGGGGGGGGGGGGTGGGGGGGGGGGGGGGTGGGGGGGGGGGGGGGTGGGGGGGGGGGGGGGTGGGGGGGGGGGGGGGTGGGGGGGGGGGGGGGTGGGGGGGGGGGGGGGTGGGGGGGGGGGGGGGTGGGGGGGGGGGGGGGTGGGGGGGGGGGGGGGTGGGGGGGGGGGGGGGTGGGGGGGGGGGGGGGTGGGGGGGGGGGGGGGTGGGGGGGGGGGGGGGTGGGGGGGGGGGGGGGTGGGGGGGGGGGGGGGTGGGGGGGGGGGGGGGTGGGGGGGGGGGGGGGTGGGGGGGGGGGGGGGTGGGGGGGGGGGGGGGTGGGGGGGGGGGGGGGTGGGGGGGGGGGGGGGTGGGGGGGGGGGGGGGTGGGGGGGGGGGGGGGTGGGGGGGGGGGGGGGTGGGGGGGGGGGGGGGTGGGGGGGGGGGGGGGTGGGGGGGGGGGGGGGTGGGGGGGGGGGGGGGTGGGGGGGGGGGGGGGTGGGGGGGGGGGGGGGTGGGGGGGGGGGGGGGTGGGGGGGGGGGGGGGTGGGGGGGGGGGGGGGTGGGGGGGGGGGGGGGTGGGGGGGGGGGGGGGTGGGGGGGGGGGGGGGTGGGGGGGGGGGGGGGTGGGGGGGGGGGGGGGTGGGGGGGGGGGGGGGTGGGGGGGGGGGGGGGTGGGGGGGGGGGGGGGTGGGGGGGGGGGGGGGTGGGGGGGGGGGGGGGTGGGGGGGGGGGGGGGTGGGGGGGGGGGGGGGTGGGGGGGGGGGGGGGTGGGGGGGGGGGGGGGTGGGGGGGGGGGGGGGTGGGGGGGGGGGGGGGTGGGGGGGGGGGGGGGTGGGGGGGGGGGGGGGTGGGGGGGGGGGGGGGTGGGGGGGGGGGGGGGTGGGGGGGGGGGGGGGTGGGGGGGGGGGGGGGTGGGGGGGGGGGGGGGTGGGGGGGGGGGGGGGTGGGGGGGGGGGGGGGTGGGGGGGGGGGGGGGTGGGGGGGGGGGGGGGTGGGGGGGGGGGGGGGTGGGGGGGGGGGGGGGTGGGGGGGGGGGGGGGTGGGGGGGGGGGGGGGTGGGGGGGGGGGGGGGTGGGGGGGGGGGGGGGTGGGGGGGGGGGGGGGTGGGGGGGGGGGGGGGTGGGGGGGGGGGGGGGTGGGGGGGGGGGGGGGTGGGGGGGGGGGGGGGTGGGGGGGGGGGGGGGTGGGGGGGGGGGGGGGTGGGGGGGGGGGGGGGTGGGGGGGGGGGGGGGTGGGGGGGGGGGGGGGTGGGGGGGGGGGGGGGTGGGGGGGGGGGGGGGTGGGGGGGGGGGGGGGTGGGGGGGGGGGGGGGTGGGGGGGGGGGGGGGTGGGGGGGGGGGGGGGTGGGGGGGGGGGGGGGTGGGGGGGGGGGGGGGTGGGGGGGGGGGGGGGTGGGGGGGGGGGGGGGTGGGGGGGGGGGGGGGTGGGGGGGGGGGGGGGTGGGGGGGGGGGGGGGTGGGGGGGGGGGGGGGTGGGGGGGGGGGGGGGTGGGGGGGGGGGGGGGTGGGGGGGGGGGGGGGTGGGGGGGGGGGGGGGTGGGGGGGGGGGGGGGTGGGGGGGGGGGGGGGTGGGGGGGGGGGGGGGTGGGGGGGGGGGGGGGTGGGGGGGGGGGGGGGTGGGGGGGGGGGGGGGTGGGGGGGGGGGGGGGTGGGGGGGGGGGGGGGTGGGGGGGGGGGGGGGTGGGGGGGGGGGGGGGTGGGGGGGGGGGGGGGTGGGGGGGGGGGGGGGTGGGGGGGGGGGGGGGTGGGGGGGGGGGGGGGTGGGGGGGGGGGGGGGTGGGGGGGGGGGGGGGTGGGGGGGGGGGGGGGTGGGGGGGGGGGGGGGTGGGGGGGGGGGGGGGTGGGGGGGGGGGGGGGTGGGGGGGGGGGGGGGTGGGGGGGGGGGGGGGTGGGGGGGGGGGGGGGTGGGGGGGGGGGGGGGTGGGGGGGGGGGGGGGTGGGGGGGGGGGGGGGTGGGGGGGGGGGGGGGTGGGGGGGGGGGGGGGTGGGGGGGGGGGGGGGTGGGGGGGGGGGGGGGTGGGGGGGGGGGGGGGTGGGGGGGGGGGGGGGTGGGGGGGGGGGGGGGTGGGGGGGGGGGGGGGTGGGGGGGGGGGGGGGTGGGGGGGGGGGGGGGTGGGGGGGGGGGGGGGTGGGGGGGGGGGGGGGTGGGGGGGGGGGGGGGTGGGGGGGGGGGGGGGTGGGGGGGGGGGGGGGTGGGGGGGGGGGGGGGTGGGGGGGGGGGGGGGTGGGGGGGGGGGGGGGTGGGGGGGGGGGGGGGTGGGGGGGGGGGGGGGTGGGGGGGGGGGGGGGTGGGGGGGGGGGGGGGTGGGGGGGGGGGGGGGTGGGGGGGGGGGGGGGTGGGGGGGGGGGGGGGTGGGGGGGGGGGGGGGTGGGGGGGGGGGGGGGTGGGGGGGGGGGGGGGTGGGGGGGGGGGGGGGTGGGGGGGGGGGGGGGTGGGGGGGGGGGGGGGTGGGGGGGGGGGGGGGTGGGGGGGGGGGGGGGTGGGGGGGGGGGGGGGTGGGGGGGGGGGGGGGTGGGGGGGGGGGGGGGTGGGGGGGGGGGGGGGTGGGGGGGGGGGGGGGTGGGGGGGGGGGGGGGTGGGGGGGGGGGGGGGTGGGGGGGGGGGGGGGTGGGGGGGGGGGGGGGTGGGGGGGGGGGGGGGTGGGGGGGGGGGGGGGTGGGGGGGGGGGGGGGTGGGGGGGGGGGGGGGTGGGGGGGGGGGGGGGTGGGGGGGGGGGGGGGTGGGGGGGGGGGGGGGTGGGGGGGGGGGGGGGTGGGGGGGGGGGGGGGTGGGGGGGGGGGGGGGTGGGGGGGGGGGGGGGTGGGGGGGGGGGGGGGTGGGGGGGGGGGGGGGTGGGGGGGGGGGGGGGTGGGGGGGGGGGGGGGTGGGGGGGGGGGGGGGTGGGGGGGGGGGGGGGTGGGGGGGGGGGGGGGTGGGGGGGGGGGGGGGTGGGGGGGGGGGGGGGTGGGGGGGGGGGGGGGTGGGGGGGGGGGGGGGTGGGGGGGGGGGGGGGTGGGGGGGGGGGGGGGTGGGGGGGGGGGGGGGTGGGGGGGGGGGGGGGTGGGGGGGGGGGGGGGTGGGGGGGGGGGGGGGTGGGGGGGGGGGGGGGTGGGGGGGGGGGGGGGTGGGGGGGGGGGGGGGTGGGGGGGGGGGGGGGTGGGGGGGGGGGGGGGTGGGGGGGGGGGGGGGTGGGGGGGGGGGGGGGTGGGGGGGGGGGGGGGTGGGGGGGGGGGGGGGTGGGGGGGGGGGGGGGTGGGGGGGGGGGGGGGTGGGGGGGGGGGGGGGTGGGGGGGGGGGGGGGTGGGGGGGGGGGGGGGTGGGGGGGGGGGGGGGTGGGGGGGGGGGGGGGTGGGGGGGGGGGGGGGTGGGGGGGGGGGGGGGTGGGGGGGGGGGGGGGTGGGGGGGGGGGGGGGTGGGGGGGGGGGGGGGTGGGGGGGGGGGGGGGTGGGGGGGGGGGGGGGTGGGGGGGGGGGGGGGTGGGGGGGGGGGGGGGTGGGGGGGGGGGGGGGTGGGGGGGGGGGGGGGTGGGGGGGGGGGGGGGTGGGGGGGGGGGGGGGTGGGGGGGGGGGGGGGTGGGGGGGGGGGGGGGTGGGGGGGGGGGGGGGTGGGGGGGGGGGGGGGTGGGGGGGGGGGGGGGTGGGGGGGGGGGGGGGTGGGGGGGGGGGGGGGTGGGGGGGGGGGGGGGTGGGGGGGGGGGGGGGTGGGGGGGGGGGGGGGTGGGGGGGGGGGGGGGTGGGGGGGGGGGGGGGTGGGGGGGGGGGGGGGTGGGGGGGGGGGGGGGTGGGGGGGGGGGGGGGTGGGGGGGGGGGGGGGTGGGGGGGGGGGGGGGTGGGGGGGGGGGGGGGTGGGGGGGGGGGGGGGTGGGGGGGGGGGGGGGTGGGGGGGGGGGGGGGTGGGGGGGGGGGGGGGTGGGGGGGGGGGGGGGTGGGGGGGGGGGGGGGTGGGGGGGGGGGGGGGTGGGGGGGGGGGGGGGTGGGGGGGGGGGGGGGTGGGGGGGGGGGGGGGTGGGGGGGGGGGGGGGTGGGGGGGGGGGGGGGTGGGGGGGGGGGGGGGTGGGGGGGGGGGGGGGTGGGGGGGGGGGGGGGTGGGGGGGGGGGGGGGTGGGGGGGGGGGGGGGTGGGGGGGGGGGGGGGTGGGGGGGGGGGGGGGTGGGGGGGGGGGGGGGTGGGGGGGGGGGGGGGTGGGGGGGGGGGGGGGTGGGGGGGGGGGGGGGTGGGGGGGGGGGGGGGTGGGGGGGGGGGGGGGTGGGGGGGGGGGGGGGTGGGGGGGGGGGGGGGTGGGGGGGGGGGGGGGTGGGGGGGGGGGGGGGTGGGGGGGGGGGGGGGTGGGGGGGGGGGGGGGTGGGGGGGGGGGGGGGTGGGGGGGGGGGGGGGTGGGGGGGGGGGGGGGTGGGGGGGGGGGGGGGTGGGGGGGGGGGGGGGTGGGGGGGGGGGGGGGTGGGGGGGGGGGGGGGTGGGGGGGGGGGGGGGTGGGGGGGGGGGGGGGTGGGGGGGGGGGGGGGTGGGGGGGGGGGGGGGTGGGGGGGGGGGGGGGTGGGGGGGGGGGGGGGTGGGGGGGGGGGGGGGTGGGGGGGGGGGGGGGTGGGGGGGGGGGGGGGTGGGGGGGGGGGGGGGTGGGGGGGGGGGGGGGTGGGGGGGGGGGGGGGTGGGGGGGGGGGGGGGTGGGGGGGGGGGGGGGTGGGGGGGGGGGGGGGTGGGGGGGGGGGGGGGTGGGGGGGGGGGGGGGTGGGGGGGGGGGGGGGTGGGGGGGGGGGGGGGTGGGGGGGGGGGGGGGTGGGGGGGGGGGGGGGTGGGGGGGGGGGGGGGTGGGGGGGGGGGGGGGTGGGGGGGGGGGGGGGTGGGGGGGGGGGGGGGTGGGGGGGGGGGGGGGTGGGGGGGGGGGGGGGTGGGGGGGGGGGGGGGTGGGGGGGGGGGGGGGTGGGGGGGGGGGGGGGTGGGGGGGGGGGGGGGTGGGGGGGGGGGGGGGTGGGGGGGGGGGGGGGTGGGGGGGGGGGGGGGTGGGGGGGGGGGGGGGTGGGGGGGGGGGGGGGTGGGGGGGGGGGGGGGTGGGGGGGGGGGGGGGTGGGGGGGGGGGGGGGTGGGGGGGGGGGGGGGTGGGGGGGGGGGGGGGTGGGGGGGGGGGGGGGTGGGGGGGGGGGGGGGTGGGGGGGGGGGGGGGTGGGGGGGGGGGGGGGTGGGGGGGGGGGGGGGTGGGGGGGGGGGGGGGTGGGGGGGGGGGGGGGTGGGGGGGGGGGGGGGTGGGGGGGGGGGGGGGTGGGGGGGGGGGGGGGTGGGGGGGGGGGGGGGTGGGGGGGGGGGGGGGTGGGGGGGGGGGGGGGTGGGGGGGGGGGGGGGTGGGGGGGGGGGGGGGTGGGGGGGGGGGGGGGTGGGGGGGGGGGGGGGTGGGGGGGGGGGGGGGTGGGGGGGGGGGGGGGTGGGGGGGGGGGGGGGTGGGGGGGGGGGGGGGTGGGGGGGGGGGGGGGTGGGGGGGGGGGGGGGTGGGGGGGGGGGGGGGTGGGGGGGGGGGGGGGTGGGGGGGGGGGGGGGTGGGGGGGGGGGGGGGTGGGGGGGGGGGGGGGTGGGGGGGGGGGGGGGTGGGGGGGGGGGGGGGTGGGGGGGGGGGGGGGTGGGGGGGGGGGGGGGTGGGGGGGGGGGGGGGTGGGGGGGGGGGGGGGTGGGGGGGGGGGGGGGTGGGGGGGGGGGGGGGTGGGGGGGGGGGGGGGTGGGGGGGGGGGGGGGTGGGGGGGGGGGGGGGTGGGGGGGGGGGGGGGTGGGGGGGGGGGGGGGTGGGGGGGGGGGGGGGTGGGGGGGGGGGGGGGTGGGGGGGGGGGGGGGTGGGGGGGGGGGGGGGTGGGGGGGGGGGGGGGTGGGGGGGGGGGGGGGTGGGGGGGGGGGGGGGTGGGGGGGGGGGGGGGTGGGGGGGGGGGGGGGTGGGGGGGGGGGGGGGTGGGGGGGGGGGGGGGTGGGGGGGGGGGGGGGTGGGGGGGGGGGGGGGTGGGGGGGGGGGGGGGTGGGGGGGGGGGGGGGTGGGGGGGGGGGGGGGTGGGGGGGGGGGGGGGTGGGGGGGGGGGGGGGTGGGGGGGGGGGGGGGTGGGGGGGGGGGGGGGTGGGGGGGGGGGGGGGTGGGGGGGGGGGGGGGTGGGGGGGGGGGGGGGTGGGGGGGGGGGGGGGTGGGGGGGGGGGGGGGTGGGGGGGGGGGGGGGTGGGGGGGGGGGGGGGTGGGGGGGGGGGGGGGTGGGGGGGGGGGGGGGTGGGGGGGGGGGGGGGTGGGGGGGGGGGGGGGTGGGGGGGGGGGGGGGTGGGGGGGGGGGGGGGTGGGGGGGGGGGGGGGTGGGGGGGGGGGGGGGTGGGGGGGGGGGGGGGTGGGGGGGGGGGGGGGTGGGGGGGGGGGGGGGTGGGGGGGGGGGGGGGTGGGGGGGGGGGGGGGTGGGGGGGGGGGGGGGTGGGGGGGGGGGGGGGTGGGGGGGGGGGGGGGTGGGGGGGGGGGGGGGTGGGGGGGGGGGGGGGTGGGGGGGGGGGGGGGTGGGGGGGGGGGGGGGTGGGGGGGGGGGGGGGTGGGGGGGGGGGGGGGTGGGGGGGGGGGGGGGTGGGGGGGGGGGGGGGTGGGGGGGGGGGGGGGTGGGGGGGGGGGGGGGTGGGGGGGGGGGGGGGTGGGGGGGGGGGGGGGTGGGGGGGGGGGGGGGTGGGGGGGGGGGGGGGTGGGGGGGGGGGGGGGTGGGGGGGGGGGGGGGTGGGGGGGGGGGGGGGTGGGGGGGGGGGGGGGTGGGGGGGGGGGGGGGTGGGGGGGGGGGGGGGTGGGGGGGGGGGGGGGTGGGGGGGGGGGGGGGTGGGGGGGGGGGGGGGTGGGGGGGGGGGGGGGTGGGGGGGGGGGGGGGTGGGGGGGGGGGGGGGTGGGGGGGGGGGGGGGTGGGGGGGGGGGGGGGTGGGGGGGGGGGGGGGTGGGGGGGGGGGGGGGTGGGGGGGGGGGGGGGTGGGGGGGGGGGGGGGTGGGGGGGGGGGGGGGTGGGGGGGGGGGGGGGTGGGGGGGGGGGGGGGTGGGGGGGGGGGGGGGTGGGGGGGGGGGGGGGTGGGGGGGGGGGGGGGTGGGGGGGGGGGGGGGTGGGGGGGGGGGGGGGTGGGGGGGGGGGGGGGTGGGGGGGGGGGGGGGTGGGGGGGGGGGGGGGTGGGGGGGGGGGGGGGTGGGGGGGGGGGGGGGTGGGGGGGGGGGGGGGTGGGGGGGGGGGGGGGTGGGGGGGGGGGGGGGTGGGGGGGGGGGGGGGTGGGGGGGGGGGGGGGTGGGGGGGGGGGGGGGTGGGGGGGGGGGGGGGTGGGGGGGGGGGGGGGTGGGGGGGGGGGGGGGTGGGGGGGGGGGGGGGTGGGGGGGGGGGGGGGTGGGGGGGGGGGGGGGTGGGGGGGGGGGGGGGTGGGGGGGGGGGGGGGTGGGGGGGGGGGGGGGTGGGGGGGGGGGGGGGTGGGGGGGGGGGGGGGTGGGGGGGGGGGGGGGTGGGGGGGGGGGGGGGTGGGGGGGGGGGGGGGTGGGGGGGGGGGGGGGTGGGGGGGGGGGGGGGTGGGGGGGGGGGGGGGTGGGGGGGGGGGGGGGTGGGGGGGGGGGGGGGTGGGGGGGGGGGGGGGTGGGGGGGGGGGGGGGTGGGGGGGGGGGGGGGTGGGGGGGGGGGGGGGTGGGGGGGGGGGGGGGTGGGGGGGGGGGGGGGTGGGGGGGGGGGGGGGTGGGGGGGGGGGGGGGTGGGGGGGGGGGGGGGTGGGGGGGGGGGGGGGTGGGGGGGGGGGGGGGTGGGGGGGGGGGGGGGTGGGGGGGGGGGGGGGTGGGGGGGGGGGGGGGTGGGGGGGGGGGGGGGTGGGGGGGGGGGGGGGTGGGGGGGGGGGGGGGTGGGGGGGGGGGGGGGTGGGGGGGGGGGGGGGTGGGGGGGGGGGGGGGTGGGGGGGGGGGGGGGTGGGGGGGGGGGGGGGTGGGGGGGGGGGGGGGTGGGGGGGGGGGGGGGTGGGGGGGGGGGGGGGTGGGGGGGGGGGGGGGTGGGGGGGGGGGGGGGTGGGGGGGGGGGGGGGTGGGGGGGGGGGGGGGTGGGGGGGGGGGGGGGTGGGGGGGGGGGGGGGTGGGGGGGGGGGGGGGTGGGGGGGGGGGGGGGTGGGGGGGGGGGGGGGTGGGGGGGGGGGGGGGTGGGGGGGGGGGGGGGTGGGGGGGGGGGGGGGTGGGGGGGGGGGGGGGTGGGGGGGGGGGGGGGTGGGGGGGGGGGGGGGTGGGGGGGGGGGGGGGTGGGGGGGGGGGGGGGTGGGGGGGGGGGGGGGTGGGGGGGGGGGGGGGTGGGGGGGGGGGGGGGTGGGGGGGGGGGGGGGTGGGGGGGGGGGGGGGTGGGGGGGGGGGGGGGTGGGGGGGGGGGGGGGTGGGGGGGGGGGGGGGTGGGGGGGGGGGGGGGTGGGGGGGGGGGGGGGTGGGGGGGGGGGGGGGTGGGGGGGGGGGGGGGTGGGGGGGGGGGGGGGTGGGGGGGGGGGGGGGTGGGGGGGGGGGGGGGTGGGGGGGGGGGGGGGTGGGGGGGGGGGGGGGTGGGGGGGGGGGGGGGTGGGGGGGGGGGGGGGTGGGGGGGGGGGGGGGTGGGGGGGGGGGGGGGTGGGGGGGGGGGGGGGTGGGGGGGGGGGGGGGTGGGGGGGGGGGGGGGTGGGGGGGGGGGGGGGTGGGGGGGGGGGGGGGTGGGGGGGGGGGGGGGTGGGGGGGGGGGGGGGTGGGGGGGGGGGGGGGTGGGGGGGGGGGGGGGTGGGGGGGGGGGGGGGTGGGGGGGGGGGGGGGTGGGGGGGGGGGGGGGTGGGGGGGGGGGGGGGTGGGGGGGGGGGGGGGTGGGGGGGGGGGGGGGTGGGGGGGGGGGGGGGTGGGGGGGGGGGGGGGTGGGGGGGGGGGGGGGTGGGGGGGGGGGGGGGTGGGGGGGGGGGGGGGTGGGGGGGGGGGGGGGTGGGGGGGGGGGGGGGTGGGGGGGGGGGGGGGTGGGGGGGGGGGGGGGTGGGGGGGGGGGGGGGTGGGGGGGGGGGGGGGTGGGGGGGGGGGGGGGTGGGGGGGGGGGGGGGTGGGGGGGGGGGGGGGTGGGGGGGGGGGGGGGTGGGGGGGGGGGGGGGTGGGGGGGGGGGGGGGTGGGGGGGGGGGGGGGTGGGGGGGGGGGGGGGTGGGGGGGGGGGGGGGTGGGGGGGGGGGGGGGTGGGGGGGGGGGGGGGTGGGGGGGGGGGGGGGTGGGGGGGGGGGGGGGTGGGGGGGGGGGGGGGTGGGGGGGGGGGGGGGTGGGGGGGGGGGGGGGTGGGGGGGGGGGGGGGTGGGGGGGGGGGGGGGTGGGGGGGGGGGGGGGTGGGGGGGGGGGGGGGTGGGGGGGGGGGGGGGTGGGGGGGGGGGGGGGTGGGGGGGGGGGGGGGTGGGGGGGGGGGGGGGTGGGGGGGGGGGGGGGTGGGGGGGGGGGGGGGTGGGGGGGGGGGGGGGTGGGGGGGGGGGGGGGTGGGGGGGGGGGGGGGTGGGGGGGGGGGGGGGTGGGGGGGGGGGGGGGTGGGGGGGGGGGGGGGTGGGGGGGGGGGGGGGTGGGGGGGGGGGGGGGTGGGGGGGGGGGGGGGTGGGGGGGGGGGGGGGTGGGGGGGGGGGGGGGTGGGGGGGGGGGGGGGTGGGGGGGGGGGGGGGTGGGGGGGGGGGGGGGTGGGGGGGGGGGGGGGTGGGGGGGGGGGGGGGTGGGGGGGGGGGGGGGTGGGGGGGGGGGGGGGTGGGGGGGGGGGGGGGTGGGGGGGGGGGGGGGTGGGGGGGGGGGGGGGTGGGGGGGGGGGGGGGTGGGGGGGGGGGGGGGTGGGGGGGGGGGGGGGTGGGGGGGGGGGGGGGTGGGGGGGGGGGGGGGTGGGGGGGGGGGGGGGTGGGGGGGGGGGGGGGTGGGGGGGGGGGGGGGTGGGGGGGGGGGGGGGTGGGGGGGGGGGGGGGTGGGGGGGGGGGGGGGTGGGGGGGGGGGGGGGTGGGGGGGGGGGGGGGTGGGGGGGGGGGGGGGTGGGGGGGGGGGGGGGTGGGGGGGGGGGGGGGTGGGGGGGGGGGGGGGTGGGGGGGGGGGGGGGTGGGGGGGGGGGGGGGTGGGGGGGGGGGGGGGTGGGGGGGGGGGGGGGTGGGGGGGGGGGGGGGTGGGGGGGGGGGGGGGTGGGGGGGGGGGGGGGTGGGGGGGGGGGGGGGTGGGGGGGGGGGGGGGTGGGGGGGGGGGGGGGTGGGGGGGGGGGGGGGTGGGGGGGGGGGGGGGTGGGGGGGGGGGGGGGTGGGGGGGGGGGGGGGTGGGGGGGGGGGGGGGTGGGGGGGGGGGGGGGTGGGGGGGGGGGGGGGTGGGGGGGGGGGGGGGTGGGGGGGGGGGGGGGTGGGGGGGGGGGGGGGTGGGGGGGGGGGGGGGTGGGGGGGGGGGGGGGTGGGGGGGGGGGGGGGTGGGGGGGGGGGGGGGTGGGGGGGGGGGGGGGTGGGGGGGGGGGGGGGTGGGGGGGGGGGGGGGTGGGGGGGGGGGGGGGTGGGGGGGGGGGGGGGTGGGGGGGGGGGGGGGTGGGGGGGGGGGGGGGTGGGGGGGGGGGGGGGTGGGGGGGGGGGGGGGTGGGGGGGGGGGGGGGTGGGGGGGGGGGGGGGTGGGGGGGGGGGGGGGTGGGGGGGGGGGGGGGTGGGGGGGGGGGGGGGTGGGGGGGGGGGGGGGTGGGGGGGGGGGGGGGTGGGGGGGGGGGGGGGTGGGGGGGGGGGGGGGTGGGGGGGGGGGGGGGTGGGGGGGGGGGGGGGTGGGGGGGGGGGGGGGTGGGGGGGGGGGGGGGTGGGGGGGGGGGGGGGTGGGGGGGGGGGGGGGTGGGGGGGGGGGGGGGTGGGGGGGGGGGGGGGTGGGGGGGGGGGGGGGTGGGGGGGGGGGGGGGTGGGGGGGGGGGGGGGTGGGGGGGGGGGGGGGTGGGGGGGGGGGGGGGTGGGGGGGGGGGGGGGTGGGGGGGGGGGGGGGTGGGGGGGGGGGGGGGTGGGGGGGGGGGGGGGTGGGGGGGGGGGGGGGTGGGGGGGGGGGGGGGTGGGGGGGGGGGGGGGTGGGGGGGGGGGGGGGTGGGGGGGGGGGGGGGTGGGGGGGGGGGGGGGTGGGGGGGGGGGGGGGTGGGGGGGGGGGGGGGTGGGGGGGGGGGGGGGTGGGGGGGGGGGGGGGTGGGGGGGGGGGGGGGTGGGGGGGGGGGGGGGTGGGGGGGGGGGGGGGTGGGGGGGGGGGGGGGTGGGGGGGGGGGGGGGTGGGGGGGGGGGGGGGTGGGGGGGGGGGGGGGTGGGGGGGGGGGGGGGTGGGGGGGGGGGGGGGTGGGGGGGGGGGGGGGTGGGGGGGGGGGGGGGTGGGGGGGGGGGGGGGTGGGGGGGGGGGGGGGTGGGGGGGGGGGGGGGTGGGGGGGGGGGGGGGTGGGGGGGGGGGGGGGTGGGGGGGGGGGGGGGTGGGGGGGGGGGGGGGTGGGGGGGGGGGGGGGTGGGGGGGGGGGGGGGTGGGGGGGGGGGGGGGTGGGGGGGGGGGGGGGTGGGGGGGGGGGGGGGTGGGGGGGGGGGGGGGTGGGGGGGGGGGGGGGTGGGGGGGGGGGGGGGTGGGGGGGGGGGGGGGTGGGGGGGGGGGGGGGTGGGGGGGGGGGGGGGTGGGGGGGGGGGGGGGTGGGGGGGGGGGGGGGTGGGGGGGGGGGGGGGTGGGGGGGGGGGGGGGTGGGGGGGGGGGGGGGTGGGGGGGGGGGGGGGTGGGGGGGGGGGGGGGTGGGGGGGGGGGGGGGTGGGGGGGGGGGGGGGTGGGGGGGGGGGGGGGTGGGGGGGGGGGGGGGTGGGGGGGGGGGGGGGTGGGGGGGGGGGGGGGTGGGGGGGGGGGGGGGTGGGGGGGGGGGGGGGTGGGGGGGGGGGGGGGTGGGGGGGGGGGGGGGTGGGGGGGGGGGGGGGTGGGGGGGGGGGGGGGTGGGGGGGGGGGGGGGTGGGGGGGGGGGGGGGTGGGGGGGGGGGGGGGTGGGGGGGGGGGGGGGTGGGGGGGGGGGGGGGTGGGGGGGGGGGGGGGTGGGGGGGGGGGGGGGTGGGGGGGGGGGGGGGTGGGGGGGGGGGGGGGTGGGGGGGGGGGGGGGTGGGGGGGGGGGGGGGTGGGGGGGGGGGGGGGTGGGGGGGGGGGGGGGTGGGGGGGGGGGGGGGTGGGGGGGGGGGGGGGTGGGGGGGGGGGGGGGTGGGGGGGGGGGGGGGTGGGGGGGGGGGGGGGTGGGGGGGGGGGGGGGTGGGGGGGGGGGGGGGTGGGGGGGGGGGGGGGTGGGGGGGGGGGGGGGTGGGGGGGGGGGGGGGTGGGGGGGGGGGGGGGTGGGGGGGGGGGGGGGTGGGGGGGGGGGGGGGTGGGGGGGGGGGGGGGTGGGGGGGGGGGGGGGTGGGGGGGGGGGGGGGTGGGGGGGGGGGGGGGTGGGGGGGGGGGGGGGTGGGGGGGGGGGGGGGTGGGGGGGGGGGGGGGTGGGGGGGGGGGGGGGTGGGGGGGGGGGGGGGTGGGGGGGGGGGGGGGTGGGGGGGGGGGGGGGTGGGGGGGGGGGGGGGTGGGGGGGGGGGGGGGTGGGGGGGGGGGGGGGTGGGGGGGGGGGGGGGTGGGGGGGGGGGGGGGTGGGGGGGGGGGGGGGTGGGGGGGGGGGGGGGTGGGGGGGGGGGGGGGTGGGGGGGGGGGGGGGTGGGGGGGGGGGGGGGTGGGGGGGGGGGGGGGTGGGGGGGGGGGGGGGTGGGGGGGGGGGGGGGTGGGGGGGGGGGGGGGTGGGGGGGGGGGGGGGTGGGGGGGGGGGGGGGTGGGGGGGGGGGGGGGTGGGGGGGGGGGGGGGTGGGGGGGGGGGGGGGTGGGGGGGGGGGGGGGTGGGGGGGGGGGGGGGTGGGGGGGGGGGGGGGTGGGGGGGGGGGGGGGTGGGGGGGGGGGGGGGTGGGGGGGGGGGGGGGTGGGGGGGGGGGGGGGTGGGGGGGGGGGGGGGTGGGGGGGGGGGGGGGTGGGGGGGGGGGGGGGTGGGGGGGGGGGGGGGTGGGGGGGGGGGGGGGTGGGGGGGGGGGGGGGTGGGGGGGGGGGGGGGTGGGGGGGGGGGGGGGTGGGGGGGGGGGGGGGTGGGGGGGGGGGGGGGTGGGGGGGGGGGGGGGTGGGGGGGGGGGGGGGTGGGGGGGGGGGGGGGTGGGGGGGGGGGGGGGTGGGGGGGGGGGGGGGTGGGGGGGGGGGGGGGTGGGGGGGGGGGGGGGTGGGGGGGGGGGGGGGTGGGGGGGGGGGGGGGTGGGGGGGGGGGGGGGTGGGGGGGGGGGGGGGTGGGGGGGGGGGGGGGTGGGGGGGGGGGGGGGTGGGGGGGGGGGGGGGTGGGGGGGGGGGGGGGTGGGGGGGGGGGGGGGTGGGGGGGGGGGGGGGTGGGGGGGGGGGGGGGTGGGGGGGGGGGGGGGTGGGGGGGGGGGGGGGTGGGGGGGGGGGGGGGTGGGGGGGGGGGGGGGTGGGGGGGGGGGGGGGTGGGGGGGGGGGGGGGTGGGGGGGGGGGGGGGTGGGGGGGGGGGGGGGTGGGGGGGGGGGGGGGTGGGGGGGGGGGGGGGTGGGGGGGGGGGGGGGTGGGGGGGGGGGGGGGTGGGGGGGGGGGGGGGTGGGGGGGGGGGGGGGTGGGGGGGGGGGGGGGTGGGGGGGGGGGGGGGTGGGGGGGGGGGGGGGTGGGGGGGGGGGGGGGTGGGGGGGGGGGGGGGTGGGGGGGGGGGGGGGTGGGGGGGGGGGGGGGTGGGGGGGGGGGGGGGTGGGGGGGGGGGGGGGTGGGGGGGGGGGGGGGTGGGGGGGGGGGGGGGTGGGGGGGGGGGGGGGTGGGGGGGGGGGGGGGTGGGGGGGGGGGGGGGTGGGGGGGGGGGGGGGTGGGGGGGGGGGGGGGTGGGGGGGGGGGGGGGTGGGGGGGGGGGGGGGTGGGGGGGGGGGGGGGTGGGGGGGGGGGGGGGTGGGGGGGGGGGGGGGTGGGGGGGGGGGGGGGTGGGGGGGGGGGGGGGTGGGGGGGGGGGGGGGTGGGGGGGGGGGGGGGTGGGGGGGGGGGGGGGTGGGGGGGGGGGGGGGTGGGGGGGGGGGGGGGTGGGGGGGGGGGGGGGTGGGGGGGGGGGGGGGTGGGGGGGGGGGGGGGTGGGGGGGGGGGGGGGTGGGGGGGGGGGGGGGTGGGGGGGGGGGGGGGTGGGGGGGGGGGGGGGTGGGGGGGGGGGGGGGTGGGGGGGGGGGGGGGTGGGGGGGGGGGGGGGTGGGGGGGGGGGGGGGTGGGGGGGGGGGGGGGTGGGGGGGGGGGGGGGTGGGGGGGGGGGGGGGTGGGGGGGGGGGGGGGTGGGGGGGGGGGGGGGTGGGGGGGGGGGGGGGTGGGGGGGGGGGGGGGTGGGGGGGGGGGGGGGTGGGGGGGGGGGGGGGTGGGGGGGGGGGGGGGTGGGGGGGGGGGGGGGTGGGGGGGGGGGGGGGTGGGGGGGGGGGGGGGTGGGGGGGGGGGGGGGTGGGGGGGGGGGGGGGTGGGGGGGGGGGGGGGTGGGGGGGGGGGGGGGTGGGGGGGGGGGGGGGTGGGGGGGGGGGGGGGTGGGGGGGGGGGGGGGTGGGGGGGGGGGGGGGTGGGGGGGGGGGGGGGTGGGGGGGGGGGGGGGTGGGGGGGGGGGGGGGTGGGGGGGGGGGGGGGTGGGGGGGGGGGGGGGTGGGGGGGGGGGGGGGTGGGGGGGGGGGGGGGTGGGGGGGGGGGGGGGTGGGGGGGGGGGGGGGTGGGGGGGGGGGGGGGTGGGGGGGGGGGGGGGTGGGGGGGGGGGGGGGTGGGGGGGGGGGGGGGTGGGGGGGGGGGGGGGTGGGGGGGGGGGGGGGTGGGGGGGGGGGGGGGTGGGGGGGGGGGGGGGTGGGGGGGGGGGGGGGTGGGGGGGGGGGGGGGTGGGGGGGGGGGGGGGTGGGGGGGGGGGGGGGTGGGGGGGGGGGGGGGTGGGGGGGGGGGGGGGTGGGGGGGGGGGGGGGTGGGGGGGGGGGGGGGTGGGGGGGGGGGGGGGTGGGGGGGGGGGGGGGTGGGGGGGGGGGGGGGTGGGGGGGGGGGGGGGTGGGGGGGGGGGGGGGTGGGGGGGGGGGGGGGTGGGGGGGGGGGGGGGTGGGGGGGGGGGGGGGTGGGGGGGGGGGGGGGTGGGGGGGGGGGGGGGTGGGGGGGGGGGGGGGTGGGGGGGGGGGGGGGTGGGGGGGGGGGGGGGTGGGGGGGGGGGGGGGTGGGGGGGGGGGGGGGTGGGGGGGGGGGGGGGTGGGGGGGGGGGGGGGTGGGGGGGGGGGGGGGTGGGGGGGGGGGGGGGTGGGGGGGGGGGGGGGTGGGGGGGGGGGGGGGTGGGGGGGGGGGGGGGTGGGGGGGGGGGGGGGTGGGGGGGGGGGGGGGTGGGGGGGGGGGGGGGTGGGGGGGGGGGGGGGTGGGGGGGGGGGGGGGTGGGGGGGGGGGGGGGTGGGGGGGGGGGGGGGTGGGGGGGGGGGGGGGTGGGGGGGGGGGGGGGTGGGGGGGGGGGGGGGTGGGGGGGGGGGGGGGTGGGGGGGGGGGGGGGTGGGGGGGGGGGGGGGTGGGGGGGGGGGGGGGTGGGGGGGGGGGGGGGTGGGGGGGGGGGGGGGTGGGGGGGGGGGGGGGTGGGGGGGGGGGGGGGTGGGGGGGGGGGGGGGTGGGGGGGGGGGGGGGTGGGGGGGGGGGGGGGTGGGGGGGGGGGGGGGTGGGGGGGGGGGGGGGTGGGGGGGGGGGGGGGTGGGGGGGGGGGGGGGTGGGGGGGGGGGGGGGTGGGGGGGGGGGGGGGTGGGGGGGGGGGGGGGTGGGGGGGGGGGGGGGTGGGGGGGGGGGGGGGTGGGGGGGGGGGGGGGTGGGGGGGGGGGGGGGTGGGGGGGGGGGGGGGTGGGGGGGGGGGGGGGTGGGGGGGGGGGGGGGTGGGGGGGGGGGGGGGTGGGGGGGGGGGGGGGTGGGGGGGGGGGGGGGTGGGGGGGGGGGGGGGTGGGGGGGGGGGGGGGTGGGGGGGGGGGGGGGTGGGGGGGGGGGGGGGTGGGGGGGGGGGGGGGTGGGGGGGGGGGGGGGTGGGGGGGGGGGGGGGTGGGGGGGGGGGGGGGTGGGGGGGGGGGGGGGTGGGGGGGGGGGGGGGTGGGGGGGGGGGGGGGTGGGGGGGGGGGGGGGTGGGGGGGGGGGGGGGTGGGGGGGGGGGGGGGTGGGGGGGGGGGGGGGTGGGGGGGGGGGGGGGTGGGGGGGGGGGGGGGTGGGGGGGGGGGGGGGTGGGGGGGGGGGGGGGTGGGGGGGGGGGGGGGTGGGGGGGGGGGGGGGTGGGGGGGGGGGGGGGTGGGGGGGGGGGGGGGTGGGGGGGGGGGGGGGTGGGGGGGGGGGGGGGTGGGGGGGGGGGGGGGTGGGGGGGGGGGGGGGTGGGGGGGGGGGGGGGTGGGGGGGGGGGGGGGTGGGGGGGGGGGGGGGTGGGGGGGGGGGGGGGTGGGGGGGGGGGGGGGTGGGGGGGGGGGGGGGTGGGGGGGGGGGGGGGTGGGGGGGGGGGGGGGTGGGGGGGGGGGGGGGTGGGGGGGGGGGGGGGTGGGGGGGGGGGGGGGTGGGGGGGGGGGGGGGTGGGGGGGGGGGGGGGTGGGGGGGGGGGGGGGTGGGGGGGGGGGGGGGTGGGGGGGGGGGGGGGTGGGGGGGGGGGGGGGTGGGGGGGGGGGGGGGTGGGGGGGGGGGGGGGTGGGGGGGGGGGGGGGTGGGGGGGGGGGGGGGTGGGGGGGGGGGGGGGTGGGGGGGGGGGGGGGTGGGGGGGGGGGGGGGTGGGGGGGGGGGGGGGTGGGGGGGGGGGGGGGTGGGGGGGGGGGGGGGTGGGGGGGGGGGGGGGTGGGGGGGGGGGGGGGTGGGGGGGGGGGGGGGTGGGGGGGGGGGGGGGTGGGGGGGGGGGGGGGTGGGGGGGGGGGGGGGTGGGGGGGGGGGGGGGTGGGGGGGGGGGGGGGTGGGGGGGGGGGGGGGTGGGGGGGGGGGGGGGTGGGGGGGGGGGGGGGTGGGGGGGGGGGGGGGTGGGGGGGGGGGGGGGTGGGGGGGGGGGGGGGTGGGGGGGGGGGGGGGTGGGGGGGGGGGGGGGTGGGGGGGGGGGGGGGTGGGGGGGGGGGGGGGTGGGGGGGGGGGGGGGTGGGGGGGGGGGGGGGTGGGGGGGGGGGGGGGTGGGGGGGGGGGGGGGTGGGGGGGGGGGGGGGTGGGGGGGGGGGGGGGTGGGGGGGGGGGGGGGTGGGGGGGGGGGGGGGTGGGGGGGGGGGGGGGTGGGGGGGGGGGGGGGTGGGGGGGGGGGGGGGTGGGGGGGGGGGGGGGTGGGGGGGGGGGGGGGTGGGGGGGGGGGGGGGTGGGGGGGGGGGGGGGTGGGGGGGGGGGGGGGTGGGGGGGGGGGGGGGTGGGGGGGGGGGGGGGTGGGGGGGGGGGGGGGTGGGGGGGGGGGGGGGTGGGGGGGGGGGGGGGTGGGGGGGGGGGGGGGTGGGGGGGGGGGGGGGTGGGGGGGGGGGGGGGTGGGGGGGGGGGGGGGTGGGGGGGGGGGGGGGTGGGGGGGGGGGGGGGTGGGGGGGGGGGGGGGTGGGGGGGGGGGGGGGTGGGGGGGGGGGGGGGTGGGGGGGGGGGGGGGTGGGGGGGGGGGGGGGTGGGGGGGGGGGGGGGTGGGGGGGGGGGGGGGTGGGGGGGGGGGGGGGTGGGGGGGGGGGGGGGTGGGGGGGGGGGGGGGTGGGGGGGGGGGGGGGTGGGGGGGGGGGGGGGTGGGGGGGGGGGGGGGTGGGGGGGGGGGGGGGTGGGGGGGGGGGGGGGTGGGGGGGGGGGGGGGTGGGGGGGGGGGGGGGTGGGGGGGGGGGGGGGTGGGGGGGGGGGGGGGTGGGGGGGGGGGGGGGTGGGGGGGGGGGGGGGTGGGGGGGGGGGGGGGTGGGGGGGGGGGGGGGTGGGGGGGGGGGGGGGTGGGGGGGGGGGGGGGTGGGGGGGGGGGGGGGTGGGGGGGGGGGGGGGTGGGGGGGGGGGGGGGTGGGGGGGGGGGGGGGTGGGGGGGGGGGGGGGTGGGGGGGGGGGGGGGTGGGGGGGGGGGGGGGTGGGGGGGGGGGGGGGTGGGGGGGGGGGGGGGTGGGGGGGGGGGGGGGTGGGGGGGGGGGGGGGTGGGGGGGGGGGGGGGTGGGGGGGGGGGGGGGTGGGGGGGGGGGGGGGTGGGGGGGGGGGGGGGTGGGGGGGGGGGGGGGTGGGGGGGGGGGGGGGTGGGGGGGGGGGGGGGTGGGGGGGGGGGGGGGTGGGGGGGGGGGGGGGTGGGGGGGGGGGGGGGTGGGGGGGGGGGGGGGTGGGGGGGGGGGGGGGTGGGGGGGGGGGGGGGTGGGGGGGGGGGGGGGTGGGGGGGGGGGGGGGTGGGGGGGGGGGGGGGTGGGGGGGGGGGGGGGTGGGGGGGGGGGGGGGTGGGGGGGGGGGGGGGTGGGGGGGGGGGGGGGTGGGGGGGGGGGGGGGTGGGGGGGGGGGGGGGTGGGGGGGGGGGGGGGTGGGGGGGGGGGGGGGTGGGGGGGGGGGGGGGTGGGGGGGGGGGGGGGTGGGGGGGGGGGGGGGTGGGGGGGGGGGGGGGTGGGGGGGGGGGGGGGTGGGGGGGGGGGGGGGTGGGGGGGGGGGGGGGTGGGGGGGGGGGGGGGTGGGGGGGGGGGGGGGTGGGGGGGGGGGGGGGTGGGGGGGGGGGGGGGTGGGGGGGGGGGGGGGTGGGGGGGGGGGGGGGTGGGGGGGGGGGGGGGTGGGGGGGGGGGGGGGTGGGGGGGGGGGGGGGTGGGGGGGGGGGGGGGTGGGGGGGGGGGGGGGTGGGGGGGGGGGGGGGTGGGGGGGGGGGGGGGTGGGGGGGGGGGGGGGTGGGGGGGGGGGGGGGTGGGGGGGGGGGGGGGTGGGGGGGGGGGGGGGTGGGGGGGGGGGGGGGTGGGGGGGGGGGGGGGTGGGGGGGGGGGGGGGTGGGGGGGGGGGGGGGTGGGGGGGGGGGGGGGTGGGGGGGGGGGGGGGTGGGGGGGGGGGGGGGTGGGGGGGGGGGGGGGTGGGGGGGGGGGGGGGTGGGGGGGGGGGGGGGTGGGGGGGGGGGGGGGTGGGGGGGGGGGGGGGTGGGGGGGGGGGGGGGTGGGGGGGGGGGGGGGTGGGGGGGGGGGGGGGTGGGGGGGGGGGGGGGTGGGGGGGGGGGGGGGTGGGGGGGGGGGGGGGTGGGGGGGGGGGGGGGTGGGGGGGGGGGGGGGTGGGGGGGGGGGGGGGTGGGGGGGGGGGGGGGTGGGGGGGGGGGGGGGTGGGGGGGGGGGGGGGTGGGGGGGGGGGGGGGTGGGGGGGGGGGGGGGTGGGGGGGGGGGGGGGTGGGGGGGGGGGGGGGTGGGGGGGGGGGGGGGTGGGGGGGGGGGGGGGTGGGGGGGGGGGGGGGTGGGGGGGGGGGGGGGTGGGGGGGGGGGGGGGTGGGGGGGGGGGGGGGTGGGGGGGGGGGGGGGTGGGGGGGGGGGGGGGTGGGGGGGGGGGGGGGTGGGGGGGGGGGGGGGTGGGGGGGGGGGGGGGTGGGGGGGGGGGGGGGTGGGGGGGGGGGGGGGTGGGGGGGGGGGGGGGTGGGGGGGGGGGGGGGTGGGGGGGGGGGGGGGTGGGGGGGGGGGGGGGTGGGGGGGGGGGGGGGTGGGGGGGGGGGGGGGTGGGGGGGGGGGGGGGTGGGGGGGGGGGGGGGTGGGGGGGGGGGGGGGTGGGGGGGGGGGGGGGTGGGGGGGGGGGGGGGTGGGGGGGGGGGGGGGTGGGGGGGGGGGGGGGTGGGGGGGGGGGGGGGTGGGGGGGGGGGGGGGTGGGGGGGGGGGGGGGTGGGGGGGGGGGGGGGTGGGGGGGGGGGGGGGTGGGGGGGGGGGGGGGTGGGGGGGGGGGGGGGTGGGGGGGGGGGGGGGTGGGGGGGGGGGGGGGTGGGGGGGGGGGGGGGTGGGGGGGGGGGGGGGTGGGGGGGGGGGGGGGTGGGGGGGGGGGGGGGTGGGGGGGGGGGGGGGTGGGGGGGGGGGGGGGTGGGGGGGGGGGGGGGTGGGGGGGGGGGGGGGTGGGGGGGGGGGGGGGTGGGGGGGGGGGGGGGTGGGGGGGGGGGGGGGTGGGGGGGGGGGGGGGTGGGGGGGGGGGGGGGTGGGGGGGGGGGGGGGTGGGGGGGGGGGGGGGTGGGGGGGGGGGGGGGTGGGGGGGGGGGGGGGTGGGGGGGGGGGGGGGTGGGGGGGGGGGGGGGTGGGGGGGGGGGGGGGTGGGGGGGGGGGGGGGTGGGGGGGGGGGGGGGTGGGGGGGGGGGGGGGTGGGGGGGGGGGGGGGTGGGGGGGGGGGGGGGTGGGGGGGGGGGGGGGTGGGGGGGGGGGGGGGTGGGGGGGGGGGGGGGTGGGGGGGGGGGGGGGTGGGGGGGGGGGGGGGTGGGGGGGGGGGGGGGTGGGGGGGGGGGGGGGTGGGGGGGGGGGGGGGTGGGGGGGGGGGGGGGTGGGGGGGGGGGGGGGTGGGGGGGGGGGGGGGTGGGGGGGGGGGGGGGTGGGGGGGGGGGGGGGTGGGGGGGGGGGGGGGTGGGGGGGGGGGGGGGTGGGGGGGGGGGGGGGTGGGGGGGGGGGGGGGTGGGGGGGGGGGGGGGTGGGGGGGGGGGGGGGTGGGGGGGGGGGGGGGTGGGGGGGGGGGGGGGTGGGGGGGGGGGGGGGTGGGGGGGGGGGGGGGTGGGGGGGGGGGGGGGTGGGGGGGGGGGGGGGTGGGGGGGGGGGGGGGTGGGGGGGGGGGGGGGTGGGGGGGGGGGGGGGTGGGGGGGGGGGGGGGTGGGGGGGGGGGGGGGTGGGGGGGGGGGGGGGTGGGGGGGGGGGGGGGTGGGGGGGGGGGGGGGTGGGGGGGGGGGGGGGTGGGGGGGGGGGGGGGTGGGGGGGGGGGGGGGTGGGGGGGGGGGGGGGTGGGGGGGGGGGGGGGTGGGGGGGGGGGGGGGTGGGGGGGGGGGGGGGTGGGGGGGGGGGGGGGTGGGGGGGGGGGGGGGTGGGGGGGGGGGGGGGTGGGGGGGGGGGGGGGTGGGGGGGGGGGGGGGTGGGGGGGGGGGGGGGTGGGGGGGGGGGGGGGTGGGGGGGGGGGGGGGTGGGGGGGGGGGGGGGTGGGGGGGGGGGGGGGTGGGGGGGGGGGGGGGTGGGGGGGGGGGGGGGTGGGGGGGGGGGGGGGTGGGGGGGGGGGGGGGTGGGGGGGGGGGGGGGTGGGGGGGGGGGGGGGTGGGGGGGGGGGGGGGTGGGGGGGGGGGGGGGTGGGGGGGGGGGGGGGTGGGGGGGGGGGGGGGTGGGGGGGGGGGGGGGTGGGGGGGGGGGGGGGTGGGGGGGGGGGGGGGTGGGGGGGGGGGGGGGTGGGGGGGGGGGGGGGTGGGGGGGGGGGGGGGTGGGGGGGGGGGGGGGTGGGGGGGGGGGGGGGTGGGGGGGGGGGGGGGTGGGGGGGGGGGGGGGTGGGGGGGGGGGGGGGTGGGGGGGGGGGGGGGTGGGGGGGGGGGGGGGTGGGGGGGGGGGGGGGTGGGGGGGGGGGGGGGTGGGGGGGGGGGGGGGTGGGGGGGGGGGGGGGTGGGGGGGGGGGGGGGTGGGGGGGGGGGGGGGTGGGGGGGGGGGGGGGTGGGGGGGGGGGGGGGTGGGGGGGGGGGGGGGTGGGGGGGGGGGGGGGTGGGGGGGGGGGGGGGTGGGGGGGGGGGGGGGTGGGGGGGGGGGGGGGTGGGGGGGGGGGGGGGTGGGGGGGGGGGGGGGTGGGGGGGGGGGGGGGTGGGGGGGGGGGGGGGTGGGGGGGGGGGGGGGTGGGGGGGGGGGGGGGTGGGGGGGGGGGGGGGTGGGGGGGGGGGGGGGTGGGGGGGGGGGGGGGTGGGGGGGGGGGGGGGTGGGGGGGGGGGGGGGTGGGGGGGGGGGGGGGTGGGGGGGGGGGGGGGTGGGGGGGGGGGGGGGTGGGGGGGGGGGGGGGTGGGGGGGGGGGGGGGTGGGGGGGGGGGGGGGTGGGGGGGGGGGGGGGTGGGGGGGGGGGGGGGTGGGGGGGGGGGGGGGTGGGGGGGGGGGGGGGTGGGGGGGGGGGGGGGTGGGGGGGGGGGGGGGTGGGGGGGGGGGGGGGTGGGGGGGGGGGGGGGTGGGGGGGGGGGGGGGTGGGGGGGGGGGGGGGTGGGGGGGGGGGGGGGTGGGGGGGGGGGGGGGTGGGGGGGGGGGGGGGTGGGGGGGGGGGGGGGTGGGGGGGGGGGGGGGTGGGGGGGGGGGGGGGTGGGGGGGGGGGGGGGTGGGGGGGGGGGGGGGTGGGGGGGGGGGGGGGTGGGGGGGGGGGGGGGTGGGGGGGGGGGGGGGTGGGGGGGGGGGGGGGTGGGGGGGGGGGGGGGTGGGGGGGGGGGGGGGTGGGGGGGGGGGGGGGTGGGGGGGGGGGGGGGTGGGGGGGGGGGGGGGTGGGGGGGGGGGGGGGTGGGGGGGGGGGGGGGTGGGGGGGGGGGGGGGTGGGGGGGGGGGGGGGTGGGGGGGGGGGGGGGTGGGGGGGGGGGGGGGTGGGGGGGGGGGGGGGTGGGGGGGGGGGGGGGTGGGGGGGGGGGGGGGTGGGGGGGGGGGGGGGTGGGGGGGGGGGGGGGTGGGGGGGGGGGGGGGTGGGGGGGGGGGGGGGTGGGGGGGGGGGGGGGTGGGGGGGGGGGGGGGTGGGGGGGGGGGGGGGTGGGGGGGGGGGGGGGTGGGGGGGGGGGGGGGTGGGGGGGGGGGGGGGTGGGGGGGGGGGGGGGTGGGGGGGGGGGGGGGTGGGGGGGGGGGGGGGTGGGGGGGGGGGGGGGTGGGGGGGGGGGGGGGTGGGGGGGGGGGGGGGTGGGGGGGGGGGGGGGTGGGGGGGGGGGGGGGTGGGGGGGGGGGGGGGTGGGGGGGGGGGGGGGTGGGGGGGGGGGGGGGTGGGGGGGGGGGGGGGTGGGGGGGGGGGGGGGTGGGGGGGGGGGGGGGTGGGGGGGGGGGGGGGTGGGGGGGGGGGGGGGTGGGGGGGGGGGGGGGTGGGGGGGGGGGGGGGTGGGGGGGGGGGGGGGTGGGGGGGGGGGGGGGTGGGGGGGGGGGGGGGTGGGGGGGGGGGGGGGTGGGGGGGGGGGGGGGTGGGGGGGGGGGGGGGTGGGGGGGGGGGGGGGTGGGGGGGGGGGGGGGTGGGGGGGGGGGGGGGTGGGGGGGGGGGGGGGTGGGGGGGGGGGGGGGTGGGGGGGGGGGGGGGTGGGGGGGGGGGGGGGTGGGGGGGGGGGGGGGTGGGGGGGGGGGGGGGTGGGGGGGGGGGGGGGTGGGGGGGGGGGGGGGTGGGGGGGGGGGGGGGTGGGGGGGGGGGGGGGTGGGGGGGGGGGGGGGTGGGGGGGGGGGGGGGTGGGGGGGGGGGGGGGTGGGGGGGGGGGGGGGTGGGGGGGGGGGGGGGTGGGGGGGGGGGGGGGTGGGGGGGGGGGGGGGTGGGGGGGGGGGGGGGTGGGGGGGGGGGGGGGTGGGGGGGGGGGGGGGTGGGGGGGGGGGGGGGTGGGGGGGGGGGGGGGTGGGGGGGGGGGGGGGTGGGGGGGGGGGGGGGTGGGGGGGGGGGGGGGTGGGGGGGGGGGGGGGTGGGGGGGGGGGGGGGTGGGGGGGGGGGGGGGTGGGGGGGGGGGGGGGTGGGGGGGGGGGGGGGTGGGGGGGGGGGGGGGTGGGGGGGGGGGGGGGTGGGGGGGGGGGGGGGTGGGGGGGGGGGGGGGTGGGGGGGGGGGGGGGTGGGGGGGGGGGGGGGTGGGGGGGGGGGGGGGTGGGGGGGGGGGGGGGTGGGGGGGGGGGGGGGTGGGGGGGGGGGGGGGTGGGGGGGGGGGGGGGTGGGGGGGGGGGGGGGTGGGGGGGGGGGGGGGTGGGGGGGGGGGGGGGTGGGGGGGGGGGGGGGTGGGGGGGGGGGGGGGTGGGGGGGGGGGGGGGTGGGGGGGGGGGGGGGTGGGGGGGGGGGGGGGTGGGGGGGGGGGGGGGTGGGGGGGGGGGGGGGTGGGGGGGGGGGGGGGTGGGGGGGGGGGGGGGTGGGGGGGGGGGGGGGTGGGGGGGGGGGGGGGTGGGGGGGGGGGGGGGTGGGGGGGGGGGGGGGTGGGGGGGGGGGGGGGTGGGGGGGGGGGGGGGTGGGGGGGGGGGGGGGTGGGGGGGGGGGGGGGTGGGGGGGGGGGGGGGTGGGGGGGGGGGGGGGTGGGGGGGGGGGGGGGTGGGGGGGGGGGGGGGTGGGGGGGGGGGGGGGTGGGGGGGGGGGGGGGTGGGGGGGGGGGGGGGTGGGGGGGGGGGGGGGTGGGGGGGGGGGGGGGTGGGGGGGGGGGGGGGTGGGGGGGGGGGGGGGTGGGGGGGGGGGGGGGTGGGGGGGGGGGGGGGTGGGGGGGGGGGGGGGTGGGGGGGGGGGGGGGTGGGGGGGGGGGGGGGTGGGGGGGGGGGGGGGTGGGGGGGGGGGGGGGTGGGGGGGGGGGGGGGTGGGGGGGGGGGGGGGTGGGGGGGGGGGGGGGTGGGGGGGGGGGGGGGTGGGGGGGGGGGGGGGTGGGGGGGGGGGGGGGTGGGGGGGGGGGGGGGTGGGGGGGGGGGGGGGTGGGGGGGGGGGGGGGTGGGGGGGGGGGGGGGTGGGGGGGGGGGGGGGTGGGGGGGGGGGGGGGTGGGGGGGGGGGGGGGTGGGGGGGGGGGGGGGTGGGGGGGGGGGGGGGTGGGGGGGGGGGGGGGTGGGGGGGGGGGGGGGTGGGGGGGGGGGGGGGTGGGGGGGGGGGGGGGTGGGGGGGGGGGGGGGTGGGGGGGGGGGGGGGTGGGGGGGGGGGGGGGTGGGGGGGGGGGGGGGTGGGGGGGGGGGGGGGTGGGGGGGGGGGGGGGTGGGGGGGGGGGGGGGTGGGGGGGGGGGGGGGTGGGGGGGGGGGGGGGTGGGGGGGGGGGGGGGTGGGGGGGGGGGGGGGTGGGGGGGGGGGGGGGTGGGGGGGGGGGGGGGTGGGGGGGGGGGGGGGTGGGGGGGGGGGGGGGTGGGGGGGGGGGGGGGTGGGGGGGGGGGGGGGTGGGGGGGGGGGGGGGTGGGGGGGGGGGGGGGTGGGGGGGGGGGGGGGTGGGGGGGGGGGGGGGTGGGGGGGGGGGGGGGTGGGGGGGGGGGGGGGTGGGGGGGGGGGGGGGTGGGGGGGGGGGGGGGTGGGGGGGGGGGGGGGTGGGGGGGGGGGGGGGTGGGGGGGGGGGGGGGTGGGGGGGGGGGGGGGTGGGGGGGGGGGGGGGTGGGGGGGGGGGGGGGTGGGGGGGGGGGGGGGTGGGGGGGGGGGGGGGTGGGGGGGGGGGGGGGTGGGGGGGGGGGGGGGTGGGGGGGGGGGGGGGTGGGGGGGGGGGGGGGTGGGGGGGGGGGGGGGTGGGGGGGGGGGGGGGTGGGGGGGGGGGGGGGTGGGGGGGGGGGGGGGTGGGGGGGGGGGGGGGTGGGGGGGGGGGGGGGTGGGGGGGGGGGGGGGTGGGGGGGGGGGGGGGTGGGGGGGGGGGGGGGTGGGGGGGGGGGGGGGTGGGGGGGGGGGGGGGTGGGGGGGGGGGGGGGTGGGGGGGGGGGGGGGTGGGGGGGGGGGGGGGTGGGGGGGGGGGGGGGTGGGGGGGGGGGGGGGTGGGGGGGGGGGGGGGTGGGGGGGGGGGGGGGTGGGGGGGGGGGGGGGTGGGGGGGGGGGGGGGTGGGGGGGGGGGGGGGTGGGGGGGGGGGGGGGTGGGGGGGGGGGGGGGTGGGGGGGGGGGGGGGTGGGGGGGGGGGGGGGTGGGGGGGGGGGGGGGTGGGGGGGGGGGGGGGTGGGGGGGGGGGGGGGTGGGGGGGGGGGGGGGTGGGGGGGGGGGGGGGTGGGGGGGGGGGGGGGTGGGGGGGGGGGGGGGTGGGGGGGGGGGGGGGTGGGGGGGGGGGGGGGTGGGGGGGGGGGGGGGTGGGGGGGGGGGGGGGTGGGGGGGGGGGGGGGTGGGGGGGGGGGGGGGTGGGGGGGGGGGGGGGTGGGGGGGGGGGGGGGTGGGGGGGGGGGGGGGTGGGGGGGGGGGGGGGTGGGGGGGGGGGGGGGTGGGGGGGGGGGGGGGTGGGGGGGGGGGGGGGTGGGGGGGGGGGGGGGTGGGGGGGGGGGGGGGTGGGGGGGGGGGGGGGTGGGGGGGGGGGGGGGTGGGGGGGGGGGGGGGTGGGGGGGGGGGGGGGTGGGGGGGGGGGGGGGTGGGGGGGGGGGGGGGTGGGGGGGGGGGGGGGTGGGGGGGGGGGGGGGTGGGGGGGGGGGGGGGTGGGGGGGGGGGGGGGTGGGGGGGGGGGGGGGTGGGGGGGGGGGGGGGTGGGGGGGGGGGGGGGTGGGGGGGGGGGGGGGTGGGGGGGGGGGGGGGTGGGGGGGGGGGGGGGTGGGGGGGGGGGGGGGTGGGGGGGGGGGGGGGTGGGGGGGGGGGGGGGTGGGGGGGGGGGGGGGTGGGGGGGGGGGGGGGTGGGGGGGGGGGGGGGTGGGGGGGGGGGGGGGTGGGGGGGGGGGGGGGTGGGGGGGGGGGGGGGTGGGGGGGGGGGGGGGTGGGGGGGGGGGGGGGTGGGGGGGGGGGGGGGTGGGGGGGGGGGGGGGTGGGGGGGGGGGGGGGTGGGGGGGGGGGGGGGTGGGGGGGGGGGGGGGTGGGGGGGGGGGGGGGTGGGGGGGGGGGGGGGTGGGGGGGGGGGGGGGTGGGGGGGGGGGGGGGTGGGGGGGGGGGGGGGTGGGGGGGGGGGGGGGTGGGGGGGGGGGGGGGTGGGGGGGGGGGGGGGTGGGGGGGGGGGGGGGTGGGGGGGGGGGGGGGTGGGGGGGGGGGGGGGTGGGGGGGGGGGGGGGTGGGGGGGGGGGGGGGTGGGGGGGGGGGGGGGTGGGGGGGGGGGGGGGTGGGGGGGGGGGGGGGTGGGGGGGGGGGGGGGTGGGGGGGGGGGGGGGTGGGGGGGGGGGGGGGTGGGGGGGGGGGGGGGTGGGGGGGGGGGGGGGTGGGGGGGGGGGGGGGTGGGGGGGGGGGGGGGTGGGGGGGGGGGGGGGTGGGGGGGGGGGGGGGTGGGGGGGGGGGGGGGTGGGGGGGGGGGGGGGTGGGGGGGGGGGGGGGTGGGGGGGGGGGGGGGTGGGGGGGGGGGGGGGTGGGGGGGGGGGGGGGTGGGGGGGGGGGGGGGTGGGGGGGGGGGGGGGTGGGGGGGGGGGGGGGTGGGGGGGGGGGGGGGTGGGGGGGGGGGGGGGTGGGGGGGGGGGGGGGTGGGGGGGGGGGGGGGTGGGGGGGGGGGGGGGTGGGGGGGGGGGGGGGTGGGGGGGGGGGGGGGTGGGGGGGGGGGGGGGTGGGGGGGGGGGGGGGTGGGGGGGGGGGGGGGTGGGGGGGGGGGGGGGTGGGGGGGGGGGGGGGTGGGGGGGGGGGGGGGTGGGGGGGGGGGGGGGTGGGGGGGGGGGGGGGTGGGGGGGGGGGGGGGTGGGGGGGGGGGGGGGTGGGGGGGGGGGGGGGTGGGGGGGGGGGGGGGTGGGGGGGGGGGGGGGTGGGGGGGGGGGGGGGTGGGGGGGGGGGGGGGTGGGGGGGGGGGGGGGTGGGGGGGGGGGGGGGTGGGGGGGGGGGGGGGTGGGGGGGGGGGGGGGTGGGGGGGGGGGGGGGTGGGGGGGGGGGGGGGTGGGGGGGGGGGGGGGTGGGGGGGGGGGGGGGTGGGGGGGGGGGGGGGTGGGGGGGGGGGGGGGTGGGGGGGGGGGGGGGTGGGGGGGGGGGGGGGTGGGGGGGGGGGGGGGTGGGGGGGGGGGGGGGTGGGGGGGGGGGGGGGTGGGGGGGGGGGGGGGTGGGGGGGGGGGGGGGTGGGGGGGGGGGGGGGTGGGGGGGGGGGGGGGTGGGGGGGGGGGGGGGTGGGGGGGGGGGGGGGTGGGGGGGGGGGGGGGTGGGGGGGGGGGGGGGTGGGGGGGGGGGGGGGTGGGGGGGGGGGGGGGTGGGGGGGGGGGGGGGTGGGGGGGGGGGGGGGTGGGGGGGGGGGGGGGTGGGGGGGGGGGGGGGTGGGGGGGGGGGGGGGTGGGGGGGGGGGGGGGTGGGGGGGGGGGGGGGTGGGGGGGGGGGGGGGTGGGGGGGGGGGGGGGTGGGGGGGGGGGGGGGTGGGGGGGGGGGGGGGTGGGGGGGGGGGGGGGTGGGGGGGGGGGGGGGTGGGGGGGGGGGGGGGTGGGGGGGGGGGGGGGTGGGGGGGGGGGGGGGTGGGGGGGGGGGGGGGTGGGGGGGGGGGGGGGTGGGGGGGGGGGGGGGTGGGGGGGGGGGGGGGTGGGGGGGGGGGGGGGTGGGGGGGGGGGGGGGTGGGGGGGGGGGGGGGTGGGGGGGGGGGGGGGTGGGGGGGGGGGGGGGTGGGGGGGGGGGGGGGTGGGGGGGGGGGGGGGTGGGGGGGGGGGGGGGTGGGGGGGGGGGGGGGTGGGGGGGGGGGGGGGTGGGGGGGGGGGGGGGTGGGGGGGGGGGGGGGTGGGGGGGGGGGGGGGTGGGGGGGGGGGGGGGTGGGGGGGGGGGGGGGTGGGGGGGGGGGGGGGTGGGGGGGGGGGGGGGTGGGGGGGGGGGGGGGTGGGGGGGGGGGGGGGTGGGGGGGGGGGGGGGTGGGGGGGGGGGGGGGTGGGGGGGGGGGGGGGTGGGGGGGGGGGGGGGTGGGGGGGGGGGGGGGTGGGGGGGGGGGGGGGTGGGGGGGGGGGGGGGTGGGGGGGGGGGGGGGTGGGGGGGGGGGGGGGTGGGGGGGGGGGGGGGTGGGGGGGGGGGGGGGTGGGGGGGGGGGGGGGTGGGGGGGGGGGGGGGTGGGGGGGGGGGGGGGTGGGGGGGGGGGGGGGTGGGGGGGGGGGGGGGTGGGGGGGGGGGGGGGTGGGGGGGGGGGGGGGTGGGGGGGGGGGGGGGTGGGGGGGGGGGGGGGTGGGGGGGGGGGGGGGTGGGGGGGGGGGGGGGTGGGGGGGGGGGGGGGTGGGGGGGGGGGGGGGTGGGGGGGGGGGGGGGTGGGGGGGGGGGGGGGTGGGGGGGGGGGGGGGTGGGGGGGGGGGGGGGTGGGGGGGGGGGGGGGTGGGGGGGGGGGGGGGTGGGGGGGGGGGGGGGTGGGGGGGGGGGGGGGTGGGGGGGGGGGGGGGTGGGGGGGGGGGGGGGTGGGGGGGGGGGGGGGTGGGGGGGGGGGGGGGTGGGGGGGGGGGGGGGTGGGGGGGGGGGGGGGTGGGGGGGGGGGGGGGTGGGGGGGGGGGGGGGTGGGGGGGGGGGGGGGTGGGGGGGGGGGGGGGTGGGGGGGGGGGGGGGTGGGGGGGGGGGGGGGTGGGGGGGGGGGGGGGTGGGGGGGGGGGGGGGTGGGGGGGGGGGGGGGTGGGGGGGGGGGGGGGTGGGGGGGGGGGGGGGTGGGGGGGGGGGGGGGTGGGGGGGGGGGGGGGTGGGGGGGGGGGGGGGTGGGGGGGGGGGGGGGTGGGGGGGGGGGGGGGTGGGGGGGGGGGGGGGTGGGGGGGGGGGGGGGTGGGGGGGGGGGGGGGTGGGGGGGGGGGGGGGTGGGGGGGGGGGGGGGTGGGGGGGGGGGGGGGTGGGGGGGGGGGGGGGTGGGGGGGGGGGGGGGTGGGGGGGGGGGGGGGTGGGGGGGGGGGGGGGTGGGGGGGGGGGGGGGTGGGGGGGGGGGGGGGTGGGGGGGGGGGGGGGTGGGGGGGGGGGGGGGTGGGGGGGGGGGGGGGTGGGGGGGGGGGGGGGTGGGGGGGGGGGGGGGTGGGGGGGGGGGGGGGTGGGGGGGGGGGGGGGTGGGGGGGGGGGGGGGTGGGGGGGGGGGGGGGTGGGGGGGGGGGGGGGTGGGGGGGGGGGGGGGTGGGGGGGGGGGGGGGTGGGGGGGGGGGGGGGTGGGGGGGGGGGGGGGTGGGGGGGGGGGGGGGTGGGGGGGGGGGGGGGTGGGGGGGGGGGGGGGTGGGGGGGGGGGGGGGTGGGGGGGGGGGGGGGTGGGGGGGGGGGGGGGTGGGGGGGGGGGGGGGTGGGGGGGGGGGGGGGTGGGGGGGGGGGGGGGTGGGGGGGGGGGGGGGTGGGGGGGGGGGGGGGTGGGGGGGGGGGGGGGTGGGGGGGGGGGGGGGTGGGGGGGGGGGGGGGTGGGGGGGGGGGGGGGTGGGGGGGGGGGGGGGTGGGGGGGGGGGGGGGTGGGGGGGGGGGGGGGTGGGGGGGGGGGGGGGTGGGGGGGGGGGGGGGTGGGGGGGGGGGGGGGTGGGGGGGGGGGGGGGTGGGGGGGGGGGGGGGTGGGGGGGGGGGGGGGTGGGGGGGGGGGGGGGTGGGGGGGGGGGGGGGTGGGGGGGGGGGGGGGTGGGGGGGGGGGGGGGTGGGGGGGGGGGGGGGTGGGGGGGGGGGGGGGTGGGGGGGGGGGGGGGTGGGGGGGGGGGGGGGTGGGGGGGGGGGGGGGTGGGGGGGGGGGGGGGTGGGGGGGGGGGGGGGTGGGGGGGGGGGGGGGTGGGGGGGGGGGGGGGTGGGGGGGGGGGGGGGTGGGGGGGGGGGGGGGTGGGGGGGGGGGGGGGTGGGGGGGGGGGGGGGTGGGGGGGGGGGGGGGTGGGGGGGGGGGGGGGTGGGGGGGGGGGGGGGTGGGGGGGGGGGGGGGTGGGGGGGGGGGGGGGTGGGGGGGGGGGGGGGTGGGGGGGGGGGGGGGTGGGGGGGGGGGGGGGTGGGGGGGGGGGGGGGTGGGGGGGGGGGGGGGTGGGGGGGGGGGGGGGTGGGGGGGGGGGGGGGTGGGGGGGGGGGGGGGTGGGGGGGGGGGGGGGTGGGGGGGGGGGGGGGTGGGGGGGGGGGGGGGTGGGGGGGGGGGGGGGTGGGGGGGGGGGGGGGTGGGGGGGGGGGGGGGTGGGGGGGGGGGGGGGTGGGGGGGGGGGGGGGTGGGGGGGGGGGGGGGTGGGGGGGGGGGGGGGTGGGGGGGGGGGGGGGTGGGGGGGGGGGGGGGTGGGGGGGGGGGGGGGTGGGGGGGGGGGGGGGTGGGGGGGGGGGGGGGTGGGGGGGGGGGGGGGTGGGGGGGGGGGGGGGTGGGGGGGGGGGGGGGTGGGGGGGGGGGGGGGTGGGGGGGGGGGGGGGTGGGGGGGGGGGGGGGTGGGGGGGGGGGGGGGTGGGGGGGGGGGGGGGTGGGGGGGGGGGGGGGTGGGGGGGGGGGGGGGTGGGGGGGGGGGGGGGTGGGGGGGGGGGGGGGTGGGGGGGGGGGGGGGTGGGGGGGGGGGGGGGTGGGGGGGGGGGGGGGTGGGGGGGGGGGGGGGTGGGGGGGGGGGGGGGTGGGGGGGGGGGGGGGTGGGGGGGGGGGGGGGTGGGGGGGGGGGGGGGTGGGGGGGGGGGGGGGTGGGGGGGGGGGGGGGTGGGGGGGGGGGGGGGTGGGGGGGGGGGGGGGTGGGGGGGGGGGGGGGTGGGGGGGGGGGGGGGTGGGGGGGGGGGGGGGTGGGGGGGGGGGGGGGTGGGGGGGGGGGGGGGTGGGGGGGGGGGGGGGTGGGGGGGGGGGGGGGTGGGGGGGGGGGGGGGTGGGGGGGGGGGGGGGTGGGGGGGGGGGGGGGTGGGGGGGGGGGGGGGTGGGGGGGGGGGGGGGTGGGGGGGGGGGGGGGTGGGGGGGGGGGGGGGTGGGGGGGGGGGGGGGTGGGGGGGGGGGGGGGTGGGGGGGGGGGGGGGTGGGGGGGGGGGGGGGTGGGGGGGGGGGGGGGTGGGGGGGGGGGGGGGTGGGGGGGGGGGGGGGTGGGGGGGGGGGGGGGTGGGGGGGGGGGGGGGTGGGGGGGGGGGGGGGTGGGGGGGGGGGGGGGTGGGGGGGGGGGGGGGTGGGGGGGGGGGGGGGTGGGGGGGGGGGGGGGTGGGGGGGGGGGGGGGTGGGGGGGGGGGGGGGTGGGGGGGGGGGGGGGTGGGGGGGGGGGGGGGTGGGGGGGGGGGGGGGTGGGGGGGGGGGGGGGTGGGGGGGGGGGGGGGTGGGGGGGGGGGGGGGTGGGGGGGGGGGGGGGTGGGGGGGGGGGGGGGTGGGGGGGGGGGGGGGTGGGGGGGGGGGGGGGTGGGGGGGGGGGGGGGTGGGGGGGGGGGGGGGTGGGGGGGGGGGGGGGTGGGGGGGGGGGGGGGTGGGGGGGGGGGGGGGTGGGGGGGGGGGGGGGTGGGGGGGGGGGGGGGTGGGGGGGGGGGGGGGTGGGGGGGGGGGGGGGTGGGGGGGGGGGGGGGTGGGGGGGGGGGGGGGTGGGGGGGGGGGGGGGTGGGGGGGGGGGGGGGTGGGGGGGGGGGGGGGTGGGGGGGGGGGGGGGTGGGGGGGGGGGGGGGTGGGGGGGGGGGGGGGTGGGGGGGGGGGGGGGTGGGGGGGGGGGGGGGTGGGGGGGGGGGGGGGTGGGGGGGGGGGGGGGTGGGGGGGGGGGGGGGTGGGGGGGGGGGGGGGTGGGGGGGGGGGGGGGTGGGGGGGGGGGGGGGTGGGGGGGGGGGGGGGTGGGGGGGGGGGGGGGTGGGGGGGGGGGGGGGTGGGGGGGGGGGGGGGTGGGGGGGGGGGGGGGTGGGGGGGGGGGGGGGTGGGGGGGGGGGGGGGTGGGGGGGGGGGGGGGTGGGGGGGGGGGGGGGTGGGGGGGGGGGGGGGTGGGGGGGGGGGGGGGTGGGGGGGGGGGGGGGTGGGGGGGGGGGGGGGTGGGGGGGGGGGGGGGTGGGGGGGGGGGGGGGTGGGGGGGGGGGGGGGTGGGGGGGGGGGGGGGTGGGGGGGGGGGGGGGTGGGGGGGGGGGGGGGTGGGGGGGGGGGGGGGTGGGGGGGGGGGGGGGTGGGGGGGGGGGGGGGTGGGGGGGGGGGGGGGTGGGGGGGGGGGGGGGTGGGGGGGGGGGGGGGTGGGGGGGGGGGGGGGTGGGGGGGGGGGGGGGTGGGGGGGGGGGGGGGTGGGGGGGGGGGGGGGTGGGGGGGGGGGGGGGTGGGGGGGGGGGGGGGTGGGGGGGGGGGGGGGTGGGGGGGGGGGGGGGTGGGGGGGGGGGGGGGTGGGGGGGGGGGGGGGTGGGGGGGGGGGGGGGTGGGGGGGGGGGGGGGTGGGGGGGGGGGGGGGTGGGGGGGGGGGGGGGTGGGGGGGGGGGGGGGTGGGGGGGGGGGGGGGTGGGGGGGGGGGGGGGTGGGGGGGGGGGGGGGTGGGGGGGGGGGGGGGTGGGGGGGGGGGGGGGTGGGGGGGGGGGGGGGTGGGGGGGGGGGGGGGTGGGGGGGGGGGGGGGTGGGGGGGGGGGGGGGTGGGGGGGGGGGGGGGTGGGGGGGGGGGGGGGTGGGGGGGGGGGGGGGTGGGGGGGGGGGGGGGTGGGGGGGGGGGGGGGTGGGGGGGGGGGGGGGTGGGGGGGGGGGGGGGTGGGGGGGGGGGGGGGTGGGGGGGGGGGGGGGTGGGGGGGGGGGGGGGTGGGGGGGGGGGGGGGTGGGGGGGGGGGGGGGTGGGGGGGGGGGGGGGTGGGGGGGGGGGGGGGTGGGGGGGGGGGGGGGTGGGGGGGGGGGGGGGTGGGGGGGGGGGGGGGTGGGGGGGGGGGGGGGTGGGGGGGGGGGGGGGTGGGGGGGGGGGGGGGTGGGGGGGGGGGGGGGTGGGGGGGGGGGGGGGTGGGGGGGGGGGGGGGTGGGGGGGGGGGGGGGTGGGGGGGGGGGGGGGTGGGGGGGGGGGGGGGTGGGGGGGGGGGGGGGTGGGGGGGGGGGGGGGTGGGGGGGGGGGGGGGTGGGGGGGGGGGGGGGTGGGGGGGGGGGGGGGTGGGGGGGGGGGGGGGTGGGGGGGGGGGGGGGTGGGGGGGGGGGGGGGTGGGGGGGGGGGGGGGTGGGGGGGGGGGGGGGTGGGGGGGGGGGGGGGTGGGGGGGGGGGGGGGTGGGGGGGGGGGGGGGTGGGGGGGGGGGGGGGTGGGGGGGGGGGGGGGTGGGGGGGGGGGGGGGTGGGGGGGGGGGGGGGTGGGGGGGGGGGGGGGTGGGGGGGGGGGGGGGTGGGGGGGGGGGGGGGTGGGGGGGGGGGGGGGTGGGGGGGGGGGGGGGTGGGGGGGGGGGGGGGTGGGGGGGGGGGGGGGTGGGGGGGGGGGGGGGTGGGGGGGGGGGGGGGTGGGGGGGGGGGGGGGTGGGGGGGGGGGGGGGTGGGGGGGGGGGGGGGTGGGGGGGGGGGGGGGTGGGGGGGGGGGGGGGTGGGGGGGGGGGGGGGTGGGGGGGGGGGGGGGTGGGGGGGGGGGGGGGTGGGGGGGGGGGGGGGTGGGGGGGGGGGGGGGTGGGGGGGGGGGGGGGTGGGGGGGGGGGGGGGTGGGGGGGGGGGGGGGTGGGGGGGGGGGGGGGTGGGGGGGGGGGGGGGTGGGGGGGGGGGGGGGTGGGGGGGGGGGGGGGTGGGGGGGGGGGGGGGTGGGGGGGGGGGGGGGTGGGGGGGGGGGGGGGTGGGGGGGGGGGGGGGTGGGGGGGGGGGGGGGTGGGGGGGGGGGGGGGTGGGGGGGGGGGGGGGTGGGGGGGGGGGGGGGTGGGGGGGGGGGGGGGTGGGGGGGGGGGGGGGTGGGGGGGGGGGGGGGTGGGGGGGGGGGGGGGTGGGGGGGGGGGGGGGTGGGGGGGGGGGGGGGTGGGGGGGGGGGGGGGTGGGGGGGGGGGGGGGTGGGGGGGGGGGGGGGTGGGGGGGGGGGGGGGTGGGGGGGGGGGGGGGTGGGGGGGGGGGGGGGTGGGGGGGGGGGGGGGTGGGGGGGGGGGGGGGTGGGGGGGGGGGGGGGTGGGGGGGGGGGGGGGTGGGGGGGGGGGGGGGTGGGGGGGGGGGGGGGTGGGGGGGGGGGGGGGTGGGGGGGGGGGGGGGTGGGGGGGGGGGGGGGTGGGGGGGGGGGGGGGTGGGGGGGGGGGGGGGTGGGGGGGGGGGGGGGTGGGGGGGGGGGGGGGTGGGGGGGGGGGGGGGTGGGGGGGGGGGGGGGTGGGGGGGGGGGGGGGTGGGGGGGGGGGGGGGTGGGGGGGGGGGGGGGTGGGGGGGGGGGGGGGTGGGGGGGGGGGGGGGTGGGGGGGGGGGGGGGTGGGGGGGGGGGGGGGTGGGGGGGGGGGGGGGTGGGGGGGGGGGGGGGTGGGGGGGGGGGGGGGTGGGGGGGGGGGGGGGTGGGGGGGGGGGGGGGTGGGGGGGGGGGGGGGTGGGGGGGGGGGGGGGTGGGGGGGGGGGGGGGTGGGGGGGGGGGGGGGTGGGGGGGGGGGGGGGTGGGGGGGGGGGGGGGTGGGGGGGGGGGGGGGTGGGGGGGGGGGGGGGTGGGGGGGGGGGGGGGTGGGGGGGGGGGGGGGTGGGGGGGGGGGGGGGTGGGGGGGGGGGGGGGTGGGGGGGGGGGGGGGTGGGGGGGGGGGGGGGTGGGGGGGGGGGGGGGTGGGGGGGGGGGGGGGTGGGGGGGGGGGGGGGTGGGGGGGGGGGGGGGTGGGGGGGGGGGGGGGTGGGGGGGGGGGGGGGTGGGGGGGGGGGGGGGTGGGGGGGGGGGGGGGTGGGGGGGGGGGGGGGTGGGGGGGGGGGGGGGTGGGGGGGGGGGGGGGTGGGGGGGGGGGGGGGTGGGGGGGGGGGGGGGTGGGGGGGGGGGGGGGTGGGGGGGGGGGGGGGTGGGGGGGGGGGGGGGTGGGGGGGGGGGGGGGTGGGGGGGGGGGGGGGTGGGGGGGGGGGGGGGTGGGGGGGGGGGGGGGTGGGGGGGGGGGGGGGTGGGGGGGGGGGGGGGTGGGGGGGGGGGGGGGTGGGGGGGGGGGGGGGTGGGGGGGGGGGGGGGTGGGGGGGGGGGGGGGTGGGGGGGGGGGGGGGTGGGGGGGGGGGGGGGTGGGGGGGGGGGGGGGTGGGGGGGGGGGGGGGTGGGGGGGGGGGGGGGTGGGGGGGGGGGGGGGTGGGGGGGGGGGGGGGTGGGGGGGGGGGGGGGTGGGGGGGGGGGGGGGTGGGGGGGGGGGGGGGTGGGGGGGGGGGGGGGTGGGGGGGGGGGGGGGTGGGGGGGGGGGGGGGTGGGGGGGGGGGGGGGTGGGGGGGGGGGGGGGTGGGGGGGGGGGGGGGTGGGGGGGGGGGGGGGTGGGGGGGGGGGGGGGTGGGGGGGGGGGGGGGTGGGGGGGGGGGGGGGTGGGGGGGGGGGGGGGTGGGGGGGGGGGGGGGTGGGGGGGGGGGGGGGTGGGGGGGGGGGGGGGTGGGGGGGGGGGGGGGTGGGGGGGGGGGGGGGTGGGGGGGGGGGGGGGTGGGGGGGGGGGGGGGTGGGGGGGGGGGGGGGTGGGGGGGGGGGGGGGTGGGGGGGGGGGGGGGTGGGGGGGGGGGGGGGTGGGGGGGGGGGGGGGTGGGGGGGGGGGGGGGTGGGGGGGGGGGGGGGTGGGGGGGGGGGGGGGTGGGGGGGGGGGGGGGTGGGGGGGGGGGGGGGTGGGGGGGGGGGGGGGTGGGGGGGGGGGGGGGTGGGGGGGGGGGGGGGTGGGGGGGGGGGGGGGTGGGGGGGGGGGGGGGTGGGGGGGGGGGGGGGTGGGGGGGGGGGGGGGTGGGGGGGGGGGGGGGTGGGGGGGGGGGGGGGTGGGGGGGGGGGGGGGTGGGGGGGGGGGGGGGTGGGGGGGGGGGGGGGTGGGGGGGGGGGGGGGTGGGGGGGGGGGGGGGTGGGGGGGGGGGGGGGTGGGGGGGGGGGGGGGTGGGGGGGGGGGGGGGTGGGGGGGGGGGGGGGTGGGGGGGGGGGGGGGTGGGGGGGGGGGGGGGTGGGGGGGGGGGGGGGTGGGGGGGGGGGGGGGTGGGGGGGGGGGGGGGTGGGGGGGGGGGGGGGTGGGGGGGGGGGGGGGTGGGGGGGGGGGGGGGTGGGGGGGGGGGGGGGTGGGGGGGGGGGGGGGAGGCGGGGGAGGGGGGGGGGGGGGGGGGGGGGTGGGGGGGGGGGGGGGGGGGGGGGGGGGGGGATGGGGGGGGGGGGGGGGGGGGGGGTGGGGGGGGGGGGGGGGGGGGGGGGGGGGGGGGGGGGGGGGGGGGGGGGGGGGGGGGGGGGGAAGCAAGGGGGGGGGGGGGAGGGGGGGGGCACAGGGGGGGGGGGGGGGGGGGGCGGGGGGGCATATTGCTTCTGTGCTTATCTTTTCCCTCTTGCGCAGGGGGGCATCTACTGGTTCACCCTCATGGATGCCTACAGCACCAGTTTTGGCCTCATCATCATCGTCCTCTTCATGTGTCTCGGTGTTGCCTTCTTTTACGGTGAGTCCCTCGCAAGGACCCCCATTTCCTGCTCGTCTCCTGCCCCTGCCGACCAGAGCGAAGGCTGAACTTCAGGGGTTCCTCATTCATGGCAATTTACAATCCAGATGTTGTTTGGGTTGCCTGCCTGTGTTCCGTCTAGTCCAGGGGTCTTCGAACTATGGCCCTCTAGATGTTCATAGACTACAATTCCCATGAGCCCTACCACTTGGCCATGCTGGCAGGGGTTGATGGGAATTGTAGTCCATGAACATCTGGAGGGCCATAGTTTGAAGACCCCTGATCTAGTCCATCATCCCTTCCAGTTCCCTAGGAAGACCACCAAACAAGGGATAAGGTGAGCCCTTCGGGGGAGGGCGGTCTATAAACCCAATAAATATAAATAAATAAATAAATATAAGGTATTGTCAAAGGTTTTCACGGCTGGATTCAACTGGTTGTGGTGGGTTTTCCAGACTGTGTGGCTGTGGTCTGGTAGACCTTGTTCCTAACGTTCTGCCTGCATCTGTGGCTGGCATCTTCTAAGGGGTATCACAGAGAGAAGTCTGTTACACACTGTGTCCAGTGAGGAGGTAAGGTTTAGTGGGGTATATATTGTCCATGTCCCAGGGTGGGGACCCAGTCAGTAAGTGTTCTGGGTGGAACTTGTTATGCAAAGGTATGGTTAACTGCATTGTAATGTGGGTGGGGTTTTCAGTCCAGAGAGTGATTCACATTTGCAAACCACACCTTTGCATAGCAAGTTCCACCCAGCAGCAGCAGCAGCAGCGGAAGGCCGTTGCTTTCACCTCCTGCAGGTGAGCTCCCAAAGGCACCTAGTGGGCCACTGCGAGTAGCAGAGTGCTGGACTAGATGGACTCTGGTCTGATCCAGCAGGCTCTTTTTTAGGTTCTAGGTCAGCCCTGTTACTGCGGTGTAACGGGTTCAAAATATTTAAGCCAAAAAGCTCAAGCCGACAAAGAATAAAATCAAAAAGGTATTATATTCAGGCCAACAAACGGGCAAGCAAGGATTAGAGGAGCCGCACTAGAATGGCTGCTGGCTCTCATTTTTATAGGTTACATCAGAATAGCAATAGAAAGAATACACCCCTCAGTACTGTCATCATCAATCAATCAATGCAAAGGGTGGAGATCATTCCCTTACCCAAAACATTTGGGGCAAACTAATGCTCTAATTGGAAGATGTCAATTTGTCACCTTTGACGCATTATGAACTAAGGCCCAGCCTCATCTTATCAGCACTGTTCTCTGTTGCCCTATTTTCTGAGACAAAGAGCCTAAACATTTTGCTTTGTATCAGAAAAAGGGCAGACTCAAGGTGCCGGGCCAGGACGAGAAGGCCTCAGTAACAACTTAGTTCATCATCTCACACATTCCCATGTAGAATTGAGAACAAAGAGTATTTCACCCAGGCTCTTGCAGACTTAGCTAGTAACAAAGGCCAGAGAGCCAAAGGCCTACTTTGGTTCATCTTAATTGATCATAATTAAAGCATAAAGTCATAAAAGCAATGCAATTAGAGAAAGTGTCTGCATAGAAACTTTGAAGGTTTTCAAAACTTGTTCTGCGCCTACAGCCCTGCCCACTCTGACCACCAGTGGTGCTCCAAGCTCCTTAGTCGATCTCTTTCCACATCATCTCCCGCCTGGTCCTTTTGGCTGGAGGTTCTGGGACATTTGGCGTGTCACTGAGATGTCTACCCCTGAGCCAGAGGCCCTGTTGTGCCCCAATGGGCTGTGCTTCCCGCAAGCACTCCAGAGAGTAACCTCCCTACTTGCTTCTCAGGTGTGAACCAATTCTGCCAAGACATCGTGGACATGATCTGCCGCTGCCCGCCCTGGTGCAGCAAACTGGTCCTCTACTTCAAAGCCTGCTGGGTGATCATCACGCCTGGACTACTCCTGGTAGGGCCTCCTCTGGAGCTGGTTGCGTTTGGTCCCTCACCCCCCCTCGCCCCCCCCCATTTCCCCTCCTTGAAGACGTTTAGGCAGAGGTTGGCTGAATATTTGCCAGGGATGTTTTAGGTCAGTGGTGGCGAACCTATGGCACTCCAGATGTTCATGGACTACAATTCCCATCAGCCCCTGCCAGCATGGCCCTGGTTTTAGGAAATTCTGCCAGGCACAGTGAACTGGGTGCCCTTCATGCCCCTTCTCTTCTCTTCTCACAAGTATTTGGGCACAATCAGTGTTTATGTCTTGGCTCAATAACTGAATTACAGAAGCTGATAGTTGGGGGCATTCACTAGTCGGAAGTGAAGGGTATCTGATTGCTCCACCTCATATCCAACATGGCTGGGGACCATATTTACTCTAAAGCAAGATGCCCCCTCCCCATATTAAAATGGTTATACTGAAAAGGTTTGTTGCTGTAAAAAAGCTTTTAACCTGTATGCCATTTTAAGTTGGCCTTTCTCTTGAGTGTGAAAAAGCCCTAGTTTTCTTTTCAGGTAAACGGGATATTTGAGCATTCTGAGTTGGTTATTTTGTGAGCTCTCAAGCCCTCAGGGCAGATTCCAAGAATTTTATGTCCAGTTTTAATTACTACTCAGCGCACGCACGCACGCACGCACGCACAAGCATACACACACACACACAAGATCCTTTCATTTGTCCCTTTGAAGCCACATTCTGCTGGAACTGTTCTGCCCGTAACAGAGGCGCTCATGGAGACTTGTGGGTCACATGTGCCCGGGTGCATGCCAGCTGATCACATGGGGGCGGAGTATCGCCCCCCGCACCCTTCCCCTTGGCCCCACCCTGCCAGGTAGCCAGCCCAGCTAGGTAAGTGAGGCGCAGAGGGGGAGGGGGCGCCCGTAGCAGGTTTTGCCCCGGGTGCCATTCCCCCCCCCCCCCCGCATGCCTCTAGTCCATGATATTTTATATCCTCCCCACCAAACACACACATACTATGTATGCATTTAAAGACACTCCCCATTCTCTCCCACCCCCCCACCCCCCCAAACTGCTAGTCTTCCTGCAGAACCACTAAAGAAACGTTGTGTGTTGTCTTGCCTGCAAACTAGGAACAACAACAATTGTCGTTGTTGTGTTAATCTCAGAGTTGGAAGGGACCACTGTAAAATTTTCAACAAATCGGTACGCAATCCATGTTTAAAACCTCCAATGACATCGACTCCGGCACCTCAGCAGGGGGACACCTCCAGTGTTGAACACGAGGATAAAAATATTTTATACTCCCCCTTTCTCGCCGAAGCTCAAGGCGGATTACAGGATGTGAAACTGGGCGATCAGGCTGGAGATCAAATGACCGCTGCAGTCAGACTGGGATGACCACACTAGTTGGTGGTTTGCACTGGTCTCTAAGGCAGGTAAATGCCCATCACTGCAGCCTCTGGGCTGTAGCTGCCAATAGACTACTGAAGAAAACCAGCCAGCTCTTCTGTAGGGAGTGTGTGTGTGTGTTGTGTGTGTGTGTAGGGGGGGGGGGTCTGAGCCAATCTGCCCCCCTCCCAGACGGTCAGAAGGGGCTCAAGCCCTGAACCCCTCTGCTTTTCTCTGCTTCCTCCAGTTCACCCTCTTCTACATCTTCCTGGATTTGTCGAGCACAACTCTGCACTACGGAACCTACGAGTATCCACGCTGGGGGGAGGCCCTGGGGGTCTGCCTGGGGGTCGTGACCTGCATCCAGATCCCGCTCTGGGCAGTCATTGCTCTCTGCAAGGAGTCTGGGACACTGATGGATGTGAGTATGTCTGTGTGTGGGGGTGGCTGTGGGGGGGGGGTGTTGGTTACAGGGAAGACTGGAGAGGAGAGCTGTTCTTGGGGAAAGAGGTGCCCCCCACCAGTGCAAGAGAACCCCGGTCCCTTCACTAGCATTGCGTCCAAGTGTAATCCGGGAGTTGGTGTCTTCTGGGAACTGGGGCAGTCAAATCTTTCTACTCCAAACTAAGTGGCTGGCCTTCCGCAATCCCCGTTCAGCTGGATCCGCCCCTCCCTGTGCAATATGCGGACATGAATAGCAGCCTACCTTACAAAGCAGTTGTGCAGACACCAAATGCTACCTGTCTAAGATGCCCAAACTTCACATACACCAAACTTCACATACACGCTACAGGGGTCAGTGCTTTCAGTCACAGACTAGGAAAGGGATTTGGGCGTCTTAGTTGATAGTTCCATGGGAATGTCCACTCAATGCATGGCAGCTGTGAAAAAGGCAAACTCTATGCTGGGGATCATTAGGAAAGGAATTGAGAATAAAACTGCAAAGATTGTCATGCCCTTATATAAAGCCGTGGTGCGACCGCACTTGGAGTCCTGTGTCCAGTTCTGGTCGTCACATCTCAAAAAGGATGTCGAAGAGATAGAAAAAGTGCAGAGAAGGGCAACGAGGACGATTGAGGGACTGGAGCACCTTCCTTATGAGGAGAGGCTGCAGCATTTGGGACTCTTTCGTTTGGAGAGGAGACGGCTGAGGGGGGATATGATTGAAGTCTATAAAAAATTATGCATGGGGTAGAAAATGTGGACAGAGAGACATTTTTCTCTCTTTCTCACAATACTAGAACCAGGGGGCATCCATTGAAAATGCTGGGGGGAAGAATTAGGACTAATAAAAGGAAACACTTCTTCACGCAACGTGTGATTTGTGTTTGGAATATGCTGCCACAGGAGGTGGTGATGGCCACTCACCTGGATAGCTTCAAAAGGGGCTTGGACAGATTTATGGAGGAGAAGTCGATCTATGGCTACCAATCTTGGTCCTCCTTGTTCTGAGGTTGCAAATGCCTTAGCAGACCAGGTGCTCAGGAGCAGCAGCAGCAGCAGAAGGCCGTTGCTTTCACCTCCTGGATGTGAGCTCCCAAAGGCACCTGGTGGGCCACTGCAAGTAGCAGAGTGCTGGACTAGATGGACTCTGGTCTGATCCAGCTGGCTTGTTTTTATGTTCTTATATCTTTTACTGTGGCAAGAGCTTTGAAAAGTTGTATCCCACTTTGTCAGATGAGGCATGAACCTCTCGCCCCAACAGATGTTTAGACCGTCAGGGCTGTTGATGTGGAACGCGGGAGACAGTTTTGCTTAACATGCGGCAAATTCTAAGGACAACTTGGACCACAGTCCTGTGTTCGAGTTCCAGGGCAGAGGTCCTCTTCAATGCTGCTGTGTAAACACGCATTTATGTTGCCATCTCCGTCTTAAAAGTGCACTTCTTAGAGAGCCAGCGTGGCGTAGGGGTTAAGAGGAGGTGCACTCTAATCGGGAGAACTGGGTTTGATTCCCTGCTCTGCCACTTATCTGGTGAACCAGATTAGCTTGTACACTCCAGTCCAGCACACACCAGCTGGGTGACCTTGGGCTAGTCCCAGTTCTTTGGAGCTCTCTCAGCCCCATCTATCTCACAGGGTGTTTGTTGTGAGGGGGGAAGGGCAAGGAGATTGTAAGCCCCTTTGAGTCTCCTTACAGGAGAGAAAGTGGGGATATAAATCCAAACTCTTCTTCTTCTTTACTCCAAAGAAAGGCTACGATGCCCATGAGGCAATGCTACCTAGCCTGAACAGTCTCCCTGGAGGATCTCCTGGAGTCACTATTTATGCATGTTTATATATTTATATTTATATATTTATATTTATATATTTATGCATGTCCGTGGCTTCGTGTTGATGTGTTTGGGGCTGTGTAGGGCTGGGTGGAGGAAGGGGAAAGTGAAGATGGGGTATGAGTCTGGAATTGTGTGCATCGAGGAATGCTGCTGTAAATTTCGTTGTGCGTGCACAATGACAATAAAATGCTTATGCTTATGTTTGGAAGGGATTTTTTTTCCCTTTTAAGCAGCTAGAAAGCTGAGATGCGGCAGGTCAGAAACGAAAGCTATTAAACGAGTCTCTCTGGTCTCTTCTTTTCAGAGGTTCAGGAAAGCCATCCACCCGCTGAATTCCTGGCGGACCACAAGCGGGCGTGACCTGTCCCACCACGTCATTGACGTTCCTTACACCGTGAACCTGACGGACCACGACTTCACGGGGGGCTGGCAGCAGCAAGGCAGCAGCGAGGCGTGAACGGGCAGGGAGGAGGCGTCCCACCCAGGAGGGGTGGCCACAGGCAAGCGGAGGCACAGCAGGGCCGCGGCCGTGAGGCCCAGAAGGGGCAGCCTGCTAGGAGAGCTGTCTTGAGGAGGACCCAAGAAAGGTGGCGCTCCGTGAAGATATGCTGCGGCTGGGCAGGAGATGGTGGAAACTTTCTTTAAAAATGGAGTAGAGGGCCCGGGTGTGCGACTGAGTGTTAAGACATTGGAGATGTACGTTGCTGGCAGACTTTACTCACTGGTTGCCTTTGCGTTTAGCACCAGTGCAGCGACCTTGGTTAGGCCTGACCTTTGGGCCCACCTGGGCGCTGAGCACCCTGCTCTCCAAGGGCCCCTCTCTGCTGCTGTGCTTGGGCAGCCGGAGCCCCAGCCCCCTTCCCCCCCAGCCTCCTGCCCCCCGTGCTGGGAAAGGTGGGTCAGCCTGCCTGTCTTCTACTTTAGCATCCAGGGCAGACCAGAGTGAGCCTCGCTCGTCTTTGGGCTCCGTCCCAGCTGCTAGTTTGCATTCTGCCTGCTCTGATTGCCAACGGGAACAAGCCGGCCGGAAGGACCTCCAGGCCGGAAGACCTCCGACTGCCGGAAGCTGGTGGCCTGACCCAGGAGAAAAACCCTGTTGTTAAGCAACAAAGAACCGAACTCTGGAATTCACAGCCAAGAGAAGGGAGACGTCAAGGAGACGTCCATCAGTGGCTACTAGCCAGGGCGAATAAAGGGAACCTCCAAATGCAGAGGCAGTATACCTCTAAATCCCAGTGCCAGGAGGCAACATCTGCTGAAGGCTCCGCCTCTATCCTGCCTCTATCCTTCCCCCCTTTAGGGCAATTGGTTGGCCGCTGTGTGGGGTGGGACGTTATGTAACAGATACATGCTATGCTTTTAATCAGACGATACATTTTCCCCTTTCTCCCTCCCCGCCTTCTTCTTTTTCTTTTTTGTTCAAGCAAGCAGCAGAAAGTTCATTCTTCGTATCCTTTGTTCCCATTTTTCTTTCGTTAAATCCGGCTTCTCTCATCCATTTATCAAAAATTAACCAAATCTTCATAATGTCTCTTGGTTTTTCTTGCCATAACATATTTTTTGACATCATCTCAAAAATTTCTAACTGTATTTGTTCCCAAACACATTCCAACCTATTTTGTTAAAATTATCCAAGAGAAGTTCCAGTGTTTTGGAGATAAGAATTAGAGTCTCTGAACACGCTCAGTCGAACTATGGAGCAATTTGGCTCCCAACTTCTGGCAACTGGAGAACAATTTCGCACTTTTTTAAAAAAACCAAGAAGCCAAGCTTAGTCCTCAGCCTAATTCACAGTCCCTAGTATTTCAAAGGGAACAAACTGCTTTGCTTATTGGTGATTTTGGATTGAATGTTAATCGCTGGGACACTTACCATTTGATTAAGCAATCACTCTGTTCTCTATTGCATTGCAAACCAGCTGAACTATACTTTTTAAAACTTGAGATGCTCCCCAAGATAGGTCATTTTAAAAGACTTTTTACATTCCAACCATTTTGAGACTGTCCATTTCTTTTTATCTTTCCATCCTAATGCGATCACCATGTGTGCAGCTGTAATCATGATTTTGTACACTGGTCTCGGGGCATGGTTCCTACATAGCCAGTATTAAGTTTTGAAATGGATGGTGGGAGACCGTTCCAAGCCTATATAGGGAGGGGCAGTATACAAACCTAATAAAATGAGACAGGCTTTGATACCCAGTAAAGATCCATCAAGCTTGGTGTCGTGGTTAAGAGCAGGTGGGTTCTAATCTGGAGAACCGGGTTTGATTCCCCACTCCTCCACCCGAGTGGCAGAGGCTTATCTGGGGAACCAGATGTGTTTTCGCACTTTTACATTCCTGCTGGGTGCCCTTGGGCCAGTCCCAGTTCTCTCAGGACTCTCTCAGCCCCACCTGCCTCGCAAGGTGTCTGTTGTGGGGAGAGGAAGGGAAAGGAGCTTGTAAGCCACCTTGAGTCTCCTTTCAGGAGAGAAAGGGGGTGGTATAAATCCAAACTCCTCCTCCTCCTCCTCTTCTAAACCATAGGTGTCAAACTTGCGCCCCTCCAGATGTTATGGACTACAATTCCCATCATCCCCTGCCAGCATGATTCTGGCAAGGGATGATGGGAACTGTAGTCCATAACATCTGGAGGGCCATGAGTTTGACACCTGTGTTCTAAACTTAATAAAATAAGAGTTGCAGCTTGTCTTGACTGGACATAGTTTGGTGCTGAGACTGGTGTCTTCCGTCTTGCTGTTGACCCAGTTCCGCGGCATTCTCGCTGCAGGCCACCCACAAGAGTCACAGCCCAAGAATCAGCTCCTTTCCCTCGGCTAGTGACATAAAGGGCACAGAAGCTGGCTGTAGCTGGTTAGGTCAGGACGGCTTCAGGGGCCTGGAGCGTGAGGGTCCTGCTGGATCAGACCAGTAAAGATCCACCCAGTCCAGCATCCCAGCTCACACAGCAGCCAACCAGTCCCTTGTGAAGACCGTCGTGAGGCCTCTCCCAGGAACGTGAGGCAAGGGGGGATGCCCTCGGGATCCGTTCCCTGCCCAGGGAGTTCCTTTCTAAGAAAGTGGTTTGTTCTCCAAATGCCTCAGGGAGGGGGGTGGGTGGGGTGGGGGTCATGACCAGCATCAATAAAAGTCATGTTCTGCCCGTTGTCTGTCTTTTTTCTGCAAAGTGCTGGTGTGGGTGTGTGTGTGTGGGGGGGTGTCCTTCCCCTCCAGTTAGGAGGACTATTCCCCCCCAATGGTTGCCGCTCTTGGGCTGGAGTAAACGGGCCCGTTCTTCCAGGGGAGGAAGGGAATAGAGCCGCAGGGTCAGTCTGCACTGGAACTGCGCTCTTGCAAAGGTCAAGAGTGAGGAACAGGCCAGCTGAGAGCAAGGCAGAGTCTCTGGCAGGGATTATGAGCAGAGGAGGGCCCGATCCAGAGGTGGGATCCAGCAGGTTCTCACCAGTTCCCGAGAGTGGGTTACTAATTATTTGTGAGTGCTGAGAGGGGGTTCCTAACTGGGTCCGCTTTTCCGTTAGAAATCCCATTAGGTCCAAAAATCATCAAGTCCTGCTGTTTCCTCTGTGGCTGGTTAGCGAAGGTAGAAAACGGGATAATTCTCCCTGTTGGGCTGTTTCAAAAACATGTTTTAGAAATATGGTCAAGTTCCTTGTTTAAGGAAAGTCTCCTTTTGATTTCTAGAAACAAAATTAAGCGTTTGAAAGTATTAAGTATTTGACAGGCAGTCAACTAGAGGAGAAATAGTTGTTTCTGTTGGCAGCAGACGATAGGACTTGCTAGAATGAGTTTAAATTATGGACAGAAAGATACCAGTTGGAAATTAGGAACTTTTTTTTACAGTAAGAGTTTTTTTTACAGTAACAGAGAAATTATTAATGCCCCGCCCCCGGAATGCCCCGCCCAGCCCCACTGGCGCTACGCCACTTTTTGAATCCCACCACCATGGGAACCTGTTGCTAAAATTTATGGATCCCACCACTGGCCCAATCTCCTAATGTCCATGCAGAGGTCTGTGGTGAGGCTGCAGTCAGAGCGCGATAGGGTGCCAGGGGGCTCTCTCAAAGAGCGCCAGAAGACTGGGGAAATGCAATAAGGAAGAGGCACAACCAGCAAGTGTTGATGTGCATCATTCTGGCAAGAAAGGGTACAGAACTTCAGGGCGTTGTAGTCTAGAGAAGAGATGAAGGGTGGGGAGGGGACACTTATCGAGAGGGGGCGAGGCACTTACTCCTGACCTGGGGAAAAAGGGGCAGAGCCTTTTCTCCCCCTCCCAACATTCAAACATTCTCCGGAACCCCAACTCAGTTCCTGATCTCTGGGTTCATGACAGCCAACCCTGCAGAGGAACCGGCACGATTCCCCAGTGACGGCCTTGAGGTTAGATGGGACGTAAAGGGATCACGGAGAGCTCCTTCGGCATCGCTGGGGAATTGCACAGCTTTTCAGAAGTCAAAATTGTTCAAGGTTTTCTATTTCTCAGCTCAGCCATCGACCAAAAGGGAGGCGGCAACTGAGAGATCAGGAGGAGACAGAGAGACTGGGGAGGCCAGCCAGGAAGGTGACGGGAAAGGCTCTTAAGGGTAAGGATGTGTCACTGGCAACCAAGGGCGAGTTAATTCCTGCCCTAGTTTCAATTTTGTTTTAACCGGGGACCCCAGATTCTTCCTTTAAGGTGGATTTAAGAGAAGAATCTGAGCTCCCTAGTTTAAACACCATTGAAAGTGATGGTGTTTGGGGGTGGATTCCACTGGAGGTGTTTTGTGAGAGATGATGCTGACATTTGTTTGGTAAATGTTTTACTGGGGGGATTAGTGAGAGATTTTCATGCTTAATACCCACTTGCACTGGCTTGGAGTTGTTTCTCAGGCTAACAACCTACCTCATAGGGTTGTTGTGATTAGGAAATTAGGAAAAGAGTTGGTGGGGAGAGAGCCATATATGTTTTGCTGGGAGTGGGAGGTGTTTTGTGAGCTGGTACAAAAAAATCATTGGTGGGGGAGGGTGGCCGCCCATACGTCGGGAAGGGGGGGCACCAAACTCAGGTTTTGTCCCCGGGCGCCAGTTTGCCTAGGGACGCCCCTGCTAGTAGTCCCTCTTGCAGGTGTGAAAGTGGACAAGGAAGAAAGTTTGAGAGGGAGAAAGTTGATCCCTTTAAAATGTGCTGTTGGAAGAGAGTTGCAGCTACTGTGGGCCGCCAAAAGGGTAGCTGCACATCAAATGAAGCCTGAATTGTCCCCAGAAGCTAAAATGACTAAACTGTCATAAGGGTGTTGTGGGTTTTCCGGGTTGTATGGCCGTGTTCCACTAGCATTTTCTCCAGACGTTTTGCTTGCATCTGTGGCTGGCATTTTCAGAGGACGATCCTGTGAAGATGCCAGCCACAGATGCAGGTGAAACATCAGGAAAAAATGCTGCTGGAACATGAAGAAGAAGAGTTTGGATTTATATCCCCCCTCTCTCTCCTGCAGGAGACTCAAAGGGGCTGACAATCTCCTTGCCCTTCCCCCCTCACAACAAACACCCTGTGAGGTAGGTGGGGCTGAGAGAGCTCCGAGAAGCTGTGACTAGCCCAAGGTCACCCAGCTGGCGTGTGTGGGAGTGTACAGGCTAATCTGAATTCCAGATTAGATACACGAGCTCTTAACCTCCTACGCCACTGCTGCTCCTGGCCACACGATCTGAAAAACCCACAACACCCTAGTGATGCCGGCCACGAAAGCCTTCGATAATACATTATACTGTCATACTTTGGGGACGTTACGAGAAGCGTCACTAGAAAAGACGAACGTGCCAGGAAAAGTCAGAGGCGGCAGAGAAAGAGGCGGCTCCAACTTGGGACGGATCAACTCCACCAAGGAAGCCGCGGGGGCCCTCCGTTTGTGCTGTTTTGGAGGACAGTGATCCAGGGGGTTGCCGTAAGTAGGAAGTAACATGACCGCATTTAACTCACACACCCTTCAGTGGGGCTTTTATCCAGTGTCAAAATGGAGCCAGGGTGTGGGTGCTTTTGAAGGATGATGGGAGAGATCTAGGACTGAACGGGGGGACCTGATTCAGTACAAGCCCCGTTCATGCTCAAGTAGCTCCAGTCCCTTGATGGAAGAGGAACGGACACATCCCCACGCTCCGTTTCTTCTGCATGGCTCTAAGGTCGGAGGTAGACCAGGCGGGGGATGGGGGAGGTAAATGCCCACACCCATATTTACATAAGAACATAAGAACAAGCCAGCTGGATCAGACCAGAGTCCATCTAGTCCAGCTCTCTGCTGCTACTCGCAGTGGCCCACCAGGTGCCTTTGGGAGCTCACCTGCAGGATGTTAACGCAATGGCCTTCTGCGGCTGTTGCTCCCGAGCACCTGGTCTGCTGAGGCATTTGCAATCTCAGATCAAAGAGGATCAAGATTGGTAGCCATAGATCGACTTCTCCTCCATAAATCTGTCCAAGCCCCTTTTAAAGCTATCCAGGTGCCATCACCACCTCCTGTGGCAGCATGTTCCAAACACCGATCACACGTTGCGTGAAGAAGTGTTTCCTTTGATTAGTCCTAACTCTTACAGGGGAGTTATTGGCACTCAGGACGACGGCTTGCAAGGGCCCAGAGAGGCTGCGGGTGCAAATCCGCCCGTCCTAAGCAGGCTGTGAGCAGCACCAGCTAATGAACACAAAAATATTCCCCGTGGATGCAGGGAGCCTGTGTGGGGGGCCCTCCATTGAGGAGCCCCGGAGTTCAGGGGTCTCTTCAGCATTCCAGCGGCCCCTGAAGAGAAGGCGGCCACGGAGCCCCCGAGAGGGCCACGCTGCGCTCCCAGAGTCTGCAGTCAACCCCCCCACCCAGAAAAGACACCTCCAGGCCCCGCCTCTTAAAATCGCCTACATGCTTTATTGGATTGAAAACAGTTTTACGAAACGGCCGTAGAATAAAATCAGACTTGGCAGACGCACGGCAGGGTTTGCTGTGCCAATGGTTGCCGGGCACTGCCCAGGACGGCGGGCGGGCGGGCGGCGTTGATGGGCAGTTCTCCTGGAGGAGGTGGAGCCTGCTTGGCGCGGCAACGTCTCATCTCAAGGGGGGTGGGTGCAGCAGCCCCCCCGCTCGCGGCTGGAGCCCACCCCCGGAAAGCAGGACCAAGGACAGGCTCTTTACCCTGCGGAGCCCAACCCAGGCAGCGCCACCGAGCCAAGCGTCGCCCCTGCTGCGTCCCCACCGCCACCCACGCAAGCCCCTGAGCTGCTTCTTCTCTCTCCTCTTCGGGGCGGAGGGGGCGCAAGCCGGCGGGAGCCCTCCTGGGCACAGCAGCGGAGAGATGTAGGCACTTGGTTGCAGAGGGGAGGGCGCAGCGGGGGTCCCCAGGAGCCCTGGGCCCCTCAATTGTACGAGAGGCTTAGAGGCCCCACTGGTGTCTTTCCCAGACATGCGGGTCAATGGGAGGGAGGCTGGCCCCACGGAGCCCACTGAAGTGCAAACGCAGAGCAGCAGGGAGAGGAATATCACCCCCCCCTTTTTCTCCTCAGGCCTGTAGGCCACCACACGTGGCACCTGCCCCCCTTTTGCTGAAGCCCCATTTCCTCCAACTGGTGGGGGGGTTCCTCTCTGCTAGGTCCTGAGGTGGCAGGAGGGCTAAGAGCCACAGGGCCGGGCCACTACGCCCTGAGCCCGTGCCATCCGTTCTCGGGACAGCACCGGACGCCAGGGCCTGCCCCCCCCCTCCTCAGCCCCACGGCTTCCTCGTTCTCCTGGAAACCTCCACACAAAAAACATTCCACGCTGAGGCACGTGGTTTGCAACGAGGCTGGGCCCCGGCTCCAGGGTGGGGGCACGGGCAGACTGCTCAGTGGACCTCTCTGCCTGCAGAGCCGCGCTCCGGCCTTTCTCCATGAAGGAGAGCTGGGGACCCCTGCCAAGAAACCACACGTGACCTCCCCCCCGGACAGCAGCCCCCTGGCTTCTATCTCCTGCAAGGCACAGTTGCCGACCTCCAGGTAGGGCCTGCAGTTCTCCTGGAAGCACAAACTGATCTCCAGGCTACGGCAGCCCCTTCGGCTGGAGGGGACGGGAGCGGCGGACCGGGCCGTAGCACAGCCCCGCAGAACTTGCTGCCCCCGGAATTCCCCGTATGGACCCTGGCAATCCACAGGGGTCTCCAAGGACTCAAACACCTCGCTGGGGGAAGGGGGCAGAGTCTCTCTGAGGCAGGGGCCCCCACGAGGGCAAGAGTCTTTCTCCCGGCAGAGTCAAGCAGACCCCCACTTCCCCACACAGCCATCGCTCTGCCCAAACATCTCGTGGAGCTCCTGGTGGGCTTTGGTGGGGGGCTAGGAAGAGGGCAGAGGTGCTGGGAAGGAAGGGAGGGGGGGCGTGTCTCGTGGTTTGCTGCACTGAGGAGAAGCAGGGAACGGAGCAGAGGAAACCAGGTGGCCTGCAGGGGGAGCAGGGCGGGGGGGGGGCACACAAGCAAGAGGCATCAGCAGTAGCCATGCACAGCCAAAGCGAAGGGCTCTCTGGCATGAGCGGGGGGGGGGGGCAGGCTGAGGTCACAAAACAAACACATTTCATTAGCTCCTCCCCCCACAGCTGTGAACGGGAAGCAGCGGGGTCCCAGGGAGGAGGGGGTGGGCCAGTGCTCGCCCCTACCCGTGTGGTGCTCTCGGTGGGTGGGGGCTCCCCTCCCCTCGCCCCCACCCCATTTCCCCTTGTCCCAGGGGGGGTCACCCCTCCTTCCGGCCCCCCGGCTACTTCTTTGGCTTCTTGAAGATCTTGAGGGGGAACTTCTTCTTGCCGGGGCCCGAGTCGGTCTCCTCGCCCGTGGAGCCGCTGTCCTCATCCCCGACGGTCTTCTTGGACGCCAGCTGCGGGATGCGGGTGCTGCCCTTGGCGAGGTTGTTGGGCCGGGAGTCGGAGACCGGGGAGGGGGTGTCGGGCTCCGTGGAGCTGGGGCTGTGAGACCGGGAGGAGTCGGAGTGGCTCGGCCGCATCCCCACCCCGCTGGCCGCCAAGTGGCTGATCTCCCCCAGGCTGGACGACTTCTCCAAGCCGTGGTTCAGCATAATCGCTTTCTTCATCACAATGGGGCTCTCGGGCAGCTGCTCCTGCGAGGAAGAGGCATCCGGGTGCCGGCTGTGGCCGCCGTTGGGGGACCCGGCACCGAGGGCCGAGTGGCCCGAGCCGGCGGTCTCCTCCGAGGTCTTGTGCAGCAGGGTCGGCCGGTTGGGGAGCAGCTTGGGGGCCGCGCTGGATACGCGCTGATGGTCACTCATGTGCGGGAGGGAGGAGTCCGAGTCGGAGCGGGACAAATCTCTGTGGAGGGAGCGAGAGAGAGAGAGAAGTGAGAACGTGGCCGTGCGAGAACGTGGCACGGAGAACTTCTTCACACGCACACACAGGAAGATGCATTCATGCACAGAGCTCAGCTTCTCTGATGAGGGGGTTTTCTGCAACCACTCCCCGAGCATGAAAAACTGTTAGACAACAAAGATCTCAAAGCAGGGGGCAAACGTTTGTGCCCGTGGACTTAAAACTCGTGGCTAGCATGGTCATACTGCATTTTAAAACTAAACATTGTTATCTTTTACAAAATGTTTTTGGATCTAGAAGAAGAGGAGGAGTTAGGATTTATATCCCCCCCTTTCTCTCCTGCAGGAGACTCAAAGGGGCTGACAATCTCCTTGCCCTTCCCCCCTCACAACAAACACCCTGTGAGGTGGGTGGGGCTGAGAGAGCTCCGAGAAGCTGTGACTAGCCCAAGGTCACCCAGCTGGCGTGTGTGGGAGTGCCCAGGCTAATCTGAATCCCCCAGATAAGCCTCCACAGCTCAGGCGGCAGAGCGGGGAATCAAACCCGGTTCCTCCAGATTAGATACACGAGCTCTTAACCTCCTATGCCACTGCTGCTCCTAGTTTTACCTTTAAGTTTTATTGAGCCCCTGGCCTCAACAGGGGCTGGAATGGGCTCCCGAGTTAGATCAGAGCCCTGTGGGGTTTGAGTTCTTTCTGCAGGCCTGCAAGACGGAGCACTTCCACCGGGCATTTCTTAGGGGCCAGCCAGGTTCAGACCTCCCATGGGATAATGGGGATATTACTGGCCTCCTGTGGGATAGCGGGGATTAAGTCGCCATCGAAATGTTGATTTGTTATATAGTTGTATTTTAAATATTTATTCTATTTTATTGTATTCGTGTGATCTTGCTGTTGCCGCCCTGAGCCCTTCAGGGCTGGGCAGGGTATAAATTCAATAAATAAACAAACAAACAAACAAACAATAGTTCCCTTTTATTTTTCTATTATTCTTACTGAAAATTCAAAATCTTAATTGTTTCCCTAAAATGCCTTTCATTTTATTACTCTGGAATTCTCGGGTTGTTTTATTCCATGTTTGTTATTGGTCTATGACCATAAATAAATCATAAAGCCGCTCTCAGAGCATCAAGGGGCTTGCAGGGGAGAAGCAGGCCATATTTTATTTTATTACCGTATATACTCGCATATGTCGAATTTTTCAGCACATTTTTTGGGCTGAAAAAGCCCCCCTCGACTTACACGTGAGTCAAGTGTATTTTAAAAAATATTTTAGGGTTTTTACTTTGTCAGCCGCCGGGGGCGCAGTTTTTAGGCTAGTGGCACCAAAATTTCAGGGATTTTTCAAGAGACTCTCCTGATGATACCACCCAAGTTTGATAAAGTTTGGTTCAGGGGGTCCAAAGTTATGGGCCCCCAAAGGGGGTGCCCCATCCCCCATTGTTTCCAATGGGAGCTAATAGTAGATGGGGATACATTTTGAGGGTCCATAACTTTGGACCCCCTGAACCAAACTTCACCAAACCTGGGTGGAATCATCAGGAGGGTCTCCTAAAGATACTGTGAAATGTTGGTACTGCCAACATAAACATTCTTCCCCTGACCAAAAATCCAGTTTTTAAGGATTTTAACTCTTGTGTTTTAGCTTGGTTGCTGGTTGAGCTAAGGTTTTTGTACTTTTAAAGTTATTGTTGAGACCATATTGTTTTTGTTGACCCTCTTTTCCACTTACAGAGCTAGTTTACTGTTTTTCTTTGAAATAAATATTCAAAAACATTTAACCTACTGATGCCTCAATTGATGCTGCATGTCCCACCCTCGACTTATACGGGAGTCAATAAGTTTTCCCAGTTTTTTGTGGTAAAATTAGGTGCCTCGACTTATATCCGGGTCGACTTATGCACGAGTATATACGGGTAAATTTATACCCTGTTCCACCTGACACGAAGTTGGCTCAGGGGAGCCTCTAATAGCAATCGCACAGCAATTCACAAAATTTGCAGTAAACATTATGCACTTATAATAAAACCGCTCCCGTTTAATACATTTCTTCCTGTTTAAACACCATATTCTATTTGTTATCTCCTATGACCCCTCCCCCGATACTTACAGATCAGTTGTGGTCAGGGGGTACAGTTGTGGTTGGGGGTATCAAGGCTCTGGAGAGCCCCTGACTGGAGGTAGGAAAGGAAGAAAGGAAAGAGGTCTCTAGACCCCTGGCTGAGGATCTACCGTCACTGTCTCATGGGGCTGTCAAGTACTATACTACCTGATACTACCTGAGCTTGAAAGGCTTAGAACGGGGGTGGAAACCTGTTTAATGGAGCGCAGGGGGCACAGTAGATAACCGAGTCAAGAGCAGGGCCCCTCCAGTGTGGAAACGGGGGCCCCACGGTCAGCGGAAGGGCAGAGGCAACACTCCACACCGCACATCCACCTCCATGCTTCACACAAGCTTTCTTCCGTCAGTCGGCACGGGCAGAGCTAATCCTGTGCAGCAACGGCCTCGCCTGGCAGCACTGGGCGATCCTTCTAAATGAGGGGACAGGCCAGTCTCAAAGGGTCGTTGTTGGGAGGGCGGGAGGACGACCCAAACCCAAGAAGCCATTCATCAAAAGCCCAGGAGAAGTTCTAACTGCCAGGTGCAGGATGAGCTGAGCCCCTGTGGGAGCGTCCTCACAAATTCACAAGAGCGCACCGCTCGTTGTATTGGCCACCCTGCTGGGGGGAGGGGGAGGAGCCAAGGACAAGGGACGTTTGGGTTAGATACTCAGGGAAAGCACAGCACAGCTGGTTAGCAGGTCTCCGGCAGCCTTTTCAGGGCCTTCGAGAGGCCGGGCGAACAGCAAACGTCATGCCACGGTACCCAAAGCTGTCTGTGCAACAGCGCGTCCCAGATGTGACATCGGGAGGGGGGAGGTTGGGCAGCGTGTCCATCTGGAGGATGTAGGAGGCGGTCGTGTGGTGGTAGTAGATGGGGAGGGCGTGGCAGGCTGAAGCCATGTGGGCAGGAGTGGAAGAGGAGGAGGAGGAGCAGGCAGCGGCGGCGGCGAAGGGAGGGCCGGTGCCTTGGACCTCGGAGCCGTAACCCTGGCTGCCGGTCAGGCTGGGCATCCGACGCAGAGACACCCTGCCCGGCAGGAAGTGGGCCAACGCCCCGGATTCGGCCGAGCCGGACAGCGCCTGGCTCTCTACCAACCTCTGGGATCCCAAGGCATGCTGGGGGTCCACAAGCCGATGGCGGACGCTGCTCGGCATGACAGGCGCTGGAACGAGAGAAGGAGACGCAGGTGAGGATTGAGAGGCCGGGCTGGGGGGCAGCAAGCCGAGGCGACGGGCACCGCTGAAACCAGAGCGGGCGGCAGAGGCGAGGGGACCGCGGGTATGGCGCGCCCTCCACCCCCACTGACACCTAAAGATCTGTGCGGATGGAGGCCAACAGGGATGGAGCCATGCCACCCACTGGCTGAGCGTCCCTCCCGGCGGCTTCTGGTCACTGCCCGTGGCCCAGTCTTGAACGGAAGAGGGGCTCCCCAGCATTTCTCCTGGGATTCTCTCTTTTTTGTACAGCTAATGAATAGGTATCAAATTCATGGCCCTCCAGATGGTATGGACTACAGTTCCCACCATCCCCTGCCAGCACATGCTGGCAGAGGATGATGGGAACTGTAGTCCATACCATCTGGAGGGCCATGAGTTTGACACCTGTGAGCTAGTGGAATGTAGGAGTGTGGAAACACATCTGGTTCACCAGATAAGCCTCTGCAACTCAGGAGTGGGGAATCAAACCCGGTGCCAGACCCCCGCCGGAATCTCCTGCACCCCCTCCTCTGTGTTGCCAGTGGGACTTCGTCCTTCAGCCCAGCAGAACAGAGTTCTTTTAAAATGCAACCCAGTTAAGAACCTCCTCCAGTGAAACACACACGTGGCCGACTTGGACCTAGGAGCCCCGAGGGCCTCCAAACTGTGAAGAAGGGGCCACATGGCCCTTCCGTACCCCTGCCCTGTCAAGTAAGCCCAGAAAGGCCACATCTAGAATATTTCTACCCCAGCCCTGCTTGAAGGACCTCACCAGACCCAGCCTGTGGCTCTCTTTTCCCCATCTCATCCTCAAACACGCTGGATAGGAATCCCACGCGCTTCCTCGGGGAGGGGGGGGGAGGGGGGATCTGCTTAATGACAAGTTTCTAACCCTCAAGAATAGATCAAGGGGGGAAATGCAGAAACTAGGGAACTTTCTCTCAAAAGATTGGGGAAAAATACACAAAAGCAGAGAAGGGCAACGAGGATGGTTGAGGGACTGGAGCACCTTCCTTATGAGGAGAGGCTGCAGCGTTGGGGACTCTTTAGTTTGGAGAGGAGACGTCTGAGGGGGGATATGATTGAAGTCTATAAAATTATGCATGGGGTAGAAAATGTGGACAGAGAGAAATTTTTCTCTCTTTCTCACAATACTAGAACCAGGGGGCATTCATTGAAAATGCTGGGGGGAAGAATTAGGACTAATAAAAGGAAACACTTCTTCACGCAACATGTGATTGGTGTTTGGAATATGCTGCCACAGGAGGGGGTGATGGCCACTCACCTGGATAGCTTTAAAAAGGGCTTGGACAGATTTATGGAGGAGAAGTCGATCTCTGGCTACCAATCTTGATCCTCCTTGATCTCAGATTGCAAATGCCTTAGCAGACCAGGTGCTCGGGAGAAACAACCGCAGAAGGCCATTGCTTTCACCTCCTGCATGTGAGCTCCCAAAGGCACCTGGTGGGCCACTGCGAGTAGCAGAGTGCTAGACTAGATGGACTCTGGTCTGATCCAGCTGGCTAGTTCTTATGTTCTTAACAGTGGGCTGCGGAAGCCTGTTTTATACAGAGTCAGACCTTAGGTCCCTAAAGGTGAGTCTCAAATCCTGCGTCCAGAAGGGGCCCTCCAGGATCTCCAAAGACGGTCTTTAAAGCCACTTGTTCCTTGAGCCTTTTAAGTGGAGATGCAGCCTGGGATCGAACCCGGGACCCGCTGTATGCAAAGCAGACACTCTTCCACTGAGCCACGGCTCCTCCACCCCAAGCTGAGTCCCTGGGTATAAGTGGGAGAGCAGCTGCACACCATGACCTTCGCCCCCTAGGCCCTCACTCTGTTTTCAGCGCTTGGCAGGAGAGGAAAAGGAGTCCACGAAGGTTTGTCCTACCAGGAAGTCCTGCTAGGATGCCCCACCCCCACCCCTGCCCTTACCACTCCGCCCAGGATGCTGGAAAAGAGGTCAAAGAAGAGCAGGAGAAAAAGGAGGCGGTGGGTTAGGCTCTGTGCTCAAGAGAGGAAGGAAGCAGGGTGCTCGCTCGGCATTTAGTCCAGCGGGTGGCAAAGAGTCCTAGGAAAGAAGCCTCAAACCCGGGTATCTCCAGAAGGACTGGTCCTCTGAGCCAAGAGATGGGCGGTCACTGAACCTGCGTCCCAAGAGCAAGGCTGCGTCTGGCATTGGCCGATCGGGGTGGGCGGGCGGAAGAGAGAGAAAGCGTTCATTGGTCATCTGATGGAAGCTGCCCAGCCAGGAGCGCCAGGGCGGCCCAACGCCCTCCCAACCCAGCCTTATTCGCCCACACAGTTCTGGCCACCTCGAGGGGGAAAGAGGGCACCGGCAGACCCCTCCCGCTCTCCCCAACAGTGCACAGCAGAGCTGCCCTCCTCCCCAATTTCACGATGCCTGGAAGTCCTCTATCACCCCAGGCCACGCCAGGTCCAGGCTGCCCACTGGTGCAAAGAGAAATTAACAGATTGCCCGAGGCTCCCTTTGCAATCCCAGGTGGCAGGCGTCTGGCTGCAGGGAGCACTCTGCACATGTGCAGAGGCACAACATTATAGGATTGGCTTTCTTTCAGTCCATCCAAATCCCTGATACAGGAAGAAACAGTTGAAAAGAGCCAGCAGGGGTCTGCAGCCTGTGGCTCTCCAGATGTTCATGGACTACAAATCCCATCAGTCCCTGCCAGCATGACCAATTGGCCATGCTGGCAGGGGCTGATGGGATTTGTAGTCCATGAACATCTGGAGAGCCGCAGGTTGCAGACCCCTGCCTCAAAGCATCTCTGTTCAGGGTAAAGAAGAAGAAGAAGAGTTTGGATTTATATCCCCCCTTTCTCTCCTGTAGGAGACTCAAAGGGGCTTAAAATCTCCTTGCCCTTCCCCCCTCACAACAAACACCCTGTGAGGTAGGTGGGGCTGAGAGTGCTCCGAAGAGCTGTGACTAGCCCAAGGTCACCCAGCTGGCGTGTGTGGGAGTGCACAGGCTAATCTGAATTCCCCAGATAAGCCTCCACAACTCAAGCGGCAGAGCTGGGAATCAAACCCGGTTCCTCCAGATCAGAGTGCACCTGCTCTTAGCCACTGCTCTTAGCCACTACGCCACTGCTGCTCCAGATACTTCATACACCGGAAAAGTCACAACAGGCTTGGATGTGTCCCTCTCTTGTTTCCTGGCATACAGAGAGGCCCCAAGATAAGGCTGGAACTCTGACAAGAACCCCGGTGGGTTCGCACTCAGAGCCCGCCTCCAGCTGCTTCCCACCAGGCAGACGTCTCCAAAACACAAAGCTACATCCCGCTAACACACAAGCCTCAATATAAAGTGCACATATAATTGAACTACACAAAAACTCTACACTCTTATGGTGTCTTGTATGTTTGTATATTTAATTGCATGTCTCAATTGTATGTGATGAGTAAGAGTTCTATGTTTGGTAATAAGTATTTGTTATGTGTTAGAACAGTGGTGGCGAACCTATGGCACGGGAGCCAGAGGTGGCACTCAGAGCCCTCTCTGTGGGCACATGCAAACAGAGTCACCCCCAACACCCCATCTAGGCTGGCCTGGGCCGCTGGGCTCCATTATTCGCATTAAACCTAAGTCCTAGTTTTGGGAAAGCAGTGTAGGTGACCCTGATAAGCGCTGTTAAACCCCACTGATTTTCATGCAAAGAACTAAAGCGCGATCCTTTACCTGGGAGCAAGCTCGGTTGCGGGCAATGGGCTTGCTTCTGAGTAAACCCTCCTAGGGTCGTGATTCACCCATTGGAAGAGTTGCACAGTTGCTTCAAAGCAGAACTGAGAACCACAGAAGCTTACGCCGCGGTAACGCATCACACCTTGGAGCCAGCTGTTTTTTTTCTAAACTAAAACCTCAAGTAATTTCAGGTTAAATTGCCAGAGTTGCTGGCACCTTTAGATGCATAAAACAAGTGGGGCTTTAGGTTGCAATTTTAAGCAACCGCCCTCAAATTATAGAAAAAGGTTAAGCCATCACTGTATGTTAGAACTAGGCCAGGGGTCGGGGAACCTCATGACTCTCCAGATGTTCAGGAACATACAATTCCCATCAGTGCCTTTCTGTCAGTGCATGGCCCAATTGTGGCCATATGCTGGTAGGGGCTTTGATGGGAATCTGTAACAGTTCCTGAACTTTATCAGAAGAAGCTGCAGGAGGTCTCCCTACCCCTGGGCTTTCAAACATTAGCAAATAGTAGTAGTTTGTTAGGTAAAGCTACAAGTGGATTGTGGTGGGTTTTCCAGGCTGTGTGGCCGTGGTCTGGTGGATCTACATAAAAACTACATAAAAATACACGGTGGACCTACATAAAAATACAAGGCCACACAGCCCGGAAAACCCACCACAACCAGTTGAATCGACGCCGTGAGAGCTCTTCGACACCACAAGTAGATGTTTAGAAAATCACACTAGCTCAGATGATGGTTGACGCAACCTTTTTTGAGACCGAAAGTGCGTCTAAACGGCAAACCTCCCAAAACCCACTCTTGATTTATTGCAAAGTGCCAACACGGCAATTTAAATCTGGAATATTGAGGTTTTGAAGTTTTAGAAAAAATGGTTGGCTCAGAGGGCATGCATACTACTCAAGAGTAAGCTTGGTGGTAGTCGGTGGCTTTGCTTTTAAAAGCAACCATGCAACTCTTGCGAACGGGTGAATCACTTCACTGTAGGAGTAAAGTTTACTCAGAAGCAAGCCACATTGCCAGCAATTGAGAGCTTTACTCCCAGGAAATAAAGGATAAAGCACTTTTAGTTCTTTTGCATGAGAAAATCCCAGTGGGGTTTAACACGCTTTAACAGGGTTGCCTACACTGCTCTTCAAAAACTAGGTCTTAGGTTTGAAATGCTTATAATCGAGCTCCAGCGGCCCAGAGCCAGCCTAGATGTGGGGGGGGGGCAATTTCCCCCCACATGATGAACGCTGTTTGTGCGTGCCCACAGAGAGGGCTCTGAGTGCCACCTCTGGCACCCGTGCCATAGGTTCGCCATCACTGTCCTAGCTCAATAAATGCACTTTATATTGAGTCTTGTGTATTGGCAGGATGTAGCTTTGTGTTTTGGAACTTGACGGCTACACACTCTTGGATGTTGGTTGATAAGACTCCCCTTGTCTCCCCCAGAGCCAGCCGACACCTACACTGCGCCGACACGGGAGAGATGATTTCCTCGTCCAAGTCGTCCATGTCGTCGGTCATGATGAAGTGGGAGGGGTTGGGCCGGGAAGGAGCGCCCATCCAGCTGGGGTCGATGTTGAGGGCGGCCACCAGCACGTGGATGCCCGGGTTGTTGACAATCTGGAAGCCACACAGCAGCTCCACCTGCTGCCACCCGATTGAGCCTCTCCGCCAGAGCCACCCCGGCCAGCCTTGCGGCTCGGCGCACAGGAGGGGAAGGAAGAGCCGCACAAAGCGCACCTCGGGTCAGCGGGCAGAGCAACGCCCTGCTGCATCCCAGAATGCCCTGCCCTGTCTGGGCGGCACCTCCAGAGGGCCTTTCAGATCTTCTGGCCGGGAAGGGGGACCGCTCCTGGTCGCTTCTTTCAGCTGTGCAGGGGAAGCAACAGAGGCCCAGCGGTGTGGGGGGAGGAAGGGCTGCCTCAAGGCTCCTCTGCATGAGGGGTGCCCAAGAGGAGGGGAATCAGGAGGAGCAGCAGCGGCACACTCACTTGGCGGTCAAGATCTTATGATCCACGTCATCCAGGGAAGAGCTGTGCGCCACGTGGAACGTTCCAAACAGGGTGTTCCTTTTCTTTTTAATTTTTTCAGCCTGGAAAAGAGTCACAGACGCACATCGCTCGAGGGCTGGGTCAGAGTCCAGTGGCGCCAGACAGACTAGCAGGATTTTGGAGGTACAGTCACAGCCTCCCTTGGTCGGCGGGCACCCTCCGCGTACCTACTTATATCGAGCTAAGAGTGCTTTTGACTTCCTCCAAAGGCTCCCCCCCCCCAAAAAAAAAACTCGTGGAGTCGCTTTCGTCAGGTGCTTCTGCCACTCGCACCTTTCGCTTTGGCTAAGAGCAGCTGTTTCTCCAGCGTTCTAGCTTCTTGGGACGTTGTAGTACTTTCGCACTCTCTACCTCGTGGGTCAGGGCTGCAGCCACTTCTGCCAGAGCCTCAGGGGCCGCACTCAGGCTGCTGTGCTGCGACTCCAGCCTCCTTTTCTCCTCACAAGCTCTTCTGAAGCGCCATGCGCACCTGCAGGGAGGGAGATCGGCAGAGCGCCCGCTGCGGTGTTTCAGGAGGGCACTCTGGTGCACTCACCTGAGAGGCAGGCAGGCAGGCAGGGCCAGTGGCCTGCAGTGGCAGCTCAGTCACCTGCCAGCTGTCTTGGTGGCTGCCGGGGGCCACTCCCAAGACAGTCTGTGGAAAACAGAGCCGTGTCCCAAGTGCAGCTCAAATCACCCTGCGCTCCAGAACTGCTCCACTCCCCACTCCTTTTCTTCTGAGGCTGCGTGGAAGAATTCTGCTCATCACATTTCAAGCTTATTTATTTATTTGTTAAATTTATAGGCCACCTCACCCCCGAAGGGCTCGAGGCGGCTCACAATGTGGCTGTACACTAGGACAGCAAATCAATACAACACAAACTTAAACCCATTAAAACTTAAGCAGCAGTTACTAACAATAATATAAGTTAAAAATTAAAACAGAAGTTGTTTAAAAACAGGGGCCCGATCTAAAGGCAAAAAAGGGAGGGAGTAGGCGGGGCCCGAGATGGAATCGGGGCCCGACCAAGATGGAAAAAAAAAAGAGGCAGACTCAGTTTTCAGTGGGGGCAGTAGAACCGCAGCTGGCCTCCCCAAAGGCCCGGTGGAATAACTCGGTCTTACAGGCTCTGCGGAACTCACCAAGGTCCCGCAGGGCCCGGACAGCTGGAGGTAGAGCGTTCCACCAGGCAGGGGCCAGGGCCATAAAGGCCCTGGCCCAGGTCGAGGCCAGCCGCATCGTCGCAGGGCCAGGGGTCACCAGCAGTTCTGCCACCGCCGAACACAACGGCCTATGCGGGACATAAGGGGTGATGCGGTCCTGTAGGTATGAGGGCCCCATGCTGCGTAGGGCCTTAAAGGTCAGTACCAGCACCTTGAAAACGATCCGGAACTCCACTGGGAGCCAGTGCAGGCGGCACAGCACAGGGGTGATATGATCTGAATAATCACCACCTGTCAAAAGCCGAGCCGCCGCATTCTGGACCAGCTTCAGCTTCCAGATCAGTCGCAAGGGAAGGCCCAAGTAGAGCGAGTTACAGTAATCAGTAAGCTACTTCCTGGGGGAGGGTCTTTCAATGGACACTTCCCCCTGCCTTTTATCTACCTGCCAATTGTCACCAATGGGTAATTCAGGAGACCTCTGGGCAGAGGAGAACAGTGGCCAATCCCCACCCACCCCCATTCCAAACCCCCTTCCCATCATGCTGTACAATCCTTCTAGCCAGTGGTGGGATCCAAGCATTTTAATAACAGGTTCCGATGGTGGTGGATTCAAATGATGGCGCTGGCCGCCACGATGCAGCCTCTCCAATCCCTATTGGGCAAGTAGGAGGTTGCTTTAGTAACCCCTTCTCGGCACCCAAAAAAAATTAGTAACCAATTCTAGAGAAGTGGTGAGAACTGGTTGGATCCCACTTCCTAGCCCTACAGAGCCACAGAGGTGGAAGGCGAAGAGGGCTTCTGCTCAAAACCAGACACATTTTTCCCCCCAGAAAACAGGATTTCAGTCAAGTAGCATCTCAGAGACCAACACGATTCCCAGGGGAATCAGCTTTCGAGAGTCGAAGCTCCCTTTGCCAGGTACACGTTAAGAGTGGAGATCCCTGAGCCTTATATCGCAGCTGGTACTCCACTCTAATTTGGATCTCTGCCTCACGAAAGCTCCTCCCCCCAAAATCTTGCTGTTCTCTAGGGTGCAGCTGGACTTGAATCCAGACCAACAGAGTTGCCCTCTGAAAAACTCTCAGGAAACACACAGAACGTATGACTGAGGCTGCAGTTTGTGTTTGGCTTTCAGTCTTATTTCAAAACACATTTTGCCTGGGTTAGTGGCAACGGCCCAGGCTCACAAGTGATGAATTCTGAACAGAAACGTGTGGGGCAAAGGGCCCCGGGGCCGGACAATTGGAGCCCCCACTGGCACCAGCTGCCTGCTGCGAGCTTGCTTCTGCCTGGGTGCAACAAAGGTGTTTCCGGTCACCTCCGTGCGCCTGGTCTACTGCTGGTTCCCAGTCTGTTTACCTGATCTCCTGTGCCGTGACCTGTGGAATTGACCCGTGACTACACCTTCGCCTTGACCCATTGGACTGTCTTCTGACTACGCTCTTGTCTGCCGCCTGTTCTGTCCTGCGAGACTGGACCCGGTCACGCCCTGCCTGCCTGCCTGCCTGCCTGCTGCACACTGCCCACCCAGCAGCTCTGCCCCTCCACCCGAGGGCTGCTCCCAGCCGTGGCCTACCTGCTCCAGCTCTTGCTCGGCGTACTTCTGCCTGCTGAGCTCGTTCTCCGTCCCCTCCCGCAGCTCCCGCAGCCGATGGGCCTCTTGCTTGGCCACGCTGATCTCGTCCTGCAGCCGCTTCTCCAGAGAGACCTTCTCCACCTCCACCGTGCGGTGCTCTTCCTGGGCCTTCTGGAGCCTGCGAGGGCCGGGGGCAAGGAGGGGGGGGGGGGGCAATTAATCTTCATGGGAAGAGTTTGGGGACTCGTCTCATAGTCATCCAATACTGCTTGAGTTGCTGCTTTGTTATTACATATTAATGCTGACAAAATAAGCCTCCAAATGGAGTGCAATCACAGCAGGCTTTTTAAACTTATATATTTCTTTTAGGAGCAGCAGTGGCGTGGTGGTTAGGAGCAGGTGCACTCTAATCTGGAGGAACCGGGTTTGATTCCCCACTCTGCCGCCTGAGCTGTGGAGGCTTATCTGGGGAATTCAGATTAGCTTGTGCACTCCAGCACATGCCAGCTGGGTGACCTTGGGCTAGTCACAGTTCTTTGGAGCTCTCTCAGCCCCACCCACCTCACAGGGTGTTTGTTGTGAGGGGGGAAGGGCAAGGAGATTGTCAGCCCCTTTGAGTCTCCTTACAGGAGAGAAAGGTGGATATAAATCCAAACTCCTCTTCTTGTAGTCCATGAACATCTGGAGAGCCACAGGTTGCAGACCCGTGTCTTAGACTAAATCCCGGCTGCCTAAACTTGCCAAAAAACTGAAGCACAGCCTGAGAAGGGAACTGGCCGGAGTGTGCAGGAGAAAGAAGAAGAGGAAGAAGAAGAAGAAGAAGAGGAGGAGGAGGAGGAGGAGGAGTTTGGATTTATATCCCCCCTTTCTCTCCTGCAGGAGACTCAAAGGGGCTGACAATCTCCTTGCCCTTCCCCCCCTCACAACAAACACCCTGCAAGGTGGGGCTGAGAGAGCTCCAAGAAACTGTGACTCGCCCAAGGTCACCCAGCTGGCGTGTGTGGGAGTGCACAAGCTAATCTGAATTCCCCAGATGAGCCTCCACAGCTCAGGCGGCAGAGCGGGGAATCGAACCCGGTTCCTCCAGATTAGATACATGAGCTCTTAACCTCCTACGCCACTGCTGCTCCTGTGAAAGGGAAGGCAGCCAGTGTGCCAGGAATGACACAGCCTGGCCTGCAGAGTCGGTGCAACGCGGCAAGGAGAAGGGGCTGCAGCTTAGTGGCACAGCATCTGCGGAAGGCCGCCAGTTCAATCCCCGTCTTCTCCAGTTAATAAAGGACCAGGCAGCAGGTGAGGTGGAAAACCTCAGCCTGAGACCCTGGAGAGCTGGCTGGCCATGCTGGCCATGCTGGCAGGGGCTGATGGGAATTGTAGTCCATGAACATCTGGAGAGCCACAGGTTGCAGACCTCTGGTGTAAGAGCTCCGTGGAGGAGGCCAGACAGGGAGAAAAGCCCCGGAACTGAGACACCGTCCGACCGAGGGATTCTCTGCTTGGACGTGCAGGGACTCCGAGGCCCAGCAGAGGGCAGCAGACCAGCAACCGGCAAGCAAGTTCTTCTGCCCAGAGGGGGGAGTTTCTAGACAGCCATGAAGAAAGACACTCCGTCCCTTCAGCTCTGCCCGGTAATTATAAGGACCCCCCTCTCAAACCAGCATTGATGCTCAACTCAAAATCATGACAGCACTCTCAGCATCAAAAGGACATCAGAGTTTATCATATTAACAAGTGAACAACATTTTATCGCCATCCATTTAACTTACTGCTTTTTATTGTTGTAAGTTTTAACTGCTGCGGCTGAATTGTTTTATTGCACTGTTTTATGTGATTTGTGTTGTTCACCGCCCTGAGCCCTAGTGGGAAGGGTGGGATATAAATTTTAAAATAAATAAAAATAAACAAATGTAGTGACGAAGGTTTTCAGGCCAGAATCAACTGGCTGTTGTGGGTTTTCCGGGCTGCGTGGCCACGGTCTGGTAGTTTTCTGTTCTAATGTTTTGCCCGCATCTACGGCTGGCAGCTTCAGAGGTATATTGGTAAGATGGAGAGAAAAACATCTCACCATCTCATGCTTCTGAAGGTATCGGTCATAAACGTGGTACAAAAGCTACAAGACCACGGCCACACAGACCGGAAACCCAGAACACCAAATGAACACAAGATTGGCAAAAAAATTTGTTGGAGAAAGGATTGGCAGGCAATCACACACGCACACACAAAGTGGCCTTACAAAAAGTCAGACCCTGGGTCCTTCGCAGTCAGTATTGTCTACTCGGGCTGGCTGAGCAGCTGTCCGGGGACTCAGGCAGAGATCTTTTATGCCGCCTCTTAGAATCACAGAGTTGGAAGAGACCCCAAGGGCCTTCAAGTCCATCCCCTTGCAATGCAGGATCACACAATCAAAGCACTCCTGTCAGTTCTTTCTCACAATACTAGAACCAGGGGGCATCCATTGAAAATGCTGGGGGGAAGAATTAGGACTAATAAAAGGAAACACTTCTTCACACAACGCGTGATTGGTGTTTGGAATATGCTGCCACAGGAGGTGGTGATGGCCACTAACCTGGGTAGCTTTAAAAGGGGCTTGGACAGATTTATGGAGGAGAAGTCGATCTGTGGCTACCAATCTTGGTCCTCTTTAATCTGAGATTGCAAATGCCTTAGCAGACCAGGTGCTCAGGAACAGCAGCAGCCGCAGCAGAAGGTCATTGCTTTCACCTCCTGCACATGAGCTCCCCAAGGCACCTGGTGGGCCACTGCGAGTAGCAGCAGAGTGCTGGACTAGATGGACTCTGGTCTGATCCAGCAGGCTTGTTCTTATGTTCTTATGGCCATCCAGCTGATTGTGTGTTCCTGCATTGCAGGTGGTTGGATTTGATGGTGCTTGGGGGTCTCTTCCAACTCTATGATTCTGGAGGCCCTGGGGAACGGCTGGGAAGAGTGCCCAGAGGAGCGCATCCACGCGTAATTCAATGGCTGCAGATGCAGGAAGGGGAAGCAGCCTTTGGAGAGGAGCATCCAGTCCACTGGGGCTGGGAGGAGGCAGAACTGGAAGGAAGCCGAGGGGGCAGGCTGGGGAAGGAGGAGGCTGCCCGTGAAGATGAAACAAAGCCAGCCAGCCCTGCGAGGAAGGCGAACAAAGCAAGAGTCCAAGGCTGGGAACGAGGCCTCTGCAACTGAGCCGGAAGGCGTCCTTCACAGCCCTTCCTCCCGGGGCTCCACAGGACTGCTCTTTGCTTCACAAGGATGGAGACTCCCAGGTGACCGTGAGGAAGAAGTCTCTCTCTCTCTCTCTCTCTCTCTCTCTCTCTCTCTCTCTCTCTCACACACACACACACACACACACACACACACACATTGCCAGGAATGTTAAAAATGTGCCCCCAGGAAAATGAGGCTCTGGCAGACAAATAAACACATCTTGAGGAAAAGGAGGGGGAGCCGGGAGCATCTCGTCGCAGACTGTCCACTGGTGGAGTTTTGCAGAGATGCCACATGTCCGCTGGAGGACAGTGTTAGCTGTTTGGAAGGGTTTTTTTAAAAAAACCCAGGAAGTGCTAAACTCCCATCGCTCATGGTCGTGGATTTGTCCGACGGTTTGTTTCCGGTTTGCCAAGGGAGCTACAACACGCCTTCATCTCCAATCAGCAGATGTTCACAGACTCAGTGATAATGTGTGTGCTCTGGAACCCGGCACTCCGCCAATCCTGCTTCTGGCTCAAGGTTGCTGCAAAATGGGGGCTCCAAGCCCCCCAGGAGAATAGCGGGGCCCACTCAGAAGGGGTACAAGCAGCGGGGGATCAGCCTGTTCTGCCAAAGGTACCGGGTAAGAAGACTTTTCTGTTTCTTGCAGCCCTTGAGATGGACGACTGTCGATTCTGGAAGCTGTGGAAGTTGCTGATGCCCAGAACTCTGTGGCCAGCCTCCAAGTGACCGGCAGCAGGTCCAAGCCCCCAGGACACAACTTCAGGTCAAACTTGTTGCCACAGGAAGATGAAAGAAGTGGCTTTGGTGGCGAACCTATGGCACTCCAGATGTCCATGGACTACCATTCCCATCAGGCCCTGCCAGCATGGTCAATTGCATAAGCATTTTATTGTCATTGTGTACGCACAACGAAAATTACAGCAGCATCCCTCGATGCACACAATGTCAGACTCATACCCCCATCCTCCGCTGCATACCTTCCCTGCACCACCTATCCTCTACACACAGCCCCCAAACACATCAACGACGAGAGCTTAGCTTGGAGTTCAGCATAGCCACAGCTCTAGAGTAGAAGCTGTCTCTAAGCCTCTTTGTCCTAGTTTTGATAGACCTGTATCGTCTGCCGGATGGTAACAGTTCAAAAAGAGAGTGTGCTGAAGGAGACGGGTCTCTCAGAATATTTTGGGCTTTTTTTAGGCCCAATTGGCCATGCTGGCAAGGGCTGATGGGAATTGTAGTCCATGAACATCTGGAGTGCCATAAGTTCGCCATCACGGGGCTAGAGAAAGCCCCCAGGCAGGGCCTCTCAGTGGCTCCTAGCCACAGCTGACTATGTAATTGGTGTGCACCTGGGGCCTGTGGCCACACATGTCTTTGTGGCAGCTACACCACTGCCTGCCAGCCTCTATTGAATCCTGCGGGGAATCAGAATGCTGAGACATAGGCAGGAAAACTCCAGGCCAGGACACCTCTGGTCTATTTCTTTAGGGAGTGTTTCCCCTTGCTTCCTCCCTATCACAAGAGCCTCCGTCCAGAAGCAACCAGAAAGATCTGCAACAGAAGCTATTGATGCGCCCAGCCCCAATGAAAGGGACCACCTCTGACTCATGCTGCCCCCTCCCCGGCATCTTTATTGATTGATTGATTGATTGATTGATTGATTGATTGATTGATTGTTTAGTTTTATATACCGTCCTGTCCCCGAAGGGCTCTGGGCGGTGTACAAGTCAAATCATAATACAACTAAATACAATTAAAACTAAACAATTAAATTCCAATATAGATAGATTACTAATCCCCTTTAAAAAATCCTTTAAAACAGTGGTTAATACAATTAAATCAAAGTCAAGGCACCCGGTAAAATCCATTTTTAAAACCCTCCCTAAATGGGAAGACTGTTGGCTCCATCAATAAAAAGATGTAAACAGAGATGGGGACAGAAGGGGAGGGGGGCACCTTTATTCCTGACAGGTTGGCGGGGGGGGGGGGCTCACCTTTCCTGGAGGTCATGCAGGCTCTGCTCTGCCCGGTGCAGCCCCTCGAGGTCCTTCATCATCTTCTTCATGTGCTCCTTGGAGTAGCGATTCTGGATGTAGGCAAACCAGCAGCCCCCCACGCCGATCACAATTGACACCACCAGCATGAAGTCTTTCAAGTGGTTGTGACGGGTCGCTGGGGAGACAAAGGCCACAGTGGGGGGGATGAAGGGAGGAAGCCCACCCCCCTGCTGCCCCCTTCCTTCACTTTGATGCGGAGATGGGCGGCTGCCGTGGCTTTCCAGGCAGGGCAAGAAGCCAGGAACCCGCCGGCCGAGCTTCTGGCAGGTCCAATGTCTGATGGCGAAAAAGCAGGCAGACCCCACCCTACCCCACCCAGCCCTCCAGGGAAGGTCGGCATTTCATGTCCTTTTCTCTGTGCCCCAATAGTAGAGGTGAACTGAGGGGCAATTAGAAACAGGGCATTTTCTGCAGTGGCCCCTTGGCTTTGGAGCACCCGCCCCCTTGTGGCTCACTGGGTTCTTCCTGAACTTTCCTCTGGCACTGGGCCAAATGCCTATTTTTACCCACACATTTGATGAGGAGGAGGAGGAACAGAAGAAGAAGTAGAGGAGGATGAGTTTGGATTTATCCTTTGTCTCCTGTAAAGAGTCTCAAAGCAGCTTACAAGCTCCTGTCCTTCCTCTCCCCACAACAGACACCCTGTGAGGTTAGTGGGGCTGAGAGAGTTCTGAGAGAACTAGGACTAGTCCAAGATCACCCAGAAGGCTTCATGTGTAGGAATAGGGAATCAAACCGGGTTCTATTGTTGTTGTTGTTGTTGTTGTTGTAGATTTCACAGCTGCCAGATCTTTAGCTGGTTGTTGGCCTTCCTTACAATTCGTGCCTCACCCAGAGGCCTAGGAAGTTGTAATGTATCGGCGTAGTATTTGTTTATCATTATAGATAGATAGATAGATAGATAGATAGATAGATAGATAGATAGATGGATGGATGGATGGATGGATGGATGGATGGATGGATGGATGGATGGATGGATGGATGGATGGATGGATGGATGGATGGATGGATGGATGGATGGATGGATGGATGGATGGATGGATGGATGGATGGAGAGGGAGGGAGGGAGGGAGGGAGGGAGGGGTGGAGGGAGGGAGGGAGGGATGGGTGGAGGGAGGGAGGGAGGGATGGAGGAGGATTAGATTCAGGAGGGAGGAGGAGGAGGGAGGGAGGAGGAGACCACCGCCACCATCCCCAAAGGGCTCTGGGCAGTTTACAACAAAACAACAAAACTAATACAATAAAACCAGCACATAATTTAGATAAATACATTAAAATCTTAATACAGATAAAACCTCAATTATATGTGGCGCCCCAGAACCACATATAATTTACACGGTTTGTGTTCAAAGGCTGGTTTTTAAGATTTACATTGTAAGCTGGCTTGAGTTCCGCAGCTAAATGTATTGCATAAAATAAAAATGAACGATTGTGATGTGGTTTTAATCATAAGCCACCTGAACAGGATGCCAGAGAGGTGGCATAGAAACATTCTGGACACCATAAATCTGCATGGGGCCGGATCCTGCCAAGGGGCAGACATCCCTGCCAGAAGGAGGAGATCTTTGCCTAGCTGCAAAGGAGCAGCAGTCTTGGTCTGGGTGGGGGGATGAATGGCAGGGGGGATGAATGGCAGGCTTCTTTTAAGGGGGGGAGATGTGGGGTTTGCTCTTCTATTTTTGCTTTTAAACTGAAAACATTTTCAACCGTCGCTGTAAGCTGCCTTGAACCACAAGGATAGGTGCAATACTGATATTTTAATAACTTTAATAAGTGCTCGGCCAGTTTGCCCAGGTCAGCCGTGGGGACCCTCCTGCCTTTTCCACGGAGTATGGATGAGGTCTCCTGCAAGAAGGACTCCTTGCTTCACCTAGCATGGAAAGATTCCCAGGAGGCTGTTGTGTAACCCCCTCGGGGTTGGGGGGGGGGGGGGAGACCGTTCAGTCTCCGAACATCACAAAGGCTTTCTAAGGAGAAGGGAGCAAGCGGACCATGGCAGGATTTAGAGATTAGCCTGGCAGCGATCCACGCAGCCCTGAGCTGGGCTCTGAACAAGGAAAGGCCCATTCTTCAAGGGATTATTACCTTTGGGTTCAGAAAAGCCTGCTCCCAGCAACAGATTCAGGGGCAAGAGGTGTGGGCCTCCCCCTTTCCCTCTGGCATCCAAAGAAGGAGCACAGACACTTGGGCACCAGAGCCTCACACGAGGAGCTCCAGAACTCAGTCCCCTGCTGCTAAATTATCCATGAAGCTCTGCCTTTTTGACCATCTTCCCTTCTGGCTGGCTTGTTCTTTTTTTTGTGGGGGGGGGGGTGTACATGCCTTATGTCAGTGGTGGCGAACCTATGGCACAGGTGCCAGAGGTGGCACTCGGAGCCCTGTCTGTGGGCACGCGCCCTTGGGGAGTTCCTCGGCCATGTGGGGAGGAAATCGCCCCACATCTATAGGCTGGCCCTGGGTCACTGGAGACTCGGGATTATTAGCATTAAACCTATGAGCTAGTTTTGGGGAAGCAGTGTAGGTAACCCTGTTAAGCACTGTTAAACCCCACTGATTTTCATGTGAAGAACTAAAGCACGATCCTTTACCTGGGAGTAACCTCGGTTGCTGGCAACGGGGCTTGCTTCTGAGTAAACCCTCCAAGGGTTGTGATTCGAAGAGTTCCATGGTTGCTTCAAAGCAAAGCCACCGACTACCACCAAGCTTACTCCCAAGTAACGCGCGCCTCGGAGCCAACCGTTTTTTCTAAACTAAAACCTCAGTATTCAGGTTAAATTGCCGTGTTGGCACTTTGCAATAAATAAGTGGGGTTTGGGTTGCAGTTTGGGCACTTGGTCTCGAAAAGGTTCGCCACCACTGCCTTATGTATTACCCAGTTCTACATCTGGGAAACAAAAAAGAGGCTAAATATGAGCAATCAGTGTGATGCAGCGGCATAAAAGGCTAATGTAATCTTGGGGTGTATCAATAGAGGCATAATATCCAAATCGTAAGAGGTCATTGGTACCAGACCGACCCATGATGGGTTAGGGGGGCCCTGTCTCTAGCCATCCTGCCAACCCTTGGGATGCCCAGCAGTGCAGTGCCAAAGTGCCCTTTTCTGCACTGGCTCAGTGTGCCCACGACAGAAAACCTTGTCTGAACTTGTCCTCACCTGTATCTCACTTGCAAACTATCTGCTTCATCCCCTTCCTAAAGGAATTAAGACAAGACAATGCCTTCAGTGGGAAGGGCCCATTTCCACCTCCATCTCCGGTCTATCTGCTTCACTGAGACAAAGAACATGCTAATTGCTTCAAGGTGTTCCTGCCAGCACAATAGCAATCTTAGTTTCTTTCTCTGACTTCTCTCCAATACCACCTTCTTTGCACCACCACTGTTTTACAGCTGTGATAAAGTCCGTTCCCTGCCACCTTTGGGCACTCCCTGGCTTAGCCCATTAATGCCAAGTGCCCAACATTATCATTAAGTACTATACCCATTACTTGAGCATTACTGCTCAAGTTGAGCACTCTCCTTCTGTCTTTCTCTGGAAAGGAAAGGCTTCCCTTTGTCTTGGGAGACTAAGGGTCACTCTGCATAACTCTGAGGGCTCATTTCTCCCTATAACTAGCCCCCTCTTCAAACAGTGTTTAATATCGCCTGGACACCTCTCTGTCTGTTGATATTGTTCCCAATGCATTGTTTCTTATTCTACTGGAGTTTAGTGCTGGTCACTGGGGTCTGTTCATCGAGCCATTCTGCTCCAAGATAAGGTAGTACAACCCTTCTCCCACAAATCCCTCCACTTTTCCAGACCTTTCCCCTCAACTCTATACACATCCTTGAACTGTGGGTGTATCTTTTGCTGTTTTGATTACTGTGTGCTTGTATGTTTATTATTTTTACTTTTTAATAAAATCGTTAAACTGTATCTTGCTCTCTTAAGGATTCCTTGCAAAACCTACTCTCCATAACCTTTGGCAACCAAGTTTCCGAGCTCGCCCAACCTCTCATTAAGCAAGGTCTGCCCGTTCCTAAATCCCCACCCTAAAAGGGGCAGACCCAGCATTTGGGGTAACATCATAGTCCCGCTACAGACTGCACTGGCCAGGCTGCACCTGAAGTATTGTGTGCCGTTCTGAAGGTGTCACTTCAAAAAGGATGTGGACAGAATGAAGTGGGTGTGCAGGGAGAGACATGACTGCTCTCTTGAAGTATTTGAAGGGTTGTCACTTCGAAGAGGGCACAGAGCTGTTCTTATTGGCAGCAGAAACGAGGACTCACAATTATGGGTTTAAATTGCAGGCAGCAAGATTCCCACTGGATATTAGGGGGGAAAGTTACATTAATAGTTGTGCAACAGTGGAATCAGCTGCCTAGGGAGGGGGTGAGCTTTCTGTCACGGGCAGTCTTTAAGCAGTGGCTAGACGAGTGGCGGTGAACCTTTGGCACTCCAGATGCTATGGACTACAAGTCCCATCAGCCCCTGCCAGCATGGCCAATTGGCCATACAGGAAGGGGCTGATGGGAATTGTAGTCCATAACATCTGGAGTTCCAAAGGTTCGCCACCACGGGGCTAGACCAACACTTGTTAGGGATGCTCTAGGCCCGTGGTGGCGAACCTATGGCACTCCAGATGTTCATGGACTACAATGTTCATGGACTACAATTGGCCATGCTGGCAGGGTCTGATGGGAATTGTAGTCCATGAACATCTGGAGTGCCATAGGTTCGCCACCACTGCTTTAGGCTGACCCTGCATTGTAGCAGGGGCTGGACTAGATGGCCTGTCCTCCCCTTTCCAACTCTGTGATTCTATAAACCTGCTGCAGCCACAGGGGCAGAGAATATTATCTCTCTTTTTCACATAGCTTATGTAGCATCTCCCAGCGGCAGGTAGCCTGGGTTTCTAGCTCATGCTCTGTGCCAACTCAGAAAAGGGCCATGCTGGTCTCAGAAAGGGAAGCTGCAGAGCGGGCAAAGCAAAGGAATGCCAGCTCCAGCGAAGCAGAGGAGGGCACCAGGCTCCTTTGCACCACGGAGGCTCCTTTGGCTGACTGACGGGTGGGAAGCGGGATGCAAGAGGGCAGGAGAGGCTGGGAACAGAGCCGGAGAGTCTGCTTGCTGCCCCTTCGTCCGCCGGGCCAGGCCGCAGAGCCGGCACTATGGTGACTGGGTCACACAAACAAACGCCAGGCAGTAAACAAACGCTGCAGGGATGGAATTTCACAGCAAAGAGGCGCAATGTGGAGCAGTGGGGATGTTTCCTCGGCCCTTTCTCTTCAAAACGGCCACTTGTGGGCAATTTCCTAAGCTCACTCCGTGGGTTCAGCACTTCTCACCAATCCTGGCAGAAGCCCGCGAATATGCCGCCAAGATGGGTGCTTATTTTAGCAGGCCCCCGCCTATGCATGCAATGCAGCGGAGGAGCTGCAGCTGAGCCTGGTAGCACCTTAGAGACCAGCAAGAATTTTTGGGGTAGAAGCTGTTGAGAGTCCTCAGATACAGCCCCCCAGCTCTTAGATCCCAGCCAGAAGGGTGGGGGGGCAGGTGCCAAGGAAGGAATTCGGGATGCCCAGGTACGAAGCAGAGCGGCAAACCCAGCCTGATGAGAGCAGAGGAGAAACGCTTGCCGGCAGAAAAAGAGGGAGCTCAGATTACTGTGTCCTTATTCAGCCCTGAGGGGCCCTTCCTTCTGAATCTGTGAATGGCCAGAGGCAACGTGCTGCCTTCCGCTTTGCGGGACAGAAGAGGCTCCAAAACAACCCATTTCTGCACCTGCATTCTGGAAACTGCAGAAACCATGCACCACGCGCATTCTGTGTTATTGCCCCCTTCATAACCGGGCCAGAACCAAGTTCCTCTCCACCTTCTTGATGGGCTTAGGGGGCTGGACAGACCAGCAGAAGACAGCTTATCTGTTAAACAACGAATCCAGGGATGCTCTAGAGCAGGGGTGTCCAACTCTGGCGCTTCAGGTGTTCATGGACTACAATTCCCATCAGCCCCTGTTGGCATGGCCTCCGACAATACATCTCCCGATGTATGTATAAAATTATGCATGGGGTAGAAATTTTTTCTCTCTTTTTTCTCTGGCAATTATCTAGAACCAGGGGCAATCTGTATTGAAAAATAAGCTGGGGGGGGAAGAATTAGGACTAATAAAAGGAAACACTTCTTCACCGCAACGTGTGATTGGTGTTTGGAATATGCTGCCACAGGAGGTGGTGATGGCCACTAACCTGGATATAGATTTAAAAGGGGCTTGGACAGATTTATGGAGGAGAAGTCGATCTATGGCTACCAATCTTGATCCTCCTTGATCTGAGATTGCAAATGCCTTAGCAGACCAGGTGCTCGAGAGCAACAGCCGCAGAAGGCCATTGCTTTCACCTCCTGCAGGTGAGCTCCCAAAGGCACCTGGTGGGCCACTGCGAGTAGCAGAGAGCTGGACTAGATGGACTCTGGTCTGATTCAGCTGGCTTGTTCTTAAGTTCTTATGTTCTCCCAGAAACTGCTAAGCAGCTTGAAGGAGGGAAACCTCCTAGGGAGGGGGGGGGGGCAACATGCCTCCAGTCATTATCTGCCCCACTCTGGACTTTAACCGTCCAATCGGCATTTCCCTGCCTGGTTTTCATTTCCCCAGCTCCTTAAGCGAGGAGTTCAAATTACAACACGGAAACGGGGCTGACGCGGCTTGTTAATGGGACTCTGCCAATGCCGTCGGGCAGCTCATCGCCAGTTCCCAGGAACCGAAACATAACTCACCGAGCTGTAAATATTTAAAGTGGCCAGGAGAGCAAACCCCGATCGTTACAAGGCCTGATTAATCAGCCCTTCCTGACTAAAGCAGACGGTTTCCTTCACAATCCAATTCCGCAGCACGGGGAGCACACAAGGTCTCCCCACGCAGCTCCGCCCCAGAGCACCATGAGATGTGGGGCTCGAGAGGCCCAGCCCAAAGTGGGGCCTCCCATCTTTGCCGCTTCCGGGTGGAGCTTGTGGGGAGCAACAGTCGTCCTGCATTCTGGGTCAACGCCACTTAAGCAAGACGAACAGAACAGGTGAGGAGGCCTCTGCCGTGTCCAGTGCACCGGTCCACTTGGCTATCAGCCCCGCTTGGCGCTGTCTGTTCTGAAAACATTAGTTCCCTGAGGTCTGGGGAAAGGCTGATTCTCTGACCTTCTGCATGCAATACGAACATAAGAACATAAGAACTAGCCTGCTGGATCAGACCAGAGTCCATCTAGTCCAGCTCTCTGCTACTCGCAGTGGCCCACCAGGTGCCTTTGGGAGCTCACCTGCAGTGAAAGCAATGGCCTTCTGCGGCTGTGCTCCTGAGCACCTGGTCTGCTAAGGCATTTGCAACCTCAGATCAAAGAGGATCAAGATTGGGAGCCATAGCTTCCGCTGAACCCCAACTCCTCGCCCCTCCTTCGGAGCCTCTGGTGGGGCTGAGGGGTGTGTGTGGGGGGCGATTCTCTGCCTCCCCATGTGACCAGCTGGCGTGCACCCAGGGACATGTGATCCCACATGTCCCCATGAGCTCTCCCTGACCCTATGGCATGGGAAAGGGACACAAAGCCTTCTGGGAAACGATCTTGCCTTCACTGAGGAAGTGCCATCAGCGGAAGAAACGTGCTCCCAAGACAGGAGGCACCCCACGTACGGCCTGCTCCGCTGTGCAATGGGTGCACTAAACACCAGGACAGCAGAGGAGCTGCGATGCAAAGCCCATGTCCGCATCACCTGGATCATGGGGTCTGCAACCTGCGGCTCTCCAGATGTTCGTGGACTTCAAATCCCATCAGCCCCTGCCAGCATGGCCATGAACATCTGGAGAGCCGCAGGTTGCAGACCACTGACCTGGATGGAAGGAAATATGCATCACACAATGCAGTGGACTCCAATTCAGTAGGTACCATAAGAACCTAAGAACAAGCCAGCTGGATCAGACCAGAGTCCATCTAGTCCAGCTCTCTGCTACTCGCAGTGGCCCACCAGGTGCCATTGGGAGCTCACAGGCAGGAGGTGAAAGCAATGGCCTTCTGCTGCTGCTGTTGCTCCCGAGCACCTGGTCTGTTAAGGCATTTGCAATCTCAGATCAAAGAGGATCAAGATTGGTAGCCATAGATCAACTTCTCCTCCATAAACCACTGCAGGCCCAGACTGAACATAAGAACAAGCCAGCTGGATCAGACCAGAGTCCATCTAGTCCAGCTCTCTGCTACTCGCAGTGGCCCACCAGGTGCCTTTGGGAGCTCACATGCAGGAAGGGTGCTCCAGTCATCTGTGGTCAGCTTGGAAAATCCCCGGGGAAAGAGACCTCATTTCAAACAGTCCAAAGAGCAAATCTCCAAGGACTTGAATCTAGCTGTCTCCTGCAGACCAACACAGTTACCCTCCAAACTGGTTCTGAAACCAGGAATCAGCTGGGCACCTGAGCTTCCAGGATGTGAACCGGAGCCAAAAACCAACCTCTAACGTTTCCAACAGAATGAAAAACCAGCTCCACGTTCCTGGAGTACACCCACGCAAACATGCCCCACTCACGGCCGCCAGGAATCCCAGAAGGGAAGGCAGCGCTTAAGTGGGAGAAATAAATCACTCGCCTTGTGAGCTGAAACCCTCTCTCTCATTAAAGGCCGTGCCAGGCCTCCCACAAAATAAACACCACTTGCCGGGCTTCTTGTGCGGTCAGTTTGGATTATCCCTTTTCAGAAATAGGAAAAAAGTAGCCAGCAGGCTGTGAAGCAGCACCGCCAGGCCCCGGGCCAAAACACAGCTCTTCCTCCACACCCCACCACTCTACTCAAAGATCGCCCCACCACTCTACTCAAGGATGGGGAAAAGGTATTGAAAGCTCTCTGTTAGCATCACAGCCAAGTAAACTAGGAAGCTTGTATTGGGAAATGGAATGCTGTATTGTATAGGGTTTAAGTTATGAGTTTTAATTTATATGTATTATTGTATTTTGTGTTTTGTTGTCTACCACCCAGAGCCCTCCAGGGGTGGGCGGTTCCTAAATCGATGGATGGATGACCCGGACGGACCCGAGATTGGACCCGTTGACTGGACGGACGGACGGACCGGGACCCAGACGGGACGGGGCGGACGGTAATCGGACCATTGTTTTATTTCGATAGATACCCCAGAGTCCACCTTCCAAAGTGACCATCTTCTCCAGGTGAACTGATCTCTGTTAGCTGAACATCAGTTGCAACCCCTGGCAATCTCTAGTCACCACCTGAAGGTTGGTAACTCTAATCTCAGCTGAGGGCAGGCATTCTTCCCACCTGCACAGCCTGACATGCAGAGCCTCAGCTCCCCCCGGCAGCACCTTATTCCCATGATAAAATCTGGATTTTCTGGTTGCAGCTAAAAGGTTTTTGCAACAGCCCAGGTTCAGCCGGTTCCCCCCCTCCCGCCCTCCTGCCCCCAGGCTCAGCTGGAGCAATCTGGATATCAGGAACCATCAAGCGAAGGCTCCACGCCTGAACCCTCCCACAGGTGCAGTGTCTGCGAGCACAATCCAGCCACAGGCCAGAGCACCTCTGCCAACCAAGCCCAGCCCAAGGAGGCCAAGGCCCCAACAGGGTGCCCGGGGTGGGGGTGGGGCACAGTAGTTATTGCCACCTTCCTGGCAGTCTGCAAGTTTGTTATAAAGTGGGTGGGCCTCAGTAAGGTTCTTGCTCTGAACGACTTCCGATTGGCCACTGGAAATTTGATTGGCTGTGCAGATTTTTTTTTAAACGTGGCTTTCGCAACAGATGCCGTCGCAGTGCAAAGATCTTTACTGTGTGACCGGAAGTAAACCGAGCGCCTGGAATGAAGTGTTTTTAAACAAGATGTCCCTTTTAAAAAGCACCCTGTTCAGCAGAGCTCCTGCTTGAAAGGTTGGAGTTACAACTGGCATGACCAGCGTGAGAGTCCGCGTGGTGTCGTGGTTAAGAGCAGGTGGATTCTAATCTGGAGAACCGGGTTTGATTCCCCACTCCTCCGCCTGAGTGGCAGGGGCTTTTATCTGGTGAACCGGATGTGTTTCCCCACTCCTACATTCCTGCTGGGCGACCTTGGGCTGCTCACAGTTCTCTCAGAACTCTCTCAGCCCGCACGTATCCCCACAAGGTGTCTGTTGTGGGGAGAGGAAGGGAAAGGAGTTTGTAAGCCACCTTGAGTCTCCTTTCAGGAGAAAAAGGTGGGGTATAAATCCATACTACTACTACTACTACCACCACCACCACCACCACCCGGCATTTAAGAGCCTGCTTCACCTCCAGCAGCAGCTGTTTCGTGGCACCCATTTTGTGGCCGCAACTCCAAAGGTGCCCACAGCCGCAAAAAGATTGGGGGTCACTGGTGTGGGGCATACTGAAGGAAACAACTCCTCCTAATTCAGGTGAAACGAACAGCAAGGGAATTCATTGTCAAAGGCTTTCACAGCCAGAATCACGTGTGTTGTGGGTTTTCTGGGTTGTATGGTCGTGCTCCAGTAGCATTTTCTCCTGATGTTTCACCTGCAGATGCCAGCTACAGACGCAGGCGAAACGTCAGGAGAAAATGCTACCGGAACACGGCCATGCAACCCAGAAAACCCACAACACGTTAGTAAGGGAATGATTGCATGATGCCAGCCATGTCTTAGGAGCTGCTTGTTCCCAGCAACGTCTCTTAAGAAGCCTGGCTGCACCCTGAGAATGGGCGGGGGCTTTCTGCCGCCGGGGGCTCAGCAGTTCATGAGCACCACCTGGCACGGCACTCCGAAGGGGACCGGGAGGCACTGTGGATTCTGGAGCTGCCCCTGACCCATCCCACAACCCCCCTGTGGCAAAGGCGGACAGCCACCGGAGCACGCCGGCTCACTCACAAAGAGGTGGCCCAAAGAGCACCGTGTCCAGGGCTTTCAGCTGCAGCTTCTGCCTGTGGCTCCGGTCGGTCATCTTCAGGACGGTTCCTGTCATGGTGGCGTTGTTTATGGCCAACCTGCAGCGAGGGGGGAGAGAAACGACAGGTGGCGGTCACACAGGAAGGGCACAGGGGACCAAAATACAATCTGGAGGGTTTTTTTTCCCAGGGAATGGCTGCTCAAGGGCACCCGGCCTTGCATGTGCAGGAAGGAGATTAAGTGGCAGCCGCTTCCTTGCCTTTCACAAGGGCATTGGGACCTCGGTCCTAGGAGCCAGCAGCTATTTTCATTTCATGGAGCAGGATACTCAGGAGCTTTTTCTCTGCCAGAGTTATCCTCCCGCTGTGAAGTGGAGAATTTGTCCAACACCAAAAAGTTGGCAACCCCCATAAGGATCCTTTTCTTCTGGACGGTCTCCCTCTTATTGGGAGGAAGTCCCTTAAGAGGAAAGCTATCGTTAGGCTATATGACTGAAACCCAAAGGCTGATCTCTTTTTGGGAATGTGGCCTCTCTGGGTGAGGATGCTTTCCTCCTGGATTGTCCCTCTGGTTGGGAGTAAGTTTCTTAAGGACATGGTCAAGCTGACCATTGCCTTCTTCCATGATCCTTCCTCTCTCATGGGAGGGGGTTCTGGGCACTGTGAAGAGAGGGGACCCCGACTGGAAATCCTGAGTCTGGACCTCCTGACAATCCCTCAGAAGAGGTGCCGGGGATGCCTGCCCAGGAGAAGATGGGGCAGTGGAAGGAGCTCAGGTGTTGTGTGTGTTGACCTGAGTCAGGAACAAGCAGCGAATGGCTGGTGCCTTTGGTGAGGCTGGCCGCTGAGTTCGCCCCTCTTTGTTGCCCTTTGTTGCCCTATATGTCATCTGCTGATTTGAACATCGGCCAGTCCCCTCCCGGGGGTTAATGCCATACATCAGCCACTTATTGCAATTATGGAAGATTACTGCTGCTAATGTTTTAATGTTTTTAATTTATTTATTGTTTTAACTGAGATTACTTGATGTCTTGTGTTTGACTGTCTTGTAAACCGCCCTGAGCCCTTCGGGGGTAGGGCGGTCTACCAAACTGAATAAACAATAATAAAATAATAATAATAATTGCAGGGGTGAGAATCTGACCAGATGAAGCAGCATTATGAAGCCTGGTCAGGCTTGGGAACTTCTGTGAACGGCAAGAGAGAATTTATGCAGGACGAGAACCACCTCAGCGCAAGTATTTCCTTCTCCGCACTCCATCCCGGGGAGGGACGGCAGCTCTGAGTACCCCGTCGGCAGGCAAAAGGTCCCTGGTTCAGAGAACAGCATTTGCTGCAAACAAATACTTGCTTGGTTTTTATTTCGATCCTGCTTTTCTCCCTGATCCAGGGAGTCAAAGAGCCGGCCTGGTGTAGTGACTAGGAGTAGTGGACTCTAATCTGGAGAACAAGGTTTGACTCCTCACTCCTCCACGTGATCAGCCGACTCTAATCTGGTGGACTGGATTTATTTCCCTGCTCCTCCACATGAAGCCTGATGGGTGGCCTTGGGCCTGTCACAGTTTTCTCTCAGCTCCCCCTATCCCTCAAGATGTCTGTTGTGGGGAAGGGGAGGGAAGTCGATTGTAAGACACTAGGAGCAGCAGTGGCGTAGGAGGTTAAGAGCTCGTGTATCTAATCTGGAGGAACCGGGTTTGATTCCCAGCTCTGCCGCCTGAGCTATGGAGGCTTATCTGGGGAATTCAGATTAGCCTGTGCACTCCCACACACGCCAGCTGGGTGACCTTGGGCTAGGCACAGCTTCTCGGAGCTCTCTCAGCCCCACCTACCTCACAGGGTGTTTGTTGTGAGGGGGGAAGGGCAAGGAGATTGTAAGCCCCTGCAGGAGAGAAAGGGGGGATAGAAATCCAAACTCCTCCTCCTCCTCCTCCTCCTCCTCCTCCTCCTCCTCCTCCTTCTTCTTAAAAGTGGAGGAAAGAGTGGTATAAAAACCAACTCTTCTTTGTATTGCCAAAGGCTTTCACGGCCGGAATCACTGGGGTGTTGTGGGGTTTCCAGGCTGTATGGCCGTGTTCCAGTAGCACTTTCAGGAATTGCACAAGGAAGTTTTAATACCAACAATGACTAAAGTGCATAGATGCAATATTCACAAAATAACATAATCAAGAATGAAATCATTCCATGGGTCCATAAGGTTCTCCCGACCGTAATTATATAAATATTTCATTCACAGTCCAATGGAAAAAAGGCAGAATCTGGTGGAATCGCGGCCCACTCGCCACACGGCCAAATGGCACGGGTTTAAGAAACAGCCACCTGCCGCCAAATTGTACAAGTTCAAAGGAGCAGCAGCAAAACACCCGTGCGCTGAAGTGCATTTTCGCTAATCCTCTTCAGTGCATATGAGTACTTATTTCCATCGTTCAAAAATTGCTATATGCTACCAAAGTATGTTGCAAATCATTCACTAGGTGTTCTTTCTAGGATTCTTAGTAACGTAACATAACGTAATCCTTGTGTAATTCCTGTTGTGTGGCAAGTTTTTTTGGGGTTTGGCCAACCTTGTTCCTTGTCTCTTGGTTTAGTCTTGCCCTCATTCTTCCTTTCCAGTAGCATTTTCTCCTGACGTTTCGCCTGCATCTGTGGCTGGCACCTTTAGCTGACACTGGTGGATTTGCCCTCTCCAGGGCACTTACACTGGTGGAGAGGCAAACCCACCAGCACCCAGCCGCAGCAGGGCCTTCAGATGCCCGTCTGCAGTGCCCAGTTCCCCGCTGGCACACCCACACTGCCTAGAGCTATGCCAGCATCCTGGGGTGTTCAGGGCAGGGGCAACCTTAGTTAGCCTCCAGAGCCCTCTCAGCTGCTGTACACATATCTCTGCTAGAAACAAGGAACAAGGTTGACCAAACCCCAAAAAACTTGCCACACAACAGGAATTGGACAAGGAAGTGTTAATACCAACAATGACTAAAGTGCATAGATACAATATTCACAAAATGACATGATCCAGAATGATTCCATGAGTCCATAAGGTTCTCCCTCTATAAATATTTCATTCACAGCCTAATGGCACACATGGAAAAGGCACCGGTTCAAGAAACAGCCACCTGCCGCCAAATTGTACAAGTTCAAAAGAGCAGCAAGGTTCAAAAAAGCAGCAGCAAAACGCCTGCGCGCTGAAGTGCGCTTTCGCTAATCTTCTTCAGCGCACGTGCGTCCTCTTCAGTGTAGATGTACAATATTAGTACTTATTTCCATCATTCAAAAATAGTTATATGCTACCTATAATAATAAATAGTGAATAATAAATAGAGCGCCCCCCCCCTCTCTCTTTTATAATATCAGTGGACCCTGCCGTCCCCCCCTTCTTTTCTTTCTTTTAGGGGATTTGTTAGTAGGCGCCATCTGTTATGCTGATTAGTGTGCTGCTTTTAATGGGGGGTTATTTTTATATAGAGCCAAATTAATTAATATTTAATCGATTGTAGTTTTTGGTTTTATTGTGCTCTACTTATATGTATTGTTCACCGCCCTGAGCCCTTCGGGGGAGGGCGGTATATAAATATAATAAATATAATAAATATAATGAATGAATGAATGAATGAATGAATGAATGAATGAATGAATGAATGAATGAATGAATGATATTGCTAATCATTACAATACAGGCATGATTTTGTTGTTGTATTTTTGCCATCCCCGACCACCCGACTGCTCTGAATTGAGCTGTTTGCCTCTCTGGCTCTCCGCTCCCTCCCAGAGCTTTTAGCTCCCTCCCAGGGAAGCCCCGAGCTCTCCCGCCCGCTCTCAGCAGCGCCACTGACCTCGGCATGGCATGACCAGTGAGCAGAAGTTTGCGGAAGGTTTCTTCGTATTGTGGCAGCTCCACGTAGGTGATCAGCCACTGCACCACCTCCTCGGTCGTCCAGTTGTACACTGCAAAAAAATAAGGAAGACCAAGTAAGCAACTGAAGGGGTCCCTCCACCCCCTGCTGCCTTGACTGTGTCCAGGTCTAAGAGGCAGCGGCCCCGTTAACCTCTCCTTAAGTCCTGCCCACGCCTGGGAATGAACTGAACAACAAGAAGAAGAGTTTGGATTTATCCCCCCCTTTCTCTCCTGTAAGGAGACTCAAAGGGGCTGACAATCTCCTTTCCCTTCCTCTCCTGTGAGGTGGGTGGGGCTGAAAGAGGTCAGAGAGAACTGTGACTTGCCCAAGGTCACCCAGCTGGCATGGGTTGGACTGCACAAGCTAATCTGGTTCACCAGATAAGCCTCCACAGCTCAAGTGGCAGAGCAGGGAATCACACCTGGTTCTCCACATTAGAGTGCACTTACTCTTAACCACTACATCACACTGAACCCAGCCAGACCACCTCCCGACGGAGCAATCCGTCTTTTGAAGGACCCGGCGGTGCTACGAACCTAGTAAAGCAAGACCAAGGAATTGAACTGGCTGGTTTTCCACCTGTGCTCCCCCCCCCCCACATTCCCCCCACATCCACCTGCAAGAGATGAGTGGCTGGGGCATCATTTAGCAGAAATGGGGAAAGCTGCAAACTCTGAACAGGTGCTCACCAAGCCCAAAGGAAGTTCTTATGTTCTTATGAAGGAACTCCAGAAGACATTTGGAACAATATCAGATGGAAGCAAAGGAATAATTTCCCCCTCTGTGCTGAGGGCAAAATCCCCTGGTCAGTTTAACTGCTACAGGGGTACATCCAGGGTATGCACGAGGTGGGACTCCCTCCTGGAAGGGCTGCCCAGCACTGGAATCAGGCCGCAACTTCACCCTGCCTTGCCGCAACTTCACCCTTCCTTGCCGCAACTTCACCCTCCCTTGCCGCAACTTCACCCTTGCTGGACAAATGCCAGACTTGAGCTCGGCACCATCACGGAATTTGCTCCTTTTTAAAAATTTTGGCCAGGCAAAAAGAAGCTGGACTAGTTTGACACAGTCAGTGTCTCAAGGAGGGAGCGCATCAAACAGAGCGTGTTAGAGAACACCACAAATGATCTTATGGTATGTCTCTCTCTCTTTCTTTCTCTCTCTGTGTACATCATGACTCTCTGCAGACTCATTTCAGCAGCCAGAAACCAAGAGGCTTTTAGAGCGGAGCATTAGAAGAGGGGGCCGCTTCCCGCTTCAGAAGAGCTCCAGGCCATTACCTGCATCAGTGGCAGCCTGTTCCAGGTGAGTCCCCCCAGGGGATGCATTCTTTCAAGAAGAATGGACCGGCTATCAAGAAAAGCAGGCCATCCCCTCTGGAGGCCAAGAGACCGGCGAGGGCCCGCGCTTTGGGGGCCGAGAAAGAAAAACAGGAGATGGCTCCCTTCTGAACGTCCCGAACAAGCTGCTCCGCTGACCCAAGATGGAAGTTCTCGTGTTTGTCGTGATGAAAAGTGCCATCAATTTATGGGAACCCTTCAGGGAGTTTTCAGGGACAGAGATGTTCAGAGGGGCACCTGCCAGGAGTGCTTTGGGGGGGGGGGGTGTCCTGCATGGCAGAGGGCTAAACTCAATGGCCCTCATGGTCTCTTACATCTCTATGATTCTACGATTTTATGAGACGTCATCACCAGCCAGAGGATTGGGACGCTCAGAAGCCAAGGAGCCCAATAGAGAAACCGATTCCTACAAAGCAGCCGTGAACCAGAGAGGAACCAGACAGAAATGGACTGAATGCAGTTCTGAAGAAGCTGCAGGTGTGAAAAGCAACCACCTGAAGAATATGGGGCCTCTGCCTGGCATCCCAGCTCCTTGGGGCCAGCTCCACTTCTCAGGGGCCTGGTTCCGTTCTCGCAAACAGCACATGAACGGGGAAACCTGGATCCAGGCTGCACAAACCACCTCAGGCAAAAGGTGGGGATTCCCGAAGCCTAAAAAAAGCCCAACATATTCTGAGAGACCCGTCTCATCCAGCACACTCTCTTTTGTGAACTGTGACCATCTGGCAGACGATACAGGTCTATCAAAACTAGGACAAAGAGGCTTAGAGGCAGCTTCTACTCTAGAGCTGTGGCGATCCTGAACTCCGCGGCTTCGTGTTGATGTGTTTGGGGCTGTGTAGGGATGGGTGGAGGAAGGGGAAAGGGAGGATGGGGGATGAGTCTGAAATTGTGTACATCGAGGAATGCTGCTGTAAATTTCATTGTGCGTGCACAATGACAATAAAATGCTTATGCTTATGCACAGGACGGAACGCTCCTCCCAGAGCAAAAAAATTCCCTCCTCACAGAAAATGAAAAATCAGTATGGATTACTCTGAACACGAGGAGCATGTTTGTGTCAGAAGGAGCACGGAGTTAAGCCCCCAATTCCTCTTCTCTACCTCCCCCCATGTTTGAAGTGGTGTAGCCCAGGAACAGATTTGCTTCCTGGCCCGCCATAGGGAGACCTGGGCCGGCCCCGCCTCTGGTACTGCAGACGAGTGCAGCAGACCCTCATCTCCCGAACATTTGTGGAATGGGGTGGGGTGCCCTGAAGCATCAAGCCACACCTGTGGTGGCGGTGGCGTGCACACACGCTAAGCCGTTCTTCCTCCCGCCACACACTCCCCCTCCCCCAGGGCTCAGTTCCAGTCTCTTCAGCCTCCACTGTGCCCAGAGCATTTTCTGGACTTTTGCAGGGAGGGAGGGGTCTGTTGCCCCCAGGGGTGACTCAGCAGGCAGCAGAGGGGGTGGGGGGTGCAGGTTAGACTGAGGTAATTGAGAGAGTGGTGTTGGAGCAGCTTCAAGGTTTTCTGGATGACGCATCGGCTTTCGACCCCTTCCAGTCCGGCTTCCGTGCTGGGCATGGGACGGAGACTGTTCAAATGCGCCCGTCCACGGAGCACTCCGTATCCAGCTTGACCAGGCCGGATGGTGGCTGCTGGTGTTATTGGATCTCACCGCGGCGTTTGATGTGGTCGACCACGACCTTTTGGCCCACCGCCTGGCCGCCTCCGGTCGCGGGGCACTGTCCTTCAGTGGATAACCCTCGTTTCTCCGGGGCCGGACTCAGCAAGTGAGGTGCGGGGACCAGGCCTCCCGGAAGTACCCGCTTCAATCACGGTGTACCCCAGGGGGCATTATTGTCCCAGCTGTTATTTAACATCTATATCGCGTTACCTCTTGCTCAGCTGAATTACCCGGAGTTTTGGGCACAGTTGCCATCGAAGAATGCGCTGATGACACACAGCTCATTCTGTTGATGGAGGGGGGAGCAGCCGCCCCTCCTGTGGCTCTCCAGCATTGTTTGGAGGCGGTTGCTGGTTGGTTCTTGACCAGAGCAGGTTAAACGCTGAACCCCTCGAAGGCGGAGATCCTCTGGCTTGAGAATTAGGTGAGGGGGAGGGACTTTCCAGCCGCCCGGTGTGGAAGGGGGTCCACATTGACACCGACCCCCTCAGATCCGCAGCCTGGGGGGTCCACCTGGATTTGTCTCTCACAATGGAGACCCAGGTGGCCTATACAACCCGGGCTGCCTTCTTCCACCTCCGCCAGGCCAGTACAAGCGCCCTTCCTCTCAAGCCGGACCTAGCCTCAGTGATCCAATACAGCGGTCATTTCCAGACTTGACTATTGTAACTTCTCTGTGAATCCTTCCCGCTAACGTCCTGATCCGGCGTTTAAAACTGGTTCACCATGCAGCAGCATGTCTGCTTACAGGCAGCACCCTATGGGAACACATCCAGCCTGTGCTGCGGCAGCTGCATTGGCTTCCAGTAAGAGTTCAGGATCATCTTCAAAGTGTTGGTGTTGACCTTTAAAAGGCCATTCACGGCACAGGACCATCATTATCACCGAGACCGCATCACCCCATATGTCCCTAAATGGCCTCTCCGGTCGGCGGAGGCCAACTTATTGGTGAATCCCTGGCCCCTCGGCGACAAGCGGCTGGCCTTCCACGCGGGCCAGGACTTTACAGCCCTGGCCCCGGCCTGGTTAGGGAACGCTCTCCACTCCAGCTGTCCGGGCCTCTGCGGGACCTTAAGCGAGGTTCCAAGGGGCCTGTAAGACGGAGCTGTTCGCTACTGGCCTTTTGGAGGACCTAGCCGCCATGTAGTGCTCCCCCGATCTGTGGCCCTTAACACCCGGGCCACGACTCCATCACTGTGACTCGCCATGCCTCCCTTCATCGTGGGGAGGGAGGGATTTTATACTGTTGAAATGCTGGACGCCACCTTACATCTTGGATTTTAATTTAATTTAATTTATATTTAAACTTGGATCGCTGCTTTTAAATGTTATTAATTATATTATTTTTAAATGTTGTACACCGCCCAGAGCCCTCCGGGGATGGGGCGGTATAAAAATCTAATAAAATAAATAAATAAATAAATAAATAAGCAGGGAGGGGTCTCTTTCCTGCAAGGGGGAGAAACAGAAAGCTGCTGAAGTAAAGATGCATTGTGTTCAGTATTGTCAAAGGCTTTCTGAGCTGTCTACCAGACTATGGCCACACAGCCCGGAAAGTCCACAACCACTGGGCATCGTAGTGTCAAAGGCTTTCACGACCGGAATCACCGGGGTGTAACAATGAAGTTGCATAATCAACGAAGTTGCATAATCAATGAAGTTGATTATGAAATTGATTGTGCAACTTAATTGTTACTTACATATGCTAAAATGGGTGGATTCCAACCAAATCACACTTGCTAATTGTACCCTTTATTATACTTGTTAACAGGCAAATGGTTGTCGAAGGCTTTCACGGCCGGAATCACTGGGGTGCTGTGTGGTTTCCGTGCTTCAGATCCTCTGAAGATGCCTCAGCCACAGATGCAGGTGTAAAGTCGGGAGAAAATGCTACTGGAACACGGCCATACAGCCCAGAAATCCCACAACACCCCTAAAGAGGCATCATTTCGCTTCGGCAACTGGACGGAGCAGGAAGCCATCACGCTCAGTAGCCAACGATGGCCCCCTCCTCCATGAACGCGCCCACTCTACTTTTAAAGCCCTCCGAGTTGGTGGCATAACCACATCCTGCGGGGATGAGTTCCACAATTTAACTATTTGCTAAATGAAGAAGAAGAGTTTGGATTTATATCACCCCTTTCTCTCCTGTAGGAGACTCAAAGGGGCTTACAATCTCCTACCCCTTCCCCCCTCACAACAAACACCCTGTCAGGTAGGTGGGGCTGAGAGCGCTCCGAGAAGCTGTGACTAGCCCAAGGTCACCCAGCTGGCATGTGTGGGAGTGCCCAGGCTAATCTGAATTCCCCAGATAAGCCTCCACAGCTCAGGTGGCAGAGCTGGGAATCAAACCCGGTTCCTCCAGATTAGATACACGAGCTCTTAACCTCCTCCGCCACTGCTGCTCGTTTGGTGGATTCCACACAGCAAATGTATAACAGGTTGCATTCGTTATAAAGGAATCTGTTTTCCTTTTTCCTGTTCACATGCAAGCCTTTCAGGCAGCGGCTGGAGCCCACGGAAACAGGCTGGGTTGCTTTTGTGCCTTCACACGGAAATGCTTCTCTCTTTTTTTAATTTTCTTGCAACATGTGCGTTGCTGTGCAGGCATGCAGGAATGAACCCTCACGGCCACGCAGGTCGTCCCACAATATGATCAGTGGCACCTGCGTAGCTGTACGTGGGCAACACGCAAAAGAAAAGAAAACAGGACTTCTCTGCAACCGCAGGGGCATAATGCATTGCTGTGGATTGGCCCCGCTCGCTGCCGAACGTGCTTGGGGGGCTTTGTACCCTGTGAGTCCCACGGGGAATCTGCCCACAACCTGCTGAGCGACTTGCACAGAATGGTGGGCAGGCAGACTCTCCCTGACAGAGTGGACGGCTGGGCGGACCGCAGGGAAATAAAGCGCTTCCTGTTCAGGCGGGAGCCGCTCCGACCTGGAATTCTGCAAAAGGTTTAGCAATTTTTTTAAATCCCAGGATGAGGGGAATAAAACAGGCCAAACTAGTTTTGGAGATGGAACCTGTGTTATGTCTCCCCCCCTCCCCCTCAAAAAACCAGTTTGTATTGCGCCCTGCATCTGTTAAATTTGCCCCGTGCGGAATCTACCTTTGTATCTGCCTGAATCTCCCACCCTTTAGCTTCAGTGGACGGCTCCGGGGGTCTCGTATGATGGCAGAGGGAGCACAGCCTAGAATCCTAGAGTTGGAAGAGACCCCAAAGGGCCATCCAGTCCAACCTCCTGCCATGCAGGAACACACAATCAAAACGCTCCTGGCAGCTTCTTCCTGTGCGCTCTCTCCTCGCTACACAGAGGGGTTGAGTCATTTATTATGCCTGCCTTTTTTCACCCAGAAGGCTTCTGTCGAAAATAAAAGAAATGATTTGGGCATCTGAAAATGCTGCACCCAGTAAGGAAAAGCTCTGTGTGGGCCGGAGTTCCCTGTCCTCTCCGCAGTGTGCGTGAAGCAAGCTCTGGCCTTCAGAGGCAGAATGGGCCCGGCTTCATGGAAACACCGGAGCTAGGGAAAAGAACAGGCCAGACGGCAGAGTTGTGATTCTTGGTGCTAGTGGGGATGTGCATTTTGTAAGAGCCGCTCTAGTTTTATGAAGAAAGCACCGACACATTATATAAATGAAATTATACTCTAAATACCATAGAGAATTCAAGTGCAGCCCCACAAACCGTCTGCTTTATATTGTCGAAGGCTTTCACGGCCGGAATCACTGGGGTGCTGTGTGGTTTCCGGGATGCATGGCTGTGTTCTAGCAGCATTCTCTCCCGATGTTTCGCCTGCATCTGTGGCTGGCATCTTCAGAGGATCTCAGAAGATTCCTGAAGATTCAGAGGATCCCCTGAAGATGCCAGCCACAGATGCAGGCAAAACATCAGGAGAGAATGCTGGTAGAACACAGCCATACAGCCCGGAAACCAGACCACACTCCATCTGCGTTATAGTTCTGCTTCAAACATGCCATTAGGAAGACACATTCTCCACATGCATAAAAGAAAGAAAGCACTTTTCAAGGATTCAATTCTGAAAGAGCTCAACGTGCAGGTTTTTAGATCTCTGTATTTCTTGCTGTGTTCATGCATGAAAAACGCTGAGTGTAGCATTAACGCGCATTTAGCTGGCTGCATGTTTTCATCCCAGCAAGAACGAGGCAGTGGAGAAGTTCCAAGGATTGGGGCGTGGGGGGAAAGCCTTGCTTGAAGTCTCCCTCCCTTCGAAAAGTCAGAGGGTGGTGGGAACACCCCGCCTGTTTCGGCCTCTGAGAGATTTGCCGGTCTCTTCTCACAACATCTGGTGGCAATTAAGCAAAGCCGTTTTTAAACAAGCCCATAGCTGTCTTGTCCTGGAATGCACTCAAGACAAGAGGAGCTCTTCGGTTATTGTGGAAACCTCCTGGAAAACCTGCCGCAAAGCAACACGGGAAGGTTTTTCCCATTCCGACCCTCATTGGACTGAAATCCACATAGATCTAACCCAACAGTGCATTTATTTCTAATAAAGATTGCTTGTTTTCCAGCGACCGTTCCATTTAAGAACACCCCCCACATTCTCTGACTCAACAGCAAAACCAAGCACAGAAGTCAATCTTCCATCTCCTGCCTGGTGGGGTGGGATCTAGCTGGCATCTCAGGCAAGAGAGGATTCAGCAGAACCAAAATGATGGAGATGATGGAGGAGGAGGAGGAGGAGGAGGAGGAGGAGGAGGAGGAGAAGGAGAAGGAGAAGGAGAGGAGGAGGAGAGGAGGAGGAGGAGGAGGAGGAGGAGGAGGAGGAGGAGGAGTTTGGATTTATATCCCCCCTTTCTCTCCTGCAGGAAACTCAAAGGGGCTGACAATCTCCCTTCCCTTCCCCCCTCACAACAAACACCCTGTGAGGTAGGTGGGGCTGAGAGAGCTCCGAAAAACTGTGACTAGCCTAAGGTCACCAAGGTAATCTAATTCCCCAGACAAGCCTCCACAGCTCAAGTGGCAGAGCGGGGAATCAAACCCGGTTCCCCAGATTAGAGTGCACCTGCTCTCAACCACTGCACTACGCTGGCTCTCCATGCTGGGTCCACCACGCTGAGCAAAATAGTTGGCATCTGGGTGCCAGTCAGAATTCGCGGCCCAGGAAGGTTAATGAGGCGATGAAAGGAGAGGGCGCCAGAAACCAGAGGGCAGCGTCTGCCAGTGGGTAGGGGGTGATCTGCTTTCTCTCAGAGGCACTCAGAGCCCTGGGCGACTGGCGGCCAAGAAATGCCTCCCTTTCCCGGAGCCCTCCGGGTCTGTTCCTTATCTCTGCAGCACAAAGGGCCCTCGCAAGCCTTCTGTCCTCACATCTGCTCTGTGAGAGAAGCCACTTCGTCGTCGCTGGCATCTCGTTCTGTATCTTAGTCAGCTCTGCCCCAAGTGACAAAACCCTGCTGCTCCAATTCAAAGCACCTCTTTTCCTATCATGCCAGACTCTGAAATACGTTCACAGTCCTTTTCTGGACAGCACAACCCTGGTTTGAAGCACAAAGTCGGGGGAACCGGCTACCTGCTGAGGGAGCTATGTCAATTCCACAGGGCCTGCAGGGCATGGCTGTTCCCCCAGGCCTTCCCCAACTAGCCAGCCGGATCGACTGAATATAGCAGGATATCTTTCCGCCTCCGGGGGGGAAGGAGGGGTGGAAATGGCGGGACGGATTAATTTATATTAACCAGCTTTATTGTAATAATTTTGCTAATTGGTTGTAAAGTTTTTAAATCAGGATTTATACTTTACAGTTGTAGGATGTTTTGAAATATGTTGTAATCCACCCCAGAGCCCTTCGGGGATGGGGTGGGATATCAAACAAACAAACAAACAAACAAACAAACAAACAAACAAACAAACAAACTAACTAACTAACTAACTAACTAACTAACTAACTAACTAACTAACTAACATTGTCGCCTCTAAGAGGAATTCCTTGAGAGCAGCAGTGGCGTAGGAGGTTAAGAGCTCGTGTATCTAATCTGGAGGAACCGGGTTTGATTCCCAGCTCTGCCACCTGAGCTGTGGAGGCTTATCTGGGGGATTCGGATTAGCCTGTGCACTCCCACACACGCCAGCTGGGTGACCTTGGGCTAGTCACAGCTTCTCAGAGCTCTCTCAGCCCCACCCACCTCACAGGGTGTTTGTTGTGAGGGGGGAAGGGCAAGGAGATTGTCAGCCCCTTTGAGTCTCCTACAGGAGAGAAAGGGGGGATATAAATCCAAACTGTTCTTCTTCTTGTCCCTCCCTGTTTGCATTCCCCAAAAAGGCTTTTTGCAGAGATTGGTACAACCAACATCTAAGCAGTCCTTATTCAGAAGCCAGAGTTCCCTGCTTGGGCAGACGGGACCCTTCGTTTCCCACCCTCTTTGAAAAAGGGACAGTGCTACACTGCAGCCTCGTGGGAGAGCTGGGACAGAAATCCTAAAAGTTGCGAAGGCTCAGGTGTGCCACCCTGAGCATCTGGGACCCTTGGCTGCATTTGGTAAAGACAAAGGTATTCGGTCCATACAGGTGGACTTCATCCCTTTTGGACACAGGACAATCCGGCTCCCTAAGTCTCTCCTCGTAGGGCATGGATTCCAGACCTTGTACCATTTTGGTTGCCCTCCTCCGGACCTTCTGAGATCTGGACACAGATAGCCCAAAGCAGTTCGCAGGGCCAAGTACTAGCCCTGGGGATCACAGTTCCCGACGACCCCCTTACAAGATCCCCTTCCCCAATCCCACCTCCTCCCAGAGCAGTAACGCCTGCAGTTTCCACCTCTTTCAGTAAAGGACTCATGGGTAGTTGTACTTCCCAATCCAACACGGTCTCAAGCCACTCCCAAACCAGCCACAAAGACACAACAGCGAAATATCATCTGCAGCAAACAGAAGCCTTCAGTGGCGCAAGAAATGCTTTGCTGGAGGCCTCCAAGGCAGAAGGAAGGAGAGGGAAGCGACCAACAGGAAGCCAACAGCAGATGGGGAAGAGGGTCAGGGGGAAGATAAGAGAGGAGAAGGAGAGGACTTGCAATTGGCTTCCTTTCCAGATGACCATGGATAATTAAGGCCTCCTCCACACTGGCAGAATAAGGCACTTTCAATTCACTTCCAAAATTGTTGCAAGTAGATTTGGCTCTTCTGCACAGTGAAATCCAGCTGCAAAGTGCATTGAAAGTGGACTGGAAGTGCATTATGCTGCATGTGCGGAAGGGGCCCTAGTTCCAATCCATTTCCACCACAGGTGTCAAACACAGGCCCGCCAGGTGTTCATGGACTACGATTCCCAGCAGCCCATGCCAGCAGGGCCAATTGGCTTTGGGCGTCTTAGTTGATAGTTCCATGGGAATGTCAACTCAATGCATGGCAGCTGTGAAAAAGGCAAACTCTATGCTAGGGATAATTAGGAAAGGAGTTGATAATAAAACTGCAAGGATTGTCGTGCCCTTATATAAAGCCATGGTGCGACCGCACTTGGAGTACTGTGCTCAGTTCTGGTCGCCACATCTCAAAAAGGATATCGAAGAGATAGAAAAAGTGCAGAGAAGGGCAACAAGGACGATTGAGGGACTGGAGCACCTTCCTTATGAGGAGAGGCTGCAGCGTTTGGAACTCTTTAGTTTGGAGAGGGCTGAGGGGGGATATGATTGAAGTCTATAAAATTATGCATGGGGTAGAAAATGTTGACAGAGAGAAATTTTTCTCTCTCACAATACTAGAACCAGGGGGTATCCATTGAAAATGCTGGGGGGAAGAGTTAGGACTAATAAAAGGAAACACTTCTTCACGCAACATGTGATTGGTGTTTGGAATATGCTGCCACAAGAGGTGGTGATGGCCACTCACCTGGATAGCTTTCAAAGGGGCTTGGACAGATTGATGGAGGAGAAGTCGATCTATGGCTACCAATCTTGATCCTCCTTGATCTGAGATTGCAAATGCCTTAACAGTCCAGGTGCTCGGGAGCAGCAGCAGCAGCAGAAGGCCATTGCTTTCACATCCTGCAGGTGAGCTCCCAAAGGCACCTGGTGGGCCACTGCGAGTAGCAGAGTGCTGGACTAGATGGACTCTGGTCTGATCCAGCTGGCTTGTTCTTATGTTTTTTCTTATGTTCTTATAGTCCATGAACACCTGGAGGGCCTGAGTTTGACACCTGTGATTTCCACCATACTTCAGCGATGATTTGCAAGTGAATTTTGCTAATTCACACAATTGAATCCAGTTGCAAAGTAGACAGGAAGTGGGCTGGAAGCGCATCCTTCAGCATGTGTGGAAGGGCCTGCGTGTCAGGATGCCTATGGGGTGCTGGGGCCGCTTGCAGCTTTGGGCTTGGGAGGGAAGGGATTCCAGCAGAATATTATGTAGTGTGTTTCTGCTCGTTCTCACCAGCAGGTGTTGGCCAAGGTTGACTCTAACGAACTTTTGTCTTTATCTCACCATCTGCATATTTCTGCTTTGGTTCATATGGGTACACCCTCACTGATATTACTGACGGTTTGCGCGAGGAAAAGTCAGTTCTGGCTTTTCCACGCTGTTCTCAAGATGCTGAATAAACTACTGTTCTTTACAAGGTGTTGTTTCCAGCCCTGTCCAAATACATTCAGACAGGCGTGACTGAATCAAATCCAGGGTCTCAGGCTGAGGTCTTTCACTTGACTTACTGCCTGGTCTTTTAACTGGAGATGCTGGGAACTGAGTCTAGGCCAGTGGTGGCGAACCTATGGCACAGGTGCCAGAGGTGGCACTCGGAGCCCTCTCTGTGGGCATGCGCGCACAGAGTGCGTCATGTGGGGGGGGGGGGAAGCACTGTTAAACCCCACTGATTTTCATGGGAAGAACTAAAGCGCGATCCTTCACCTGAGAGTAAGCTCGGTTGCTGGCAATGGGGCTTGCTTCTGAGTAAACCCTCCTAGGGTCGTGATTCACCCGTTAGAAGAGTTGCATGGTTGCTTCAAAGCAAAGCCACTGACTACCGTCAAGCTTACTCCTGAGTAACGCACGCCTCGGAGCCAACCGTTTTTTCTAAACTAAAATCTCAGTATTCAGGTTAAATTGCCGTGTTGGCACTTTGTGATAAATAAGTGGGTTTTGGGTTGCAATTTGGGCACTTGGTCTCGAAAAGGTTCGCCATCACTGGTCTAGGCCCTTCAACAGGCCAATCAGATGCTCTAGCGCTGAGTCATGATCCCTCCCATCGCTTCCTGTCCTGGTGCACCATGGGATTTCCGTACCTCTTTCCAAAGGAGCAGAGCCAGACACTGGGTCTCCACAGCAGGTACCTGGGAACGGGCTGTTAACATCCAACCAGGATTACGTCCAAACGAGAAGTCTTCCCACCCACCCTCACCCCCACTGGGAAGCAGGACAGAGCTGTCCTTTGGCTGTCCAGATCCTAGCTTCTCTGTCGCATGACTTCTGTCCTTTGTTTCCTGCAGTTCCCGAGCCCTCCACGAGAGCTAGTGCCCCAGCCCTCACCAAAGCATCCCGTCTCTGCCAACAGCACACTAGCCGCTGCCACCTCCCCCCATGAATACACTGATGACCGCAGCAGAATTACCTTCAGAGGACTTCCACGCCTTCCAGAGATCTTCAACGCTAATGAGGTTATCCTCCCCGTGGAAAGTGCTGTGCTGGAGCGTAGGGTCATGGTAATTCAAATCTTCCCTGAGGAACTGGAAGAAAACAGCACAATATGAGCCAGTTGGCAGACAGGTTCACTATCAACCGTTACTATCAACAGCTATCAGCAGCAGAAGGCCCTTGCTTTCACATCCTGCAGGTGAGCTCCCAAAGGCACCTGGTGGGCCACTGCGAGTAGCAGAGTGCTGGACTAGATGGACTCTGGTCTGATCCAGCAGGCTAGTTCTTATGTTCTTATGTTCTTAAGAGCTCTTTTTATTGAATTTAATACCTAGTTCTTCTCAGGAGCAGCAGTGGCGTAGGAGGTTAAGAGCTCATGTATCTAATCTGGAGGAACCGGGTTTGATTCCCCGCTCTGCCGCCTGAGCTGTGGAGGCTTATCTGAGGAATTCAGATTAGCCTGTGCATTCCCACACACGCCAGCTGGGTGACCTTGGGCTAGTCACAGCTTCTTGGAGCTCTCTCAGCCCCACCTACCTCACAGGGTGTTTGTTGTGAGGGGGGAAAGGCAAGGAGATTGTAAGCCCCTTTGAGTCTCCTGCAGGAGAGAAAGGGGGGATATAAATCCAAACTCTTCTCTTCTCTTCTTATGTTCTTACTGCAAGCTGCCCATGGAAATATTATTTGGTTTGGAGAAGCAAGACACAGGTTCAAATTCCTCTCCAGTTACTGCAGGCTCTGGGCCACTGGAATCTTACACTGAGAAGGTTTTTTTTAAAAAAGGCACACACAACAGAATTTCACATTTTGTCATTAACCTGCTACACCCCGAGCACACCAATCCGCAAGACCAACACTGCCCGCTCTTATGGCTGCTGACTTTTCCTTAGGAGCCTCTGGCAAGGGGCTCGTGGGAAAATCTAAGCACACCTGCCCAATGGACCATTCGTGCCTGGTGCTGGAACAGGGGGAAGGGGGGGAGAGGGAGGGTCACGGAGACAGGGCTCTCCTCCACCCCGCAGCCTGCCGCGTCACTCCTCCAAACGACCCACTTGGTGGCACAAAAGCACAGGTCTGAGCAAGTCAGCACCCAGCAAAGAAACCCCAAGTGAGAAATTCCCAGAGAAAAGGCAGACAACGATAAGACTGTCAAAAAGAGGAAGCCCCATCCAGGGTCTGAAAACTGCCGATTCATCTTCACTGATGGAAAGCTAAGAATGGAAAGACACCACCCTGTCTCTGGACGCATCTGGATACACACAGTTCTTTTTCTGGTCTTCTCAGAGCCATCCAACTCAAAGGGCCACCATGAAATTCCCAGCTGGGACAGGAAAGAAGCACAAATATGGTACAAGGCCAAGACTGCCATGCCCTACGAAAAGAGGGAGCTGGGGATGTTTAGTTTGGTAAAGAGAAGATTAAGAGGTGACATGATAGCCATGTTTAGGTATTTGAAGGGATGTCATGTTGGTGAGGGAGCGAGCTTGTTTTCTGCGGCTCCAGAGACCAGGAACAGGAGTCATGGGTTCAAGGTGCAGGAAAATTAATTAATTAATTAACTAACTAACTAACAAACAAACAAACAAACAAACAAACAAACAAACAAACAAACAAATTGCAGGGGGTTGGACTTGATGGCCCTTGGGGTCTCTTCTAGCTCTATGATTCTATGATATAAAAGCCGGCACGGTAAGCCGGTTCTGGCGACTAAACCATTAGATCGGCACCTTCAGAACAGTCCTCCTAGGAAGCAATTCCAAAGACACAGAGCCTAGTCTCACAGAAGGGCCTTTGCTCCACAGTGCTTTGCACCAATAAGGCTCTGGGTTCAACTCTGCCCACCAGACCTTGCAGGGCTGTTGTCTGGATCCCTCTGCGGGACCACCTCTCCCCCAATGTTGCCTGGCAGGGAGTCTGCCCTAAGGGAGTCTGATGGACCAGGGCCCTCGGCAGCAGAGAGCACACCGTGGTGGCCATGGGAAAGAGGAAAAGAGACCAGAGGCTTGGCAGGGGAACGGGGCAAATGAATGAGATGCAGAGATGAGGAACAAAAGACGGGGACTGTTAGGACGCAAAGGGACGTGGGTTCAAATGATCACTCCCTACATCACTACTGTGTTTCCCCGAAAATAAGACAGTGTCTTATATTAATTTTTGCTCCCCAAGATGCGCTATGTCTTATTTTCAGGGGATGTCTTATTTTTCCACTCCACAGCTGCATGCTCTGGTCGACGGGCATGCTTCCAAACAAAAACTTTGCTACGTCTTACTTTCGGGGGATGTTTTATATTTAGCACTTCAGCAAAACCTCTACTACGTCTTATTCTCAGGGGATGTCTTATATTCGGGGAAACAGGGTAAGATATTCAGTGTGCCCCGAGATACACTCTGTTTTATCAGATGAATGAAGCAGTCATCTAAACAGGTAGGTATACAAATCCGGAATATGGGGGGGGGGGGGGGGGGGGGGCATTACCAAATATGTTAAAAGGTTCAACCAGTGCCAGAGACGGCAGCAGGCGCTTCCTCAGATGTCAAGAGAGCAGAAATGGATGCAGAATGCCAACAAACGCATTCCAGACCCAGGCCCTGCGGCTGGGACCCAGCAGCTGCAGACAACAAGCTGGGAGAGAAAGAATTATTATTATTATTATTTATTAGGTTTATATACCGCCCTCCCCCGGAGGGCTCAGGGCGGTGAACAACATATAAAATAGAGCACATATATCAGATTAAAACCATTAAATATCAATTCATACGGCTCTAATAAATATAAACCCGACCCCATTAAAATGCAGCATATTTAAGATCGACATAAAGATGGCACCTACTATCAACTCCCTCAAAAACCCCAAAGGGAAGGGGCGGTAGGATCCGCTTGATATTATAAGGAGGAGGCTATCGGAGCAAGTCAGGGGGTCGTCCCTTTCCCTTTCCGCAGAGGAACGAGAATCATAGAATCATAGAGCTGGAAGAGACCCCCAAGGGCCATCTAGTCCAACCCCCTGCAATACAGGAACTAGAAATCAACACAGCACGGCTGGTGCTGGACAGTGCACTGAGGAACAAAGGCAAAATGCAGGCCAGGGAACAAATGTCTAAGGCCATGGTGGCGAACCTTTGGCACTCCAGATGTTATGGACTACAATTCCCATCAGCCCCTGCCAATTGCCCATGCTGGCAGGGGCTGATGGTGTCAGTCCTGGCATCTGGAGTGCAAATTCCACCACCACTGATAGTCTAAGGAAGGAAAAGAGATAGAAAAGGGTGAGAGAGAGGGCAGCGAGGGATGATTGAGGGACTGGAGTACCTTGGGAGGCTGCAGAAGTTTGGGACTCTTTAGTTTGGAGAGAGAGGCGTCTGAGGGGATAGGATTGGGAAGTCTATAAAATTATACATGGGGTAGAAAATGTGGACAGAGAGAATTTTTTCTCTCTTTCTCACCATCACCTAGAACCAAGAGGGGCATTCATTGAAAATGCTGGGGGGAAAAATTAGGACTAATAAAAGGAAACACTTCTTCACGCAACGTGGGATTGGTGTTTGGAATATGCTGCCACAAGAGGTGGTGATGGCCGCTAACCTGGATAGCTTTAAAAAGGGCTTGGACAGATTTATGGAGGAGAAGTCGATCTATGTCTACCAATCTTGATCCTCCTTGAGCTGAGGTTGCAAATGCCTTAGCAGACCAGGTGCTCGGGAGCAGCAGCAACAGCAGAAGGCCCTTGCTTTCACCTCCTGCAGGTGAGCTCCCAAAGGCACCTGGTGGGCCACTGCGAGTAGCAGAGAGCTGGACTAGATGGACTCTGGTCTGATCCAGCTGGCTTGTTCTTATGTTCTTATGTTCTGAAGGAAGACAACGTGCACTCCAAAACAGGCTTCGCTGCAGCGTGCCGCACACAGCTTGGTGCACAGATCCTTCTTTCCCTCCGGCGTTTTGCCTCCCGGCTCCCCTTTGCTGCCCGAGCCGAGTTTTGGAGCTGCAGCGCTGGGAGAGGGATTAAGGAAATCTGTGCAGTCTTGTGACCCTTTCCGCGAGCCAAGCAGCTAAAAAAGAACCTTCACAAGATGCTCCAAGATCACCCAAGATTAAAGATGGGCAGCGGAGCTACAGGGGAAGGGAGGGAAGATTTATGGCTGTTGTCCCCCCCGCACACACACAATCCTCTCCACCAGCTCAGCCGGCAACATCCAAGGGCAAGAAGGCAAAGTCATACGGAGAGACCAGACCAACAACGACAACGTGCACAAGCCGAGAGAGCAGCGGCTGCAAGCGCCCCGAGGGATGGAGGCGGCAGAGCCAGCTGTTGCTGGGTATATTTAGCTCAGGAAGGAAAAGTGATCTCCTGTCAGGTCTTCCTTCAGCCGAGCCCCATAAACACGGGACCTCCAAGGTCTTGCAGAAGAGGACACTGGGGGGAGGGGCCCCGATTAGAGCTCTTATCCGGGAAGCAGAGCCAAGCCAGGGCTGGAAGGCAGCGGTGCTGGGGGCAAGAAGGCCAGAAGGTCAAGAGGGGGGTTGGATGACCTTAGCCCAGCTAGACCCACAGAGCATGAGGCCTGCGTTCCTGCAGGCCAAACACTCCCAGTTTATGGGAAACAAGATGGCACCCAGACTGGTGGGTGCAGGGCATTCTTCTAGTCTTGTTTCTTAAGGGATGAGTCTGGTCACAGAAACACAGAGCTGGAATGGGACCCTAGTGGTCATCCAGCCCAACCCCCGGCACAACGCATGACATTCAGCCTACACTCCCTCGGAGATCCTCGCTCACTAAAACATGGCCTTATGAGGAGAGGCTGCAGCGTTTGGGACGCTTTCGTTTGGAGAGGAGACATCTGAGGGGGATATGATTGAAGTCTATAAAATTATGCATGGGGTAGAAAATGTGGACAGAGAGAAATTTTTCTCTCTCACAATACTAGAACCAGGGGGCATCCATTGAAAATGCTGGGGGGAAGAATTAGGACTAATAAAAGGAAACACTTCTTCACGCAACGTGGGATTGGTGTTTGGAATATGCTGCCACAGGAGGGGGTGATGGTCACTCACCTGGATAGCTTTAAAAGGGGCTTGGACAGATTTATGGAGCAGAAGTCGATCTATGTCTACCAATCTTGATCCTCCTTGATCTGAGGTTGCAAATGCCTGAGCAGACCAGGTGCTCGGGAGCAGCAGCAGCAGCAGAAGGCCATTGCTTTCACCCCCTGCATGTGAGCTCCCAAAGGCACCTGGTGGGCCACTGCGAGTAGCAGATAGCTGGACTAGATGGACTCTGGTCTGATCCAGCTGGCTTGTTCTTATGTTCTTATGTTCTTTCTTATGGCCCTGGATCCTGATTCAGGTCTTTCTAATGACCTGTTCCCATCAACTAGGCCTGCAGCGGCAGCTTCAGGCTTGGAACAATCCCCAGGAACCCGGGGGTCCCATTCGGATTGGGACTGCGGGGCAACAGGGAGAAGAGCTTCAACCTCTCTGGCTGCTTTCACAATCTGGAATGGCCCCAGTGAATCGCGGTTTGTTCAGCAGGGGGGCCATGTAGGGATGGGCACATCGGGGCGTCAATTAGCACTCAAGTGAAGTACTTACAGCAGTGGTGGCGAACCTATGCACTCAGAGCCCTCTCTGTGGGCACGCGTGCACAGAGTTTGTCATGTGGGGGGGGGGGGCGATAGGTAACCCTGTTAAGCTCTGTTAAACCCCACTGATTTTCATGGGAAGAACTAAAGCACAATCCTTTACCTGGGAGTAAGCTCGGTTGCTGGCAATAGGACTTGCTTCTAAACCCTCCTAGGGTCGTGATTCACCCGTTGGAAGAGTTGCACGGTTGCTTCAAAGCAAAGCCACCGACTACCACCAAGCTTACTCCCGAGTAACGCGTGCCTCGGAGCCAACCATTTTTTTTCTAAACTAAAACCTCAGTATTTGGGTTAAATTGCCGTGTTGGCACTTTGCGATAAATAAGTGGGTTTTGGGTTGCAGTTTGGGCACTCGGTCTCGAAAAGGTTCGCCATCACTGACTTATAGTAAGCAGAGGGGGCGGAGCACCTTCTGAGGAGGGGCCCTCCTAGTTCCTTCTACGGAAAGAAATGCCTCTTCTGAGTACCTGCTGGTTGATCAAGTGTGTGGATACTCCGCTCACGACTCTGCCCGGTCTCCTATCCAGAGGAATCCACACAGACCCAAAACATGGGAACGGCCCCCCACTTGGAAGGATCTCCTCTGCCCCTGAGCCACAGAGCCGTCCTATGCGGCAGCCAAACACGTGGGTCAGCAGCCTAGAAGTTGGCTCTTGAGGCATCGAGGTAGGCCTAGAAGAACGGAGGCGCCTGAGGATGATGCCAAAGGCAGAGCAACAGAAACAGAGGCATCGAGCTGGCGAGACGGGGAGGAACGCGTGACCCTGAAGATGCAGGGAGATGGTGGCCGAGCGGAGGAGCCTGCTGCCCAGACGATGCCACATAAGAGAGCATCCCTTATGATCCAGCACCAGATAACAAAGCTTTTACAGTATTGAATTATTTGTCGTGGAACAGGCATTTCATAGGCTTTACTATCACTAGGCTTTCGCTATTCAACTTTTTTGTAAGATCAACTGAGTTTGTGCGGCATAGTGGTTAAGAACAGGCGCAATCTAATCTGGAGAACCGGGTTTGACTCCCCACTCTGCCACTTGAGCTGCGGAGGCTTATCTAGGGAATCAGATTAGCTTGTGCACTCCTCCAGCACAGGCCAGCTGGGTGACCTTGGGCTAGTCACAGTTCTCTCTGACCTCTCTCAGCCCCACCGACCTCACAAGGAGTTTGTTGGGGGGAGAGAAAGGGAAAGGAGTTTGTAAGACACCTTGAGTCTCCTTACAGGAGAGAAAGGGGGTGATATAAATCCAATTCTCCTCCTCCTCCTTCTTCTGTGATTTTTTATTAGTTGTAATCAGCATTTTATTGTGGTTGGCTTAGCTGCTGGTGTTTCACTGCTGTGTGCTGTTTCCCTCTGCTGCTTTTGACAACTGCTGTTAACACGACACGAGGGCTATGATTGCTCCATCAAAATCAGAAGAATCCCCCTGAAACCACAAGGGCAGGGCAGCCGTCTCCTGGCCAGCATCCCCCAATCTCCTCCCTCCTGAAAGGAGAGGCGTTTTTAAGGAGATGCTGTTGCTTGAAAGGAAGTCATGAAGATGCTGTATTCAGGGCAGCACCAGTTCACTCCAACCCTCCAGCTCTGCTGTAGTCTACAGGTGTCGAACGGGCCTGAAGAAGAAGAAGAAATTGGATTTATATCCCCCCTTTCTCTCCTGCAGGAGACTCAAAGGGGCTGACAATCTCCTTGCCCTTCCCCCCTCACAACAAACACCCTGTGAGAGAGCTCCGAGAAGCTGTGACTAGCCCAAGGTCACTTGCTAGCGTGTGTATAGATGCACAGGCTAATCTGGTTGAGAGAAACCTCCACAGCTCGAAGCGTGAGAGCGGAATCAAACCCGGTTCCTCCAGATTAGATACGCGAGCTCTTAACCTCCTACGCCACTGCTGCTCCTGGCCTATCACTCTTCCACAAGAACCCCTGATTCTCCTGTGCACAAACAGGATGTCCAAGGAAGAATAATGTCTCCCAGGGTCTCAGGATGAGGCCTTACACTGGCTCCTGCTTGTTCCTTTTAACTGGAGATGCCGGGACGGAACCTGGGACCTTCCGCGTGCAAAACAGAGGCTCTTCCGTTGAACCACTGTTCTCCTGTGTTGCAGCTTCAAGCTCGGCCAGTTACTTGAATTGAAGAGTCAGCTTGCAGGCTACCTTTCCCCAGTCCAAGCCTCAGGGCTGTGAGTTCCTTCGGCAGAGATCCCGGAGGACGTAATCCATTCTCCTCATGAGGGGTCTCGCCTGTGCGGAGAGCAGACCCGCTTTAATTAGGGGAATTTTCCCCAGGAGAACTTGGGGCACCTTTTTAAATTAGAGCCGCCGCTGCCACCTTGACGTCTGCTGAGCAACTCCTCTCCCCAGGGCAAAGCACTGACATTTCGACAGCAGAGTTTTATCGTTGCCGATGTTCTGAGCGGGACAGCTGAGGAAAGGATGCTCGATGACAAACAGCAGTTTCTGGGATTGCTCAGATAGGAGAAGAGCCCCCAGAAATTCACTCTGGAGAGTTCTCCTCATTTTGGAAGGCACTTTGGAAGGGCAGTAGCCAAGGGAAAGAACAGACAGGAATACAGACAGCACTGTGAAAATGTGCATCCTCTAGGTCCGTGGTGGTGAACCTTTGGCACTCCAGATGTTATGGACTACAATCCCCATCAGCCCCTGCCAGCAGGGCCAATTGGGGCTGATGGGAATTGTAGTCCATTACATCTGGAGTGCCAAAGGTTCGCCACCACAGCTCTAGGTCAATAGCCGCGAACCATAAAGAACTGTGGCGAAGTGGTAAGATAAATCATTTTATGTATTGTTTCCAAGGAAACTGGGTCAACCAGAAGCAAAGGAAGATCACTTTCAGGCTGGGAACCTGCCCTGAAGTTATTAAAAAAAAACGAGAAGCTCAGCCGTAACCACATAATCTCTGGCCTCTCCAAGCAAAGGGTTCTTCAGGGCTGTCCGCAATTTAAGAAAGCTGGACCACAACTAATAACAAGAAAAATGTCACGGGCAGGCTGCCCAATCCCGGGAGAGGTAAAAAGCCCTCCTTCCCTTTCTGGGGCTCCTTCTGTTCATATCCCAAAACACCTCCTCACTTGTTCCCTCCTGAGCCCAGCATTGCTGTTGTCTTAACACAATTTATAGACGGTATTCCGCAAAACCTTCCTGGCGCAAATCCAGGCAAATTTGGAAAGCATCTAAATATTTACTTTAACCGTTTCACCCTGCTTGTCTTTCCCAGGGCAGCTTAAAATGGAACCGAACAACCACAAATAAAAACAAAGCCCAAGGAGGAAAAACTCCCATCACTTGTCCTGCCCCACAAAGGCCCCAAGGACACAGCGGCCCCACAGCCTCCGCAAGATCGCCAGTGAAATCCTTGAAAATAGTTTATGTCTACATTTTCTTTCTTTCTCACAATACTAGAACCAGGGAGCATACATTGAAAATGCTGGGAGGGGGAAGAATTAGGACTAATAAAAGGAAACACTTCTTCACGCAACGTGTGATTGGTGTTTGGAAGATGCTGCCACAGGAGGTGGTGATGGCCACTCACCTGGATAGCTTTCAAAGGGGCTTGGACAGATTTATGGAGGAGAAGTCAATTTATGGCTACCAATCTTGATCCTCCTTGATCTGAGGTTGCAAATGCCTTAGCAGACCAGGTGCTCAGGAGTAGTAGCAGCAGCAGAAGGCCCTTGCTTTCACCTCCTGCAGGTGAGCTCCCAAAGGCACCTGGTGGGCCACTGCGAGTAGCAGAATGCTGGACTGGATGGACTCTGGTCTGATCCAGCAGGCTAGTTCTTATGTTCTTATGTTCTTACAGTATCTACAGAAAGTATTATTATCGAATGCTGTCTTAAATAGAAAAAAAAAAATCATACTCCATATTCACTAAACCTTTGTCTTGCATGCCACTCATTCCAAAAGAGTTTTTACGAGCTTTCTCAAAATTCCCCAATGTTTTAACATTGCAGAAATTGAAACAGAGGACTTTTTCACATTCTGGATTTTGAGTATGAGAAACCTTGCATTTCACTCACTGTAAAAGAAATATTTTTTCCCACTGGAAAAATGGGGGAAAATACCCTTGGAAAAAAGAATACCTTTTCCCCTAAGGTCTTCACATCTCTGCTGTGAACGTCAGAACAATCTCCTGTAACTGGCAACACCTCGCCAAAGTTCTGGGCAGTGAAAGGTCTTTTTACATCACCTACTAGCTGATTTTTGTAGCTGGACTGAACACCTGGGACCTTCTGAAGGCCAAACAGATGTCCTACGACTTAGTCATCGTCCCTCCCCAAATGGAGGAGTCAAAGGAGGAGATTTTTTCAAACGTACTTGTTTTTTGGAAAAGGTACGTGTCATCTCCTCCAAGACCTACTTAAGGGATCGCGCAAAATAAAAACAAAAGCAGCAAAACAAAACAAACCTGAAATGATATCCACAAACAGCACTTCGGTGAAAAAGGAGACCATACGAAGAACTTAAAAAGGAAGATGTTAAAAGCCTAGGCAAAGAGAAACATTTCGGTTTGGTACCAAATGGACCAAAAGCATCGAGGGACGCTCAATGAAGAGGTGAGATGCAGCTGAAAAAGCCCTCTCATTGGTTGCCACACCTGCAGGTGCACAGTTCTTTAACTAGCACCTGGTCAGTACACGAAGAGGGGTTCCTTCCATTATCCAGAGCCCATTCAGGGACTTGAAGGTCAACGTTCAACTGTGCCTGGGAAAAGATAGGTAGCCGACGCAATTAATTTTGTCAGCACTGGGGCGACACAATCCCTCTATCCAGCCCCCAACAATAATCTGGCTGCCACATTTTGAATCAATTACAATTTCTGGACTTTTTTCAAAGGCAGACCTATGGCAAGCACACTGCAGTACTCTGCCTAGGATGTGATCAGAGCATGGATCACTGTGGCCAAATCATGCTGCTTCACAAATTAATACATTGATAAAGAATCCATTAAAAGGAAACCTGCCCCCAACTGTAATTTGCAGCTGATACGGCAACTTGTTTAAAAAACAGACTTTAGTTTTTTAAGAGGCTGGAAGTCTGCGAGACAGAACAGAAGTTAGCAAATGAGTAAGTGGATTTTCCTCAAAAAAAGAGAGAAGAAAACCAGATTGGAGGCTCAGCCCTTGTATTTGGAAATCCAGCCAAAAAACCCCCACCCTGTGCAACGCTTCAATGCTTCGTCAAGTTGTTCTACTGGAAGTTACATTTCAAATTCAAACTATTCTGGGAGCCCTTCAGAATTAGTCAGAATCTAACTACCGTATATACTCGCATATAAGTCGACTTTTTCAGCACATTTTTTGTGCTGAAAAAGCCCCCCTCAACGTATACGCGAGTGAGGTGTATTTTAAAAAATATTTTAGGATTTTTACTTTGTTGGCCGCCAGGGGGAGCAGTTTTTAGGCTAGTGGCACCGAAATTTCGGGCAATCATCAGGCAACACTCCTGATGATACCAGCCAGGTTTGGTGACGTTTGGTTCAGGGGGTCCAAAGTTATGGACCCCCAAAAGGGGTGCCCCGTCCCCCATTGTTTCCAATGGGAGCTAATAGTAGACGGGGCTACATTTTGAGGGTCCATAACTTTGGACCCCTTGAACCAAACTTCACTAAGCCTGGGTGGTATCGTCAGAATAATCTCTTGCTGATACCAGCCAGGTTTGGTGATGTTTGGTTTAGGGGGTCCAACGTTATGGATCCCCAAAGTGGTTGCTCCCATCCCCCATTGTTTCCAATGGAAGCTAGTAGTAGATGGGACTACCCTTTTGAGGGTCCATAACTTTGGATCCCCTGGACCAAACTTCACCAAACCTGGGTGGTATCATCAGGAGGGTCTCCTAAAGATACTCTGAAATGTTGGTACTGCTAACATAAACATTCCTCCCCTGACAGGCACCCTCAAATTTTCCCCAGATTCTCCCTTTAAATCACTCCCCCTTCTGAGTGGATTTAAAGGGAGAATCAGGGCTTAGAGAGCTAGTTTACTGTTTTTCTTTGAAATAAATATTCAAAAACATTTAATCTACTGATGACTCAATTAATGTAATTTTATTGGTATCTATTTTTATTTTTGAAATTTACCAGTAGCTGCTGCATTTCCCACCCTCGACCTATACACAATAAGTTTTCCCAGTTTTTTGTTGTAAAATTAGGTGCCTCGACTTATTTGCGGGTCGACTTATACACGAGTATGTACGGTAATTTTTTATGAGGCCAGGAAAGCCCTGAACTTCTGGCCTTTAAAAAGCAGCGGGTTTTCAGGTCAAGATTTTATTTTTGCTCGGTTGCTGACTCTCCAAGTGCCTGCCCTGAGCAGAGTACAAAATCAGTAATCCCTTTAGTGCAGCAACCAAGATCCCAGATGATGGGGCTGTTCCTTCAACTGAAGGCTAAGTCAAAGTTTCATGCCTACCCAGCATTAATTTGATTTGGGCTGTCTTGTACTCCTAACAATCTATTACAGTGATGGCGAAACTTTTCGAGACTGAGTGCCCAAATTGAAACCCCAAACCCACTTATTTATCGCAAAGTGCCAACACAGCAATTTAACCTGAATACTGAGGTTTTAGTTTAGAAAAACAGTTGGCTCCGAGGCATGCGTTACTTGGGAGTAAGCTTCATGGTAGTCGGTGGCTTTGCTTTGAAGCAACCGTGCAACTCTTCCAACAGGTGAATCACGACCTTAGCAAGCCCCATTGTCAGCAAACGAGATTACTCCCAGGTAAAGGATCGCGCTTTAGTTCTTCGCATGAAAATCAGTGGGGCTTAATAGCACTTAACAGGGTTACCTACACTGCCTCCCCAAAACTAGGGCTGATTCTGCATGGGCCAAAAACAGCAGAGTGAAAATGGTGTGAAAATGGTGTAAAAGGGTTTAAAATGGTGTAAAAGGGTTTATACTGTTTTCACACTATTTTTACACAGCTGTTTTTGGCCCATTCAGAATCAGCTTAGGTCTTAGGTTTAATGCTAATAATCGAGCCCAGCGGCCCAGGCCAGCCTAGATATGTGGGGGGGGGGGGACTCTGTTTGCGCGTGCCCACAGAGAGGGCTCTGAGTGCCACCTCTGGCACCCGTGCCATAGGTTCGCCATCACTGATCTATTACATGTGACTTTTAAGAATAACAGGGGGGAGGGAGGGAGGGAGGGAGGGAGGGAGAGAGAGAGAGAGAGGGAGGTTCTAAGGTTTTATCTTGCAGCTATTTATATCCCTGCAAACTGCTGGTCTTTTTGTTTTAAAAAGTGCAGTCATTAGAGGGGTGATATGACAGAATTCAAGAGCCTGGCCCTTCCAAAGGTAGCCACATCAACCAGGGATCCCCGCCAGTTTTATTTGGTTCCTGGGATTCTTCTAAGACCACAGCAGTTCAACAACAAGAATCTAGAATTGAGGGCTGTAATTTGAACATTCAAAGATAACCTATAACCCAATTTTAAGAGGCCCAGAGAAAAAATTACATGCAATAGCCCATAACACAGTAGAATCACAGAGTTGGAAGAGACCCCATCAAGTCCAACCCCCTGCCATGCAGGAACACACAATCAAATCCAACAACAGACAGGAGGAGGAGGGAGGGAGGGAGGAAGGAGGAGAGGGGAGGGGAGGAGGAGAGGAGGAGAGAGGAGAGGGAGGAGAGAGGAGAGGGGGGGGGAGAGGAAGAGAGGAAGGGAGGAGAGGGAGAGGGAGGGAAGGGAGGGAGAGAGAGAGGGAGGTAAGAGGAAGAGAGAGGGAGGGAGGGAGGAAGAGGAGGAGGAGGAGGAGGAGGAGGAGGAGTTTGGATTTATAGGAGACTCAAAGGGGCTTACAAAGACTGTAGGAGACTCAAAGGGGCTTACAATCTCCTTGCCCTTCCCCCATCACAACAAACACCCTGTGAGGTAGGTGGGGCTGAGAGAGCTCCGAGAAGCTGTGACTAGCCCAAGGTCACCCAGCTGGCGAGTGTGGGAGTGCCCAATCTAATCTGAATTCCCCAGATAAGCCTCCACAGCTCAGGCGGCAGAGCTGGGAATCAAACCCGGTTCCTCCAGATCAGAATGCACCTGCTCTTAACCTCCTTTGCCACTGCTGCTCTGTGGAAGAGGCAGGCTCAAGGAAATGTGTGTCAACATAGTCTGGGGCAGCCATTGCTCACAGCCACAGATCCACATGGATTTATACCCCGCTTGTGACAACCATAAGAAGTGTCAGGGCGGCTTACAAACTCCTTCCCCTCCTATCTCCACAACAGACACCTTGTGAGAGAGTTCAGAGTGAACTGGGACTGGCTCAAGGTCACCCAGCAGACTTCCTGTGGAGGAGCAGGAAAACAAACCAAAAGAAAGAAAGCAGATGCGATTCTGGCCTGTATCAATAGGAGTCTAGTGTCTAGAGCGAGGGATGTAATTGTACCTCTCTATTCTGCATTGGTTAGACCTCACCTCTCACAATACTAGAACCAGGGGGCATCCAATGAAAATGCCAGGGGGGGGGGAGGAATTAGGACTAATAAAAGGAAACACTTCTTCACGCAATGTGTGATTGGTGTTTGGAAGATGCTGCCTCAGGAGGTGATGATGGCCACTAACCTGGATAGCTTTAAAAAGGGCTTGGACAGATTTATGGAGAAGTCGATCTATGGCTATCAATCTTGATCCTCCTTGATCTGAGGTTGCAAATGCCTTAGCAGACCAGGTGCTCGGGAGCAGTAGCAGCAGCAGCAGCAGGAGGCCATTGCTCTCACCTCCTGCATGTGAGCTCCCAAAGGCACCTGGTAGGCCACTGTGAGTAGCAGAGAGGTGGACTAGATGGACTCTGGTCTGATCCAGCAGGCTAGTTCTTATGTTCTTATGTTCTTATGAATATTGTGAACAGTTCTGGCCACCGCAGTTCAAGAAGGATATTGACAAGCTGGAACGGGTCCAGAGGAGGGCAACCAAATTGGTCCAAGGTCTGGAGTCCAGGCCCTACGAGGAGAGACTTGGGGAGCTGGGGATGTTTAGTCTGGAGACTAGGCTCCATCAATATTGTGGAGTGTAGCACTCAAGGCCCGCCCTGCGCAGCCACTTCACTTCAGTCTGGTAAGAATTCAGTTTGTTCACCTGTAGACGTTTAACCTCAGCAGTCAGGTGCTGCTTCAGGACCTCTACAGAATCTCCATGGTCAGGATCTGTCGACTTCTACGATAACCAGGCTCTGGGGTTCAGAAATCGTTTTATTGACAGGCCGTTCCGAACGGCCGGCAGGCAAGCGTGGCTGGAACCCAGTTCCACTACAGCACAGGTGTCAAACTCGCGGCCCTCCAGATGTTATGGACTACAGTTCCCATCATCCCCTGCCAGCATGATTCTGGCAGGGGATGGTGGGAACTGTAGTCCATAACATCTGGAGGGCCGCGAGTTTGACACCTGTGCACTACAGCTTTTCGTGGCTAATATCTTTTCCCCCACACGTGTCTCTAACCCCTACCCTCGGGACCCCAGCAGGATGAAACCACACTGCAGGTAAGGCCAGGTGCCGGCCGGCCCAGAGGGTGAGAAAGTCACTGCATGCCCAAATCAAAGGCAAACATGGCAGCGCCCGCTCCAAAGCGTCATGGCAGGTATCAGGGAAGAGCTGAAATGTAAACACGGTCTTAGCAGGGTCTTGGCAACCAGGCGGTTTGGATGAAGAACTGCCGAGCTGGGCGTCCTCAACATACTGTTCAAAATCGAATGATTTTGACTGAGGGCTTTCCATACAATTTGATAGAACCGCACGGCGGATCAGACTGATCCTTGTGGAATTGCAGGTCCCATGCTCACGACAACTGGTGTCCCGCGGCAACCCTCTAAGCCCTGCCCACAAGGAATGGTTTAACTAATTCAGAGCACATCCCATAACCCCTTCTTCTTCCTCCAACCCTCCCAACCAGATGGTATGGCTCATAGTATCTGCTGCTGATAAGCTTTTTTTCATCCTGATGTTATAAACCTCTGTGATCTCCCCCTTCCGCTATCATAGTTTCTCTAAGCCCTAACAGCCTCAGGAGGAAGGTTGTTCAGTTCCTGGATAATGTTGGGTGTCCTCTAAATCAATCAGTTTTATTTACGGTCATTGACCGGCAAAGTACAAAAAAATTGAAATCATAAAATTGCAGAAGTTAAGAAAAAATATAGGTTAAAACAGATAGAAAATGCAATTGATAGGCATTGGAAGATTCGAGACATAAGTTCTGACTAATAAGTGGTGTGTCCGGCTAATAATGATTGGTGAATAGAAGTTAGCTGGCAGTATTATTATTAGTATTATTATTTATTAGATTTATAGGCTGCCTCACCCCCAAAGGGCTCGAGGCGGCTCACAATACAGCTGTTCCGATAACAGCACATAAAACCACGTTAAAACAAATTTCCACAGTACCAGTGGCACTCTGTCGGGCCTTCCTGATTTTGCTAGATATCCAGGCAAACTTGACAACAGAATACGTTAGATTGTTATCAGATAACAGTATTTTAATCCTTTCTTTCTTACTCAAGAGGGAGTTTGCCTGGTCACAAGGGAGAAACATCCCACGAATCTCATCATAAAATGAGCATTCAAATAATATATGCTCTGAATTTTCAACCCCTCCTATTTGACAGCTGCAGATTCTACCCTCTTTGGGTGTTTTGTTATAGATCCCATTATTATAATAAGGCGAAAGGGCATTATAGCGTAGTAGGCTGTAGGCTCTGCGATAATTAACATTAGACAAAGACGTAAGATAGGGCATTATAGAAAGTCTGTTCAGCATTGTTTTACTGAAGTTAGGATTTTCAAGTTTGTTAAGGTCGTGTTGCCTCTCGACATCTATTATCCAATGTTTAACAAGATCCCTAGCTCTGTCATAGCTCATACTTGTAACTAGTTGTTGAGAAAGTCCAGAGTATGATAATTGCCGTAATACTGATCTGAGCCACGGGGCTGTAAATGTACCAATCAGGACGAGTCTTGCGAGGCCCCTCTGGCAATAGCATAGTTTGAGCCAATATTGTTGGGTGTCCTTTTCCAGCCCTACAATGTCCTTTCTTGAGACAGGGCAGCTAGAATTCCAGGCTCACTGGAAAGGGGGCGGCAACATTTCCCAATTCCATTACTAAATAAATAAATGAATCGAACTAGACATGGCACCTTCCTTATGAGGAGAGGATGCAGCGTTTGGGACTCTTTAGTTTGGAGAGGAGACGTCTGAGGGGGGATATGATTGAAGTCTATAAAATTATGCATGGGGCAGAAAATGTTGACAGAGAAATTTTTCTCTCTTTCTCACAATACTAGAACCAGGGGGCATCCACTGAAAATGCTGGGGGGAAGAATTAGGACTAATAAAAGGAAACACTTCTTCACACAACGTGTGATTGGTGTTTGGAATATGCTGCCCCAGGAGGTGGTGATGGCCACTAACCTGGGTAGCTTTAAAAGGGGCTTGGATAGATTTATGGAGGAGAAGTCGATTTATGGCTACCAATCTTGATCCTCCTTGATCTGAGGTTGCAAATGCCTTAGCAGACCAGGTGCTCAGGAGCAGCAGCAGCAGCAGAAGGCCATTGCTTTCACCTCCTGCAGGTGAGCTCCCCAAGGCACCTGGTGGGCCACTGCGAGTAGCAGAGAGCTGGACTAGATGGACTCTGGTCTGATCCAGCTGGCTTGTTCTTATGTTCAATCTCAAGGGGAATGCAAAACCAGTCACCTTTGATCCTGTTCCATTCTTGTTGACATCTAGTGTAGAGTTGGGTGCCTTTCACCTCTTCTGCCCACCTAGTCGACCTTTCCATTGCTTGTTCCACCATAACTCCAAGAGCTCTTTCCTAATCTTTTTTTCTCAGAAGACGCCGGGAAAGGAATCATGCTTCCCCATAACCCCTTTCCATTCATCTCTTTCAAACTCAAGTACCACCTTTGGAGTTCGAATTAACAACCCTCCCCGCCCGCCGGTTGACCTTTTCCGGCATTTCCGCAAGGTGTGGGTGACTGCAAGTGCTGTTTCTACAGATGTGTGCGTATTTATCAAAAACATGGGCTGTTAAGCTAGAACGGCAGGAAGTCTTTTCACTGCTAGGCAGAGAGAGCCCATGCGTTCACGCTCCCAACCACTCTAGCAGAGAGAGGAAGTGCAGCTAGTCTGGCTGCGTCTTCATGGGCTGGAAACATCCCACCGCAAGAGCAACTCGTCCTTCCTGTCAGGCAGTCTGACCTGTCTGGGCCCATCATGTGTGTGTTGAGAAAACGTTTCCCTCCTCAAGAACTTTTGGTGTTTTCGCAGCTCTGATGCACTTTTATAACTTTCCCATCTCTTCTTCTGTCCCCCAAGGCTCGTTTCCCTGGGGAAGTTTCTGGAACTGGGCGGGCTCCAACATGTCAGCTCAGGTTTCTGAACGCAGAGAGAGTTCTCCAGGCTTCACTTCTCATGGGCGGGGTGATGCACAGAGCAGCCAGTGGGCACAGTTCCAGACGTAGCCAGCGTGGCGATGCGGTTAAGAGCAAACGGACTCTGATCTGGTGAACTGGGTTTCATAGAATTATGGAATCATAAAGTTGGAAAAGACCCCAAGGGCCATCAAGTCCGACCCCCTGCCATGCAGAAACACACCATCAAACCACTCCTGACATATGTTAAGAACATAAGAACATAAGAACTAGCCTGCTGGATCAGACCAGAGTCCAGCACTCTGCTACTCGCAGTGGCCCACCAGGTGCCTTTGGGAGCTCACAGGCAGGATGTGAAAGCAATGGCCTTCTGCTGCTGCTGCTGCTGCTGCTGCTGCTCCCGAGCACCTGGTCTGCTAAGGCATTTGCAACCTCAGATCAAGGAGGATCAAGATTGGTAGCCATAGATCGACTTCTCCTCCATAAATCTGTCCAAGCCCCTTTTAAAGCTATCCAGGTGAGTGGCCATCATCACCTCCTGTGGCAGCATATTCCAAACACCAATCACACGTGGCGTGAAGAAGTGTTTCCTTTTATTAGTCCTAATTCTTCCCCCCAGCATTTTCAATGAATGCCCCCTGGTTCTGGTATTGTGAGAAAGAGAGGAAAAACTTCTCTCTGTCAACATTTTCTACTCCATGCACAATTTTATAGACTTCAATCTCCAAACTTCCTCTCCAAACTAATGTTCATTCAGCCGTAGTTTAAAAACCTCCAAAGAAGGAGACTCCATTACTCTCTGAGGCAGTGCATTCCACTGTCAAACAGCCCTGACGGTCAGGAAGTTCTTCCTAATGTTTAGGTGGAATCTCTTTTCCTGCACTTGGAATCCGTGTCATAGTCTCCGAGGCAGCAGAAAACAAGCTTGCTTCCTCACCAACATGGCATCCCTTCAAATATTTAAACACAGCTATCATGTCCCCCCCTTAACCTTCACTTCTCCAGACTAAACATCCCCAGCTCCCTAAGTCTCTCCTTGTAGGGTATGGATTCCAGACCTTTTACCATTTTGGTTGCCCTCCTCTGCACAGATTCCAGCTTGTCAATATCCTTCTTGAATTGCGCTGCCCAGAACTGAACACAGTACTCTAGGTGACCAATGCAGAAATTACAACCCTTGATCTTGACACTATACTCCTATTGATACAGCCCAAAATCACATTGGCTTTCTTGGCTGCTGCATCACACTGCTAACTCATGTTCAGTTTATGGTCTACTAAGACTCCCAAAACAGAAATCACAGGCCCAAACTCTCAGGTCCACATTTTAGGTGCCTGCAGCCATTTTCCAGCAATATCCACACCCTTGGCTTGGGAGCCCAAACAGTGAAGAACTGCTAGAGACTGCAGCCCAGGGGACGGGAGGGGAAGAGCAGCCTCTGCCCCTTGAAAGAGAATTCTGCTCTCAACTCTTGATGCCCTCTGCCTTCAAACCACCAGCACAAATACCTAACAGCCATAGCAGCAAAACGGGGGGGGGGGGGGGCACTCAGCCCCCCAGCTCCTTCTTGGTGCACTGAGCACCATGTGCAGGTGAGAATGGAGAGCCCTTGCAAAAACCTTTCTGACATGTGCTCCAAATGAAAATCAAGCTTAACCACAACACCACGCTGGTGATGCTTCCCTTCATTCATTCATTCATTCATTCATTCATTCATTCATTCATTCATTCATTCAGTCAGTCAGTCAGTCAGTCAGTCAGTCAGTCAGTCAGTCAGTCAGTCTTATATAACGCCCTACCCCCGAAGGGCTCTGGGCGGTGAACAACATGAGATTACAAATACATAATAAGCTCTTAATAATTTAAATTAAAAGGCAGCAAATAACACATGAACAATGCCCGCAATAGTCCTCATTAAACCCTCCCAAGAGGAGAGAAGAAAGGATGGGTCCCATAGATGATGATGGACCCTAATTACAGGAGAATAAAAGGGGGCACGTCTCAGCAGCTGGACACTCCAAAAGCCCGGTGGAACAACTCCGTCTTGCAGGCCCTGCGGAATTCACCAAGATCCTGCAGTGCCCAGACAGCTGGAGGAAGAGTGTTCCACCAGGCAGAGGCCAGGGCTGTAAAGGTCCTGGCCCGGGTGGAGGCCAGCAGCATAATTGAGGGGCCAGGGACTACCAGACCCTCAGCCCTTCAAGGTCAGCATCGTCTACTCCAGCAGTGTGGCGCTTCAAATGTTCACGGACTACAATTCCCATCAGCCTCTGCTGGCATGGCCAACGGCAGCCACGAGAAGAGAAGGGCGAGGGCCGTGTGGCTTGCTTCTTATGCGCACGCTGAGCCCTTGGCCCTGCCCCCAAGCGCAAGCTGGCTCCTTCAACAGGTCTGCCCAGAGTTCGGCACCTATTGCTCCCTGCCCATTCCTCCCAGCTGGCAACCTGCGGCATCCGATAAATCCACACCACATTTCCTCAGGGTCTCAGTAGCTGAGGCCTTTTACATGACCCGTTTCCAAAGCTTCTAACTGGAGATGCCGAGGACTGAACCTGGGACATTCTGCATGAAAATCACTTGCCACTCCGGGAGCCACAGGCTGCTCTGCCCTCACCTCATCACTCTCCTCCACGTCCACGTTGCCGTTGGCGTCGTCGTCCATCTGCTTGTGGATGCTGCGGACGGCTTCAAAGCTGAGCTGCTCGTCCTCGCTGTGACACACGGGCTCGTCGATGCGGCAGAATTCTGCGCAAGAGAAGGACAGGGCACGGGATGAGAGGCGCTCCCCACCACATGAGCTTCCACCGCGCCCTCTCCCTCAAAAGCCTCCCACACCAGTGCAGGACCGGGACAGCACCTCCAGGGAACCGTGCAAACTCCTGCATTCTCTGTATTGTCGAAGGCTTTCATGGCTGGAATCACTGGGGTGCTGTGTGGTTTCCGGGCTGTATGGCCGTGTTCTAGCAGCATTCTCTCCTGATGTTTCGCCTGCATCTGTGGCTGGCCTCTTCAGAAGATCTGCTAGAACATGGCCGTACAGCCCGGAAACCACACAGCACCCCTCTTGCATTCTCTGCTGTGGCCCCAACCTTGCAGAGCTGCCTCCCAGGTGAGGTCACTGGGGGGAGAGGCCCCCACCCACCTGGCTTTCTGCAAACTGTGCAAAACTGAATTATTCAAGAGGAAAACGCTACCAGAGCATGGCCATACAACCCGGAAAACCCACAACACCCTCGTGATTCCAGTCGTGAAAGCTTTCGACAATACATTCAAGAGGAATATTTGCACAGGTCAAATGGGACTGTACAGTAACAGAACGGTCAGAAAGTTGCACTGGTTTGCACTAGTCGCAAATCGATAGAGGGGAACTCAGAAGGGTATTCAGTGGGAGGGGGAGGAGGGAAGGGTCTGTTTAAGGGATTAAGGATAAATATTAAATGTGAGTAGTAAAGCTTTGATTTTTGTAAAACTCTATATGGGAAACTCTTTAATTTTTATGTACAGACAAATGCTCTAACCTATAAATGTATGAAATATTCCTTAATACCTATTGTGAAATTGCAATAAAAATATTAAAAAAAAGTTGCACTGGTGTAAGGACAGGGATTGTGGCCTACACGACCGTATGGCTACCTGTACCTGCTCCAGTCCAGTTTCTACAGCACCTCTACAAGGTCATGCTTTGTGCTCAGCTGTTTGAGATTTCAGAAGAAGAAGAAGAAGAGTTTGGATTTATATCCCCCCTTTCCTGTAGGAGACTCAAAGAGGTCTACAATCTCCTTGCCCTTCCCCCCTCTCAACAAACACCCTGTGAGGCAGGTGGGGCTGAGAGAGCTCTGAGAAGCTGTGACTAGCCCAAGGTCACCCAGCTGGCGTGTGTGGGAGTGCACAGGCTAATCTGAATTCCCCAGAGAAGCCTCCACAGCTCAGGCGGCAGAGCTGGGAATCAAACCCGGTTCCTCCAGATTAGATACACGAGCTCTTAACCTCCCACGCCACTGCTGCTCTCAGCTCAGACTGTTTTCAGATTCCTGCAGTCCAAGCCTCTGGTGCTGTCCAGCAGACGCCTCATCCCATTGACTGACCTGGTCTTACGCGATATAATCGTCAGGCCCAGTGGAATTGTCAGGCCCAATTCCGGAATCAAGGCCACCCGTGGCCCTGTTATCAAATTGCCTGGGGCTGGGATAGCTTCTCTATTGCGGAGCTTGTAACTAGCGAATTAGGCAAACTTATCTCTTGCTTCCTGGAGGAGGGAGAGTGCCAGTCATGCCTTGGAGTGCTAAAACAAATATGCTTTCTCACGCCCTGTCTTCTGCCCCCTTCTGCCCCCATATATATTGAAACATTTGCTCCTTCAAACTATCCCCCCTCTCATCATCAGGCTAAGCACAGCCATTCAGGTCAGGGCAAGAGTCGAACAGATGAGTTTTGCCATTGCCTGCCTTCCTCAGCAGTCTACCTTTAAGGCCTTGCGCGGCCTGGGACCCTCGTACCTTCGGGACTGCATTACCCCATATGTCCCAACTCGACCTCTGCACTCCAATTTACTGGAGGTCCCCGGCCCCTCAATGATGAGGCTGGCCTCCACTCGAGCCAGGGCCTTCACGGCTCTGGCGCCGGCCTGGTGGAACACTCTCCCTCCAGCTGTCCGGGCCCTGCGGGACCTTGGGAAGTTCTGCAGGGCCTGTAAGACTGAGTTATTCCACCGGGCCTTTGGAGAGACCGGACGCTGAGGGTGCCCCTGCCCCCTCCTCTGTACCCCCATGGGCCCTAATACCATCAGGACCCATTATTTCGCATTAGGAGGGTTTTGTAAGGGCGCGGGCGATGCTTTAAGATATGACTGTTGTTTTAATTATATGCATGTTTTAGCTGATGTTTTATCTGTACACCGCCCTGAGCCCTTCGGGGATAGGGCGGTATACTAAATTCAATTCAATTAATTAATTAATTAATTAATTAATTAATTAATTAATACATTTATTATTATTATTATTATTATTATTATTATTATTATTATCATTAATATTATTATTATCATTAATAATATTATTATTATTATTATTATTATTATTATTATTATTATTATTATTATTATTATTATTATTATTATTATGCACTGGGTGCAGTGCCTAAAGATCTTGAACGGCGTGTGATGTAATACAAAATCCAGCATATTGATCTTGTTTGCTGTGTATAACTGTTTTTGAATAATAATAATAATAATTAATAAATAAATAAATAAATGATGATGATGATGATGATGATGATGATGATGATGATGATGATGATGATGATGATGATGATGATGATGATGATGATGATGATGATGATGATGATGATAATTGAACGGCACTTAAAAACAATTGGCGCTGACAAAATCACCATACTTCAGCTGCAAAAGGCCACCCTACTCGGCTCTGCACGCATTATTCGTCGATACATCTCACAGTCCTAGATGCTTGGGAAGTGTCCGACGTGTGATGTAATACAAAATCCAGCATATTGATCTTGTTTGCTGTGTATAACTGTTTTTGTATCAATATAACAACAACAACAACAACAACAACACATCCAAGATCTACTCAGGGCTGGTCTTGCTTAGCTTCCAAGATTTGGCAATCTTGGGCTGGCCTGGGCGTCCAGGTCAGGGCATATGTCTCATGAAGAATTGTTTTTTCAAACTCCTGCATCAAAGGGGCCAAGAAATGGAGGAAGTGCAAACGTGAAATACACCAGATTCAAAGCACAGAGAGAATTCACAGCAGCAAGTCGTTGACGACCGTAAGGTTTCCCTAAATACCCAGGGTTCTAGCTGCATCTTGAAGTCTAATAAGTGTTTATATCTGCGCTGGATTTAAGGCTCCTGAGGGTGCCATTAAAAAGCTCCATTTACATTTTATTGCACCGCCACCGACTATCCCTCTGCAGTTTATGGATTTAAATGAAGCAGTAACGGCCAAGGATTCCTCCCGGCTCCTGCAATTCATGGGCCTCTGCGCCTGCTGTCTAAAAAATGCTTGTCATAATCTCATAGAGACAATTGTCGGCAGGCGTCTGACAAAGCAGATTCTACTCCACAAAACCTCAAGCTAGAATTAAAAACATGTTCGTCCTTCTGGCTACAACAGACCAACACTCAGGAACCCTCTAGAACAGTGATGGTGAACCTTTTCGAGACCGAGTGCCCAAATTGCAACCCAAACCCCACTTATTTATCACAAAGTGCCAACCCGGCAATTTAACCTGAATGCTGAGGTTTTAGTTTAGTTTAGCTCCCTCTTCCTCTGCCCACCCGCTTGAACAGGGGCCATCCAGCTCGAGCCTCCAGCAAGTCCCGCGGGCACAGCTCTGGGCCTCTCTAGCATCTCTGCCTCCTCTGCACCCCGCACCCCCCCCCCCGGGCAGCAGCCACCTGGAGCCCAGACACCAGGCCCACCAGCCGAGTCCTCCCTGCTCACCACAGTGCGCACACGTCGTGCTCAGTGGCCCAGGCCAGCCTAGATGTGTGTGTGTGTGGGGGGGGGGGTGATTTTCTGCCCCCACATGACGAACTCTGTATGCGCGTGCCCACAGAGAGAGAGCTCTGAGTGCCACCTCTGGCACCCGTGCCATAGGTTCACCATCACTGCTCTAGAATTAACACCTGGAAGGACAGACTCTTCTCAAGCTCAGAAGCAGCCTGTTCCTATTTCTGGTGATTTGGTCCTAGTATAGAAAGAGAATGTTTGCTGACAGCTCTCCAAGACAAGCACTCGCAAAGAGATGTGTATTCAAAAAAATCTACCTACCTTCCTACATATATATCCACCTACCTACCTACCTACCGACCTACCGACCGACCTATCTATAGCCAGTGTGGTTTGGTGGTGAAGAGCAGGTGGATTCTAATCTGGAGAGCCGGGATTGATTCCCCACTCCTCCACATGAGTGGCAGAGACTTATCTGGTGAACCAGATGTGTTTCCACGCTCCTACACTCCTGCTGGGTGACCTTGGGCTAGTCCCAGTTCTCTCAGGACTCTCTCAGCCCCATCTGCCTCACAAAGTCCCTCTGTTGTGGGGAGAGGAAGGGAAAGGAGCTTGTCAGCCACCTTGAGTCTCCTTACATAAGCATAAGCATAAGCATTTTATGGTCATTGTGCACGCGCAACAAAATTTACAGCAGCATTCCTCGATGCACACAATTTCAGACTCATCCCCCATCCTCCCTTTCCCCTTCCTCCACCCATCCCTACACAGCCCCAAACACATCAACACGAAGCCGCGGAGTTCAACATAGCCACAGCTCTAGAGTAGAAGCTGTCTCTAAGCCTCTTTGTCCTAGTTTTGATAGACCTGTGTCGTCTGCCGGATGGACACAGTTCAAAAAGAGAGTGGGCTGGATGAGACAGGTCTCTCAGAATATTTCGGGCTTTCTTTAGGCTTCGGGAATTATAGAGTTCTTCCCAGGAGGGGAGAGGGCTTCTCTTCTTACGGGAGAGAAGGGTGCGGTATAAATCCAAACTCTTCTTCTTCTTCTATCTAAACATCTAATACAAGAGACCTATGGAGTCTTGGTCATACCCATTCACGCCACTCCTCCACCCTGGCAAGGAAGAAGAAGAAGAAGAGTTTGGATTTATATCCCCCCTTTCTCTCCTGCAGGAGACTCAAAGGGGCTTACAATCTCCTTGCCCTTCCCCCCTCACAACAAACACCCTGTGAGGTGGGTGGGGCTGAGAGAGCTCCGAGAAGCTGTGACTAGCCCAAGGTCACCCAGCTGGCGTGTGTGGGAGCGTACAGGCTACTCTGAATTCCCCAGATAAGCCTCCACAACTCAAGCAGCAGAGCTGGGAATCAAACCCGGTTCCTCCAGATTAGATACACGAGCTCTGAACCTCCTACGCCACTGCTGCCATGGATCTTGCTCCAAAGAAGCCTCACAAGGGCCTGGCCATGTGTTTTGCTTTCCCTGGGCTCCTCCCGGGTCTGCTGAATCGTACTCGTCTTGCCACTTGAACGTGCTGAACACGATCTCCATGCAAGCACAGAGGCCTGGTTCTGATTGGGCCCAGGCACCCACGGGTAGGAGGAAGGATTATGCCTTCCTGCCGTGCTGCTTTCCCACTCTGGTGCTGGGAAAACCCAGGCGTTGGGCAAATACCAGGCATACATACGCTTGAGAATTAAGTGCCCAACATGAACCTCGCCACACATGCCTGATCACGTGGACCTGGGAAACCAGAACGTGACATGAAGTCCTTTGAGGTGACCAGCAAGAACTGAGTGCAAAACGTCGCTGTGGTCAGCCCACCCAGAGCAACTTCAGCCGAGCTCATTCCCCCCACAGGGCAGGTAAGTGTGGGGCTTTGGCAGCTTCTTGGCTTGGCTTTAAATTGGACAGAAGCTGCAGCAGCGTGTGGGACACACCTGCCAAGAGGCCTGGCAGGAGGCACAGAGAGCATGCCTTGGGAAAGCAAACACCATTTCTCTTCCTGGCCCAGGAAAAGTCCATGCACCGCATCTTCTGAAGACAGACAGGAATCCCAAAGACATTTCTGGATCCGCAGCCACGCTCCAGGGTGCTTAAAAGCTGGACCAAGACCAGATGGGTGCAAAAACAAGGTTGAATGGTTGTTCATCTGTGTCTTCTGTGCAGGCAGGCATAGACTTCTCAGTGGCCTGTCTGTACCTGTGCAGTCCCCATGCATGCCAAAGGAGGAGGAGGAGGAGGAGGAGTTTGGATTTATACCCCACCTTTCACTCCTATATGGAGACTCATAAGAACATAGGAACATAAGAACTAGCCTGCTGGATCAGACCAGAGTCCATCTAGTCCAGCACTCTGCTGCTACTCGCAGTGGCCCACCAGGTGCCTTTGGGAGCTCATAGGCAGGAGGGGAAAGCAATGGCCTTCTGCTGCTGCTGCTCCTGAGCACCTGGTCTGCTAAGGCATTTGCAATCTGAGATCAAAGAGGATCAAGATTGGTAGCCATAGATCGACTTCTCCTCCATAAATCTGTCCAAGCCCTTTTTAAAGCTATCCAGGTTAGTGGCCATCACCACCTCCTGTGGCAGCATATTCCAAACGCCAATCACACGTTGCGTGAAGAAGTGTTTTATTAGTCCTGATTCTTCCCCCCAGCATTTTCAATGGATGCCCCCTGGTTCTAGTATTGTGAGAAAGAGAGAAAAATGTCTCTCTGTCAACATTTTCTACCCCATGCATAATTTTATACACTTCAATCATATCCCCCCTCAGCCGTCTCCTCTCCAAACTAAAGAGTCCCAAACGCTGCAGCCTCTCCTCATAAGGAAGGTGCTCCAATCCCTCAATCATCCTCGTTGCCCTTCTCTGCACTTTTTCGATCTCTTCGATATCCTTTTTGAGATGTGGCGACCAGAACTGAACACAGTCCTCCAAGTGCGGTCGCACCACGGCTTTATATAAGGGCATGACAATCTTTGCAGTTTTATTCTCAGTTCCTTTCCTAATGATCCCCAGCATAGAGTTTGCCTTTTTCACAGCTGCCATGCATTGAGTTGACATTCCCATGGAACGATCAACTAAGACGCCCAAATCCCTTTCCTGGTCTGTGACTGATAGCACTGACCCCTGTAGCGTGTATGTGAAGTTTGGATTTTTTGCTCCTATGTGCATCAAGGCAGTTTACAAGCTCCTTTTCCCTTCCTCTCCCCACAACAGACACCTTGTGAGGCAGGTGGGGCTGAGAGAGTCCTGAGAGAACTGTGATTAGTCCAAGGTCACCCTGCAGGCTTCATATTTATTTATTTATTTATTCCATTTATACCCCGCCCTTTCTTTTCACTGTAAATAAAATTAGGCCCTCTGGTTTCACGTTTCACCTGCAGTCTGGTGGAGGCCCACCTTCAGGTCCCAAAAAAGGACACAGATTGACTGGAGCCAAACACGTCAGACAGATCTGGGGTTCAAGAGGCTGCGCAGATTTCCCATCTACCCTCCTCTCTCCCCAGACCTCTTAGCCCTAGAAAGCAAAGCGACGTGCCTCATAGAGCGAGTAGACAAGAAAGACTATTCATCCCCTGGAACATCACACTGGGTCGCCAACTCTGGGTTGGAAAATTCCTGGAGATTTGGGGAGATGCCCGGGGAGCGGACCTCAATGGAGTATAATGTCCTCCAGTCCACCCACCAAAGCAGCCATTCGCTCCAGGGGAAGGGATCTCTGGAGTCTGGAGATGAGCTGTCATTTCAGGAGGTCTCCAACCACTACCTGGGATGAGGGACATTTTGCCATCTGTTCATGTACCTAAGTACGAAATAGAAGCCCACCCCATCAAGTGTGCTGCTCCGACTTCCAGAGAGAAGGCACCATGTACACCTCTCAAGAAATGTTTTCGTTCAGCCATGAACTTGGCCTATGACTGTTTCCTACCTTTGCATCCCACTTTTGATGTGATGGTACATCCCACCTTAGGCGTTGTCCTTCCGCACTGCGTTTCAATTCTGTAAAGCTAGTCCTCTGGCCCTGCTTATAGGATGCCTTAAAGGACTGTTTGGGTTGGGTTCTACTGGCTGAATGCAGGATACGGGTGCAAACACAGACCCTCTTGATGGATTGTTGAAAGCTTTCACAGCTGGAATCAGCTGGCTGTTGTGGTTTTCCCGGGCTGTGTGACCACGGTCTGGCAGTTTTTGCTCCTAACGTTTCGCCCGCACAGCCTTCCTAGTTAGATCTGTACTCTGTACTCCTAGTTAGACTCTGTACCCTGTATAATGCAGACAGCATTATATATTCATATAGCGCACAGATGTCAAACTCGCAGCCCTCCAGATGTTATGGACTACAGTTCCATAACTTTGCACACTTTGTTATCTTTGCACGCTTTGTTATCTTTGCACACAAATATTATTTTTGCCATCTGACCATTAGGAAAAATTAAAGTTGAAATCAGAAAACAAACTTTGTAGAAAGTAACGGAAAGTATAATTTGGATTCAACAATCACAAAAGATAACACTGCCCACATACCCGGATATCAAGTTTCAATTTCTAACAATGAAAACACCGAGCGAGCTCTTTAATAATTCATTGTCAAACCCATTATAGGAACAAGCTTCAATTCCGATGGCGGGAAAACTGAGACTCACCAACATTTAGGCTGCAATATCTTTTTTAAAAAAAACTTTAAGATGCCATTGGTCTTTTCTTTAATGTTATGGAATATTACCTGTCGCCCAAACTATTCACTTTTAAACAAAATCTTCAGGATATTTTGAATGCGTCTACAGTATATACGTGAATTATCATTGTCCAATGCTGCAGATTCTCTTACACTTCGGAGTGTGGGGGAGTCTCCTTCTTTGGAGGTTTGGATGGCCATCTGGCAGGAGTGCTTTGATGGTGTGTTCCTGCATGGCAGGGGGTTGGGCTGGATGGCCCTTGGGGGTCTCTTCCAACTGTGATTCTATGGTTCATGCTCATGCTATCTAAATCTGATCTGAAAAAGTATTTCACTCATTCCAGATGAAAACAAAAACAAAGGAGTTTTGATTTAAGTGAGCAGCCCCTCCAACTTCCCACCCTCAGGAATAGAAGAAAAAAGTGACACAAATCCTGGGTGGTTCGTGCCATACATCCACCTTCACAAAACCCATCATATGTCTGAACATCCCCGCTTCGAACTCTCCATTTTCTCCCAGGCCTCCACACCTCTAGACAGCAGCCTCTTCCCCTTAACAGGGCATCTGGGGGCCCACCAAAATCCTTCCGCTCACCTGCCCCAGCAAAGCTTCTCTCCCCACAGTCCCTAGATTAGAAGATGCCACCCAAGCATTGTCTGAGAACAAGTGACATGTCTTTATTTACCTGATTACCCAGAGCAGCTCAACATTACACCCCTCTCTTCCATTTTATACTCCCAGCAACCCTGACATGTAGGTCAAGTTAAGAGTGCAGGAGTGGCCAGCCCCCGCCCCCCCGGAAACATCAGTAGCAGGGTGAGGGTTTGAAGAAGAAGAAGAAGAAGAAGAAGAAGAAGAAGAAGAAGAAGAAGAGGAAGAAGAGGAAGAAGAGGAGGAGGAGGAGGAGGAGGAGGAGGAGGAGGAGGAGGAGTTTGGGTTTATATCCCCCCTTTCTCTCCTGCAGGAGACTCAAAGGGGCTGACAATCTCCTTGCCCTTCCCCGCTCACAACAAACACCCTGTGAGGTGGGTGGGGCTGAGAGAGCTCTGAGAAGCTGTGACTAGCCCAAGGTCACCCAGCTGGCGTGTGTGGGAGTGCACAGGCTAATCTGAATTCCCCAGATAAGCCTCCGCAGCTCAGGTGGCAGAGCTGGGAATCAAACCCGGTTCCTCCAGATTAGATACACGAGCTCTTAACTTCCTACGCCACTGGGTCTCCCGGATCCTGGTCCAACATCCTAACTACGACACAGCTCTGGCTTTGGTGGTCGCCTGGTTGCCTGGAAACCTGAGAGTGGCCAGAACCCCTGGCATTCTGCTCCCCCCCTTCACGTGTCCCTCCTGGCACCCAGGTGACCCACGGGACGCCTGTCCCTGGAGTGGCCACCACCGTCCACGGCAGAGGCTCAATTCTCCCCTGCTATGCCACCCTTCTGATTTTTAAATAGGAAAAAATGCACGGGAGCTCAGTTCTTAAACTCTCAACAGCACGAGGGACTTGGCCCCGAGAGTGGCCCCCTGGCTAGTCAGCTGCACCCCAAGAGGCCAGGAGCCCCTCTGCACTGGGCCCGGCCACTGTCAACCTTCCACCCCTAGAGGCTCACCAAACCCAAACCCTTAGTGCTGCTCAGACGTGGGGGGCCTCGACGTCCATGTGGTGTCGTGCCTAAGAGTGTTGGCGGATCCAGGTTAGAATTCCCACTCGTGCCATTCGGTGCTCTTCGGTCAGTCCCCCACTCTGAGCCCAAACCAGCTCACAGGGGTGTTGTGGGGATTAAATGGAGGAGGAGGAGGATTTATATCCCCCCCTTTCTCTCCTGTCATGGAGGAGAGGAGAAGGATGGAAGCCACTGGGGAGAAATGCTAGGGAGAAATGAAGGGGATACATCAGCCAATCAGTCAGTAAATTCCTTCCCCATCCCGAATTGTCGGATTCAAGCACAGCCACCTCTTGGAGACCAGAAAGGTTTTCGGCGTATCAGAATTATCTACTTTTACAATGCCATCTTTGTTTATATCTTTGTTATCCTCCTAGGGAGGGGTCCGGCCGTTCCCTCTTTTTGGGGAGGTTTCAATGAATCGGGTTATGGGGTGCCTGTTACTATTGTTATTATTGTTTGACTGCTGTTTTGACTGAATTTTAAGGGATTTTAGCAAATGTGGTCACTATTGTGATCCTTGTTTTATTTGTATATTTGTTGACACTGTTGTGCACCGCCCAGAGCCCCTTGGGGATGGGGCATTCTATAAAGATAGATAGATAGATAGATAGATAGATAGACAGACAGACAGACAGACAGACAGACAGACAGACAGACAGACAGACAGACAGACAGACAGACAGACAGACAGACAGACAGACAGACAGACAGACAGACAGACAGACAGACAGATAGATAGATAGATAGATAGATAGATAGATAGATAGATAGATAGATGGGGGGGGGGGGGGGTGGGGGGGGGGGGGGGTGGGGGGGGGAGGGGGGGGGGGGGGAGGGGGGTGGGGGGGGGGGGGGGTGGGGGGGGCGGGGGGTGGGGGGGGGGGGGGGTGGGGGGGGGGGGGGGTGGGGGGGGGGGGGGGTGGGGGGGGGGGGGGGTGGGGGGGGGGGGGGGTGGGGGGGGGGGGGGGTGGGGGGGGGGGGGGGTGGGGGGGGGGGGGGGTGGGGGGGGGGGGGGGTGGGGGGGGGGGGGGGTGGGGGGGGGGGGGGGTGGGGGGGGGGGGGGGTGGGGGGGGGGGGGGGTGGGGGGGGGGGGGGGTGGGGGGGGGGGGGGGTGGGGGGGGGGGGGGGTGGGGGGGGGGGGGGGTGGGGGGGGGGGGGGGTGGGGGGGGGGGGGGGTGGGGGGGGGGGGGGGTGGGGGGGGGGGGGGGTGGGGGGGGGGGGGGGTGGGGGGGGGGGGGGGTGGGGGGGGGGGGGGGTGGGGGGGGGGGGGGGTGGGGGGGGGGGGGGGTGGGGGGGGGGGGGGGTGGGGGGGGGGGGGGGTGGGGGGGGGGGGGGGTGGGGGGGGGGGGGGGTGGGGGGGGGGGGGGGTGGGGGGGGGGGGGGGTGGGGGGGGGGGGGGGTGGGGGGGGGGGGGGGTGGGGGGGGGGGGGGGTGGGGGGGGGGGGGGGTGGGGGGGGGGGGGGGTGGGGGGGGGGGGGGGTGGGGGGGGGGGGGGGTGGGGGGGGGGGGGGGTGGGGGGGGGGGGGGGTGGGGGGGGGGGGGGGTGGGGGGGGGGGGGGGTGGGGGGGGGGGGGGGTGGGGGGGGGGGGGGGTGGGGGGGGGGGGGGGTGGGGGGGGGGGGGGGTGGGGGGGGGGGGGGGTGGGGGGGGGGGGGGGTGGGGGGGGGGGGGGGTGGGGGGGGGGGGGGGTGGGGGGGGGGGGGGGTGGGGGGGGGGGGGGGTGGGGGGGGGGGGGGGTGGGGGGGGGGGGGGGTGGGGGGGGGGGGGGGTGGGGGGGGGGGGGGGTGGGGGGGGGGGGGGGTGGGGGGGGGGGGGGGTGGGGGGGGGGGGGGGTGGGGGGGGGGGGGGGTGGGGGGGGGGGGGGGTGGGGGGGGGGGGGGGTGGGGGGGGGGGGGGGTGGGGGGGGGGGGGGGTGGGGGGGGGGGGGGGTGGGGGGGGGGGGGGGTGGGGGGGGGGGGGGGTGGGGGGGGGGGGGGGTGGGGGGGGGGGGGGGTGGGGGGGGGGGGGGGTGGGGGGGGGGGGGGGTGGGGGGGGGGGGGGGTGGGGGGGGGGGGGGGTGGGGGGGGGGGGGGGTGGGGGGGGGGGGGGGTGGGGGGGGGGGGGGGTGGGGGGGGGGGGGGGTGGGGGGGGGGGGGGGTGGGGGGGGGGGGGGGTGGGGGGGGGGGGGGGTGGGGGGGGGGGGGGGTGGGGGGGGGGGGGGGTGGGGGGGGGGGGGGGTGGGGGGGGGGGGGGGTGGGGGGGGGGGGGGGTGGGGGGGGGGGGGGGTGGGGGGGGGGGGGGGTGGGGGGGGGGGGGGGTGGGGGGGGGGGGGGGTGGGGGGGGGGGGGGGTGGGGGGGGGGGGGGGTGGGGGGGGGGGGGGGTGGGGGGGGGGGGGGGTGGGGGGGGGGGGGGGTGGGGGGGGGGGGGGGTGGGGGGGGGGGGGGGTGGGGGGGGGGGGGGGTGGGGGGGGGGGGGGGTGGGGGGGGGGGGGGGTGGGGGGGGGGGGGGGTGGGGGGGGGGGGGGGTGGGGGGGGGGGGGGGTGGGGGGGGGGGGGGGTGGGGGGGGGGGGGGGTGGGGGGGGGGGGGGGTGGGGGGGGGGGGGGGTGGGGGGGGGGGGGGGTGGGGGGGGGGGGGGGTGGGGGGGGGGGGGGGTGGGGGGGGGGGGGGGTGGGGGGGGGGGGGGGTGGGGGGGGGGGGGGGTGGGGGGGGGGGGGGGTGGGGGGGGGGGGGGGTGGGGGGGGGGGGGGGTGGGGGGGGGGGGGGGTGGGGGGGGGGGGGGGTGGGGGGGGGGGGGGGTGGGGGGGGGGGGGGGTGGGGGGGGGGGGGGGTGGGGGGGGGGGGGGGTGGGGGGGGGGGGGGGTGGGGGGGGGGGGGGGTGGGGGGGGGGGGGGGTGGGGGGGGGGGGGGGTGGGGGGGGGGGGGGGTGGGGGGGGGGGGGGGTGGGGGGGGGGGGGGGTGGGGGGGGGGGGGGGTGGGGGGGGGGGGGGGTGGGGGGGGGGGGGGGTGGGGGGGGGGGGGGGTGGGGGGGGGGGGGGGTGGGGGGGGGGGGGGGTGGGGGGGGGGGGGGGTGGGGGGGGGGGGGGGTGGGGGGGGGGGGGGGTGGGGGGGGGGGGGGGTGGGGGGGGGGGGGGGTGGGGGGGGGGGGGGGTGGGGGGGGGGGGGGGTGGGGGGGGGGGGGGGTGGGGGGGGGGGGGGGTGGGGGGGGGGGGGGGTGGGGGGGGGGGGGGGTGGGGGGGGGGGGGGGTGGGGGGGGGGGGGGGTGGGGGGGGGGGGGGGTGGGGGGGGGGGGGGGTGGGGGGGGGGGGGGGTGGGGGGGGGGGGGGGTGGGGGGGGGGGGGGGTGGGGGGGGGGGGGGGTGGGGGGGGGGGGGGGTGGGGGGGGGGGGGGGTGGGGGGGGGGGGGGGTGGGGGGGGGGGGGGGTGGGGGGGGGGGGGGGTGGGGGGGGGGGGGGGTGGGGGGGGGGGGGGGTGGGGGGGGGGGGGGGTGGGGGGGGGGGGGGGTGGGGGGGGGGGGGGGTGGGGGGGGGGGGGGGTGGGGGGGGGGGGGGGTGGGGGGGGGGGGGGGTGGGGGGGGGGGGGGGTGGGGGGGGGGGGGGGTGGGGGGGGGGGGGGGTGGGGGGGGGGGGGGGTGGGGGGGGGGGGGGGTGGGGGGGGGGGGGGGTGGGGGGGGGGGGGGGTGGGGGGGGGGGGGGGTGGGGGGGGGGGGGGGTGGGGGGGGGGGGGGGTGGGGGGGGGGGGGGGTGGGGGGGGGGGGGGGTGGGGGGGGGGGGGGGTGGGGGGGGGGGGGGGTGGGGGGGGGGGGGGGTGGGGGGGGGGGGGGGTGGGGGGGGGGGGGGGTGGGGGGGGGGGGGGGTGGGGGGGGGGGGGGGTGGGGGGGGGGGGGGGTGGGGGGGGGGGGGGGTGGGGGGGGGGGGGGGTGGGGGGGGGGGGGGGTGGGGGGGGGGGGGGGTGGGGGGGGGGGGGGGTGGGGGGGGGGGGGGGTGGGGGGGGGGGGGGGTGGGGGGGGGGGGGGGTGGGGGGGGGGGGGGGTGGGGGGGGGGGGGGGTGGGGGGGGGGGGGGGTGGGGGGGGGGGGGGGTGGGGGGGGGGGGGGGTGGGGGGGGGGGGGGGTGGGGGGGGGGGGGGGTGGGGGGGGGGGGGGGTGGGGGGGGGGGGGGGTGGGGGGGGGGGGGGGTGGGGGGGGGGGGGGGTGGGGGGGGGGGGGGGTGGGGGGGGGGGGGGGTGGGGGGGGGGGGGGGTGGGGGGGGGGGGGGGTGGGGGGGGGGGGGGGTGGGGGGGGGGGGGGGTGGGGGGGGGGGGGGGTGGGGGGGGGGGGGGGTGGGGGGGGGGGGGGGTGGGGGGGGGGGGGGGTGGGGGGGGGGGGGGGTGGGGGGGGGGGGGGGTGGGGGGGGGGGGGGGTGGGGGGGGGGGGGGGTGGGGGGGGGGGGGGGTGGGGGGGGGGGGGGGTGGGGGGGGGGGGGGGTGGGGGGGGGGGGGGGTGGGGGGGGGGGGGGGTGGGGGGGGGGGGGGGTGGGGGGGGGGGGGGGTGGGGGGGGGGGGGGGTGGGGGGGGGGGGGGGTGGGGGGGGGGGGGGGTGGGGGGGGGGGGGGGTGGGGGGGGGGGGGGGTGGGGGGGGGGGGGGGTGGGGGGGGGGGGGGGTGGGGGGGGGGGGGGGTGGGGGGGGGGGGGGGTGGGGGGGGGGGGGGGTGGGGGGGGGGGGGGGTGGGGGGGGGGGGGGGTGGGGGGGGGGGGGGGTGGGGGGGGGGGGGGGTGGGGGGGGGGGGGGGTGGGGGGGGGGGGGGGTGGGGGGGGGGGGGGGTGGGGGGGGGGGGGGGTGGGGGGGGGGGGGGGTGGGGGGGGGGGGGGGTGGGGGGGGGGGGGGGTGGGGGGGGGGGGGGGTGGGGGGGGGGGGGGGTGGGGGGGGGGGGGGGTGGGGGGGGGGGGGGGTGGGGGGGGGGGGGGGTGGGGGGGGGGGGGGGTGGGGGGGGGGGGGGGTGGGGGGGGGGGGGGGTGGGGGGGGGGGGGGGTGGGGGGGGGGGGGGGTGGGGGGGGGGGGGGGTGGGGGGGGGGGGGGGTGGGGGGGGGGGGGGGTGGGGGGGGGGGGGGGTGGGGGGGGGGGGGGGTGGGGGGGGGGGGGGGTGGGGGGGGGGGGGGGTGGGGGGGGGGGGGGGTGGGGGGGGGGGGGGGTGGGGGGGGGGGGGGGTGGGGGGGGGGGGGGGTGGGGGGGGGGGGGGGTGGGGGGGGGGGGGGGTGGGGGGGGGGGGGGGTGGGGGGGGGGGGGGGTGGGGGGGGGGGGGGGTGGGGGGGGGGGGGGGTGGGGGGGGGGGGGGGTGGGGGGGGGGGGGGGTGGGGGGGGGGGGGGGTGGGGGGGGGGGGGGGTGGGGGGGGGGGGGGGTGGGGGGGGGGGGGGGTGGGGGGGGGGGGGGGTGGGGGGGGGGGGGGGTGGGGGGGGGGGGGGGTGGGGGGGGGGGGGGGTGGGGGGGGGGGGGGGTGGGGGGGGGGGGGGGTGGGGGGGGGGGGGGGTGGGGGGGGGGGGGGGTGGGGGGGGGGGGGGGTGGGGGGGGGGGGGGGTGGGGGGGGGGGGGGGTGGGGGGGGGGGGGGGTGGGGGGGGGGGGGGGTGGGGGGGGGGGGGGGTGGGGGGGGGGGGGGGTGGGGGGGGGGGGGGGTGGGGGGGGGGGGGGGTGGGGGGGGGGGGGGGTGGGGGGGGGGGGGGGTGGGGGGGGGGGGGGGTGGGGGGGGGGGGGGGTGGGGGGGGGGGGGGGTGGGGGGGGGGGGGGGTGGGGGGGGGGGGGGGTGGGGGGGGGGGGGGGTGGGGGGGGGGGGGGGTGGGGGGGGGGGGGGGTGGGGGGGGGGGGGGGTGGGGGGGGGGGGGGGTGGGGGGGGGGGGGGGTGGGGGGGGGGGGGGGTGGGGGGGGGGGGGGGTGGGGGGGGGGGGGGGTGGGGGGGGGGGGGGGTGGGGGGGGGGGGGGGTGGGGGGGGGGGGGGGTGGGGGGGGGGGGGGGTGGGGGGGGGGGGGGGTGGGGGGGGGGGGGGGTGGGGGGGGGGGGGGGTGGGGGGGGGGGGGGGTGGGGGGGGGGGGGGGTGGGGGGGGGGGGGGGTGGGGGGGGGGGGGGGTGGGGGGGGGGGGGGGTGGGGGGGGGGGGGGGTGGGGGGGGGGGGGGGTGGGGGGGGGGGGGGGTGGGGGGGGGGGGGGGTGGGGGGGGGGGGGGGTGGGGGGGGGGGGGGGTGGGGGGGGGGGGGGGTGGGGGGGGGGGGGGGTGGGGGGGGGGGGGGGTGGGGGGGGGGGGGGGTGGGGGGGGGGGGGGGTGGGGGGGGGGGGGGGTGGGGGGGGGGGGGGGTGGGGGGGGGGGGGGGTGGGGGGGGGGGGGGGTGGGGGGGGGGGGGGGTGGGGGGGGGGGGGGGTGGGGGGGGGGGGGGGTGGGGGGGGGGGGGGGTGGGGGGGGGGGGGGGTGGGGGGGGGGGGGGGTGGGGGGGGGGGGGGGTGGGGGGGGGGGGGGGTGGGGGGGGGGGGGGGTGGGGGGGGGGGGGGGTGGGGGGGGGGGGGGGTGGGGGGGGGGGGGGGTGGGGGGGGGGGGGGGTGGGGGGGGGGGGGGGTGGGGGGGGGGGGGGGTGGGGGGGGGGGGGGGTGGGGGGGGGGGGGGGTGGGGGGGGGGGGGGGTGGGGGGGGGGGGGGGTGGGGGGGGGGGGGGGTGGGGGGGGGGGGGGGTGGGGGGGGGGGGGGGTGGGGGGGGGGGGGGGTGGGGGGGGGGGGGGGTGGGGGGGGGGGGGGGTGGGGGGGGGGGGGGGTGGGGGGGGGGGGGGGTGGGGGGGGGGGGGGGTGGGGGGGGGGGGGGGTGGGGGGGGGGGGGGGTGGGGGGGGGGGGGGGTGGGGGGGGGGGGGGGTGGGGGGGGGGGGGGGTGGGGGGGGGGGGGGGTGGGGGGGGGGGGGGGTGGGGGGGGGGGGGGGTGGGGGGGGGGGGGGGTGGGGGGGGGGGGGGGTGGGGGGGGGGGGGGGTGGGGGGGGGGGGGGGTGGGGGGGGGGGGGGGTGGGGGGGGGGGGGGGTGGGGGGGGGGGGGGGTGGGGGGGGGGGGGGGTGGGGGGGGGGGGGGGTGGGGGGGGGGGGGGGTGGGGGGGGGGGGGGGTGGGGGGGGGGGGGGGTGGGGGGGGGGGGGGGTGGGGGGGGGGGGGGGTGGGGGGGGGGGGGGGTGGGGGGGGGGGGGGGTGGGGGGGGGGGGGGGTGGGGGGGGGGGGGGGTGGGGGGGGGGGGGGGTGGGGGGGGGGGGGGGTGGGGGGGGGGGGGGGTGGGGGGGGGGGGGGGTGGGGGGGGGGGGGGGTGGGGGGGGGGGGGGGTGGGGGGGGGGGGGGGTGGGGGGGGGGGGGGGTGGGGGGGGGGGGGGGTGGGGGGGGGGGGGGGTGGGGGGGGGGGGGGGTGGGGGGGGGGGGGGGTGGGGGGGGGGGGGGGTGGGGGGGGGGGGGGGTGGGGGGGGGGGGGGGTGGGGGGGGGGGGGGGTGGGGGGGGGGGGGGGTGGGGGGGGGGGGGGGTGGGGGGGGGGGGGGGTGGGGGGGGGGGGGGGTGGGGGGGGGGGGGGGTGGGGGGGGGGGGGGGTGGGGGGGGGGGGGGGTGGGGGGGGGGGGGGGTGGGGGGGGGGGGGGGTGGGGGGGGGGGGGGGTGGGGGGGGGGGGGGGTGGGGGGGGGGGGGGGTGGGGGGGGGGGGGGGTGGGGGGGGGGGGGGGTGGGGGGGGGGGGGGGTGGGGGGGGGGGGGGGTGGGGGGGGGGGGGGGTGGGGGGGGGGGGGGGTGGGGGGGGGGGGGGGTGGGGGGGGGGGGGGGTGGGGGGGGGGGGGGGTGGGGGGGGGGGGGGGTGGGGGGGGGGGGGGGTGGGGGGGGGGGGGGGTGGGGGGGGGGGGGGGTGGGGGGGGGGGGGGGTGGGGGGGGGGGGGGGTGGGGGGGGGGGGGGGTGGGGGGGGGGGGGGGTGGGGGGGGGGGGGGGTGGGGGGGGGGGGGGGTGGGGGGGGGGGGGGGTGGGGGGGGGGGGGGGTGGGGGGGGGGGGGGGTGGGGGGGGGGGGGGGTGGGGGGGGGGGGGGGTGGGGGGGGGGGGGGGTGGGGGGGGGGGGGGGTGGGGGGGGGGGGGGGTGGGGGGGGGGGGGGGTGGGGGGGGGGGGGGGTGGGGGGGGGGGGGGGTGGGGGGGGGGGGGGGTGGGGGGGGGGGGGGGTGGGGGGGGGGGGGGGTGGGGGGGGGGGGGGGTGGGGGGGGGGGGGGGTGGGGGGGGGGGGGGGTGGGGGGGGGGGGGGGTGGGGGGGGGGGGGGGTGGGGGGGGGGGGGGGTGGGGGGGGGGGGGGGTGGGGGGGGGGGGGGGTGGGGGGGGGGGGGGGTGGGGGGGGGGGGGGGTGGGGGGGGGGGGGGGTGGGGGGGGGGGGGGGTGGGGGGGGGGGGGGGTGGGGGGGGGGGGGGGTGGGGGGGGGGGGGGGTGGGGGGGGGGGGGGGTGGGGGGGGGGGGGGGTGGGGGGGGGGGGGGGTGGGGGGGGGGGGGGGTGGGGGGGGGGGGGGGTGGGGGGGGGGGGGGGTGGGGGGGGGGGGGGGTGGGGGGGGGGGGGGGTGGGGGGGGGGGGGGGTGGGGGGGGGGGGGGGTGGGGGGGGGGGGGGGTGGGGGGGGGGGGGGGTGGGGGGGGGGGGGGGTGGGGGGGGGGGGGGGTGGGGGGGGGGGGGGGTGGGGGGGGGGGGGGGTGGGGGGGGGGGGGGGTGGGGGGGGGGGGGGGTGGGGGGGGGGGGGGGTGGGGGGGGGGGGGGGTGGGGGGGGGGGGGGGTGGGGGGGGGGGGGGGTGGGGGGGGGGGGGGGTGGGGGGGGGGGGGGGTGGGGGGGGGGGGGGGTGGGGGGGGGGGGGGGTGGGGGGGGGGGGGGGTGGGGGGGGGGGGGGGTGGGGGGGGGGGGGGGTGGGGGGGGGGGGGGGTGGGGGGGGGGGGGGGTGGGGGGGGGGGGGGGTGGGGGGGGGGGGGGGTGGGGGGGGGGGGGGGTGGGGGGGGGGGGGGGTGGGGGGGGGGGGGGGTGGGGGGGGGGGGGGGTGGGGGGGGGGGGGGGTGGGGGGGGGGGGGGGTGGGGGGGGGGGGGGGTGGGGGGGGGGGGGGGTGGGGGGGGGGGGGGGTGGGGGGGGGGGGGGGTGGGGGGGGGGGGGGGTGGGGGGGGGGGGGGGTGGGGGGGGGGGGGGGTGGGGGGGGGGGGGGGTGGGGGGGGGGGGGGGTGGGGGGGGGGGGGGGTGGGGGGGGGGGGGGGTGGGGGGGGGGGGGGGTGGGGGGGGGGGGGGGTGGGGGGGGGGGGGGGTGGGGGGGGGGGGGGGTGGGGGGGGGGGGGGGTGGGGGGGGGGGGGGGTGGGGGGGGGGGGGGGTGGGGGGGGGGGGGGGTGGGGGGGGGGGGGGGTGGGGGGGGGGGGGGGTGGGGGGGGGGGGGGGTGGGGGGGGGGGGGGGTGGGGGGGGGGGGGGGTGGGGGGGGGGGGGGGTGGGGGGGGGGGGGGGTGGGGGGGGGGGGGGGTGGGGGGGGGGGGGGGTGGGGGGGGGGGGGGGTGGGGGGGGGGGGGGGTGGGGGGGGGGGGGGGTGGGGGGGGGGGGGGGTGGGGGGGGGGGGGGGTGGGGGGGGGGGGGGGTGGGGGGGGGGGGGGGTGGGGGGGGGGGGGGGTGGGGGGGGGGGGGGGTGGGGGGGGGGGGGGGTGGGGGGGGGGGGGGGTGGGGGGGGGGGGGGGTGGGGGGGGGGGGGGGTGGGGGGGGGGGGGGGTGGGGGGGGGGGGGGGTGGGGGGGGGGGGGGGTGGGGGGGGGGGGGGGTGGGGGGGGGGGGGGGTGGGGGGGGGGGGGGGTGGGGGGGGGGGGGGGTGGGGGGGGGGGGGGGTGGGGGGGGGGGGGGGTGGGGGGGGGGGGGGGTGGGGGGGGGGGGGGGTGGGGGGGGGGGGGGGTGGGGGGGGGGGGGGGTGGGGGGGGGGGGGGGTGGGGGGGGGGGGGGGTGGGGGGGGGGGGGGGTGGGGGGGGGGGGGGGTGGGGGGGGGGGGGGGTGGGGGGGGGGGGGGGTGGGGGGGGGGGGGGGTGGGGGGGGGGGGGGGTGGGGGGGGGGGGGGGTGGGGGGGGGGGGGGGTGGGGGGGGGGGGGGGTGGGGGGGGGGGGGGGTGGGGGGGGGGGGGGGTGGGGGGGGGGGGGGGTGGGGGGGGGGGGGGGTGGGGGGGGGGGGGGGTGGGGGGGGGGGGGGGTGGGGGGGGGGGGGGGTGGGGGGGGGGGGGGGTGGGGGGGGGGGGGGGTGGGGGGGGGGGGGGGTGGGGGGGGGGGGGGGTGGGGGGGGGGGGGGGTGGGGGGGGGGGGGGGTGGGGGGGGGGGGGGGTGGGGGGGGGGGGGGGTGGGGGGGGGGGGGGGTGGGGGGGGGGGGGGGTGGGGGGGGGGGGGGGTGGGGGGGGGGGGGGGTGGGGGGGGGGGGGGGTGGGGGGGGGGGGGGGTGGGGGGGGGGGGGGGTGGGGGGGGGGGGGGGTGGGGGGGGGGGGGGGTGGGGGGGGGGGGGGGTGGGGGGGGGGGGGGGTGGGGGGGGGGGGGGGTGGGGGGGGGGGGGGGTGGGGGGGGGGGGGGGTGGGGGGGGGGGGGGGTGGGGGGGGGGGGGGGTGGGGGGGGGGGGGGGTGGGGGGGGGGGGGGGTGGGGGGGGGGGGGGGTGGGGGGGGGGGGGGGTGGGGGGGGGGGGGGGTGGGGGGGGGGGGGGGTGGGGGGGGGGGGGGGTGGGGGGGGGGGGGGGTGGGGGGGGGGGGGGGTGGGGGGGGGGGGGGGTGGGGGGGGGGGGGGGTGGGGGGGGGGGGGGGTGGGGGGGGGGGGGGGTGGGGGGGGGGGGGGGTGGGGGGGGGGGGGGGTGGGGGGGGGGGGGGGTGGGGGGGGGGGGGGGTGGGGGGGGGGGGGGGTGGGGGGGGGGGGGGGTGGGGGGGGGGGGGGGTGGGGGGGGGGGGGGGTGGGGGGGGGGGGGGGTGGGGGGGGGGGGGGGTGGGGGGGGGGGGGGGTGGGGGGGGGGGGGGGTGGGGGGGGGGGGGGGTGGGGGGGGGGGGGGGTGGGGGGGGGGGGGGGTGGGGGGGGGGGGGGGTGGGGGGGGGGGGGGGTGGGGGGGGGGGGGGGTGGGGGGGGGGGGGGGTGGGGGGGGGGGGGGGTGGGGGGGGGGGGGGGTGGGGGGGGGGGGGGGTGGGGGGGGGGGGGGGTGGGGGGGGGGGGGGGTGGGGGGGGGGGGGGGTGGGGGGGGGGGGGGGTGGGGGGGGGGGGGGGTGGGGGGGGGGGGGGGTGGGGGGGGGGGGGGGTGGGGGGGGGGGGGGGTGGGGGGGGGGGGGGGTGGGGGGGGGGGGGGGTGGGGGGGGGGGGGGGTGGGGGGGGGGGGGGGTGGGGGGGGGGGGGGGTGGGGGGGGGGGGGGGTGGGGGGGGGGGGGGGTGGGGGGGGGGGGGGGTGGGGGGGGGGGGGGGTGGGGGGGGGGGGGGGTGGGGGGGGGGGGGGGTGGGGGGGGGGGGGGGTGGGGGGGGGGGGGGGTGGGGGGGGGGGGGGGTGGGGGGGGGGGGGGGTGGGGGGGGGGGGGGGTGGGGGGGGGGGGGGGTGGGGGGGGGGGGGGGTGGGGGGGGGGGGGGGTGGGGGGGGGGGGGGGTGGGGGGGGGGGGGGGTGGGGGGGGGGGGGGGTGGGGGGGGGGGGGGGTGGGGGGGGGGGGGGGTGGGGGGGGGGGGGGGTGGGGGGGGGGGGGGGTGGGGGGGGGGGGGGGTGGGGGGGGGGGGGGGTGGGGGGGGGGGGGGGTGGGGGGGGGGGGGGGTGGGGGGGGGGGGGGGTGGGGGGGGGGGGGGGTGGGGGGGGGGGGGGGTGGGGGGGGGGGGGGGTGGGGGGGGGGGGGGGTGGGGGGGGGGGGGGGTGGGGGGGGGGGGGGGTGGGGGGGGGGGGGGGTGGGGGGGGGGGGGGGTGGGGGGGGGGGGGGGTGGGGGGGGGGGGGGGTGGGGGGGGGGGGGGGTGGGGGGGGGGGGGGGTGGGGGGGGGGGGGGGTGGGGGGGGGGGGGGGTGGGGGGGGGGGGGGGTGGGGGGGGGGGGGGGTGGGGGGGGGGGGGGGTGGGGGGGGGGGGGGGTGGGGGGGGGGGGGGGTGGGGGGGGGGGGGGGTGGGGGGGGGGGGGGGTGGGGGGGGGGGGGGGTGGGGGGGGGGGGGGGTGGGGGGGGGGGGGGGTGGGGGGGGGGGGGGGTGGGGGGGGGGGGGGGTGGGGGGGGGGGGGGGTGGGGGGGGGGGGGGGTGGGGGGGGGGGGGGGTGGGGGGGGGGGGGGGTGGGGGGGGGGGGGGGTGGGGGGGGGGGGGGGTGGGGGGGGGGGGGGGTGGGGGGGGGGGGGGGTGGGGGGGGGGGGGGGTGGGGGGGGGGGGGGGTGGGGGGGGGGGGGGGTGGGGGGGGGGGGGGGTGGGGGGGGGGGGGGGTGGGGGGGGGGGGGGGTGGGGGGGGGGGGGGGTGGGGGGGGGGGGGGGTGGGGGGGGGGGGGGGTGGGGGGGGGGGGGGGTGGGGGGGGGGGGGGGTGGGGGGGGGGGGGGGTGGGGGGGGGGGGGGGTGGGGGGGGGGGGGGGTGGGGGGGGGGGGGGGTGGGGGGGGGGGGGGGTGGGGGGGGGGGGGGGTGGGGGGGGGGGGGGGTGGGGGGGGGGGGGGGTGGGGGGGGGGGGGGGTGGGGGGGGGGGGGGGTGGGGGGGGGGGGGGGTGGGGGGGGGGGGGGGTGGGGGGGGGGGGGGGTGGGGGGGGGGGGGGGTGGGGGGGGGGGGGGGTGGGGGGGGGGGGGGGTGGGGGGGGGGGGGGGTGGGGGGGGGGGGGGGTGGGGGGGGGGGGGGGTGGGGGGGGGGGGGGGTGGGGGGGGGGGGGGGTGGGGGGGGGGGGGGGTGGGGGGGGGGGGGGGTGGGGGGGGGGGGGGGTGGGGGGGGGGGGGGGTGGGGGGGGGGGGGGGTGGGGGGGGGGGGGGGTGGGGGGGGGGGGGGGTGGGGGGGGGGGGGGGTGGGGGGGGGGGGGGGTGGGGGGGGGGGGGGGTGGGGGGGGGGGGGGGTGGGGGGGGGGGGGGGTGGGGGGGGGGGGGGGTGGGGGGGGGGGGGGGTGGGGGGGGGGGGGGGTGGGGGGGGGGGGGGGTGGGGGGGGGGGGGGGTGGGGGGGGGGGGGGGTGGGGGGGGGGGGGGGTGGGGGGGGGGGGGGGTGGGGGGGGGGGGGGGTGGGGGGGGGGGGGGGTGGGGGGGGGGGGGGGTGGGGGGGGGGGGGGGTGGGGGGGGGGGGGGGTGGGGGGGGGGGGGGGTGGGGGGGGGGGGGGGTGGGGGGGGGGGGGGGTGGGGGGGGGGGGGGGTGGGGGGGGGGGGGGGTGGGGGGGGGGGGGGGTGGGGGGGGGGGGGGGTGGGGGGGGGGGGGGGTGGGGGGGGGGGGGGGTGGGGGGGGGGGGGGGTGGGGGGGGGGGGGGGTGGGGGGGGGGGGGGGTGGGGGGGGGGGGGGGTGGGGGGGGGGGGGGGTGGGGGGGGGGGGGGGTGGGGGGGGGGGGGGGTGGGGGGGGGGGGGGGTGGGGGGGGGGGGGGGTGGGGGGGGGGGGGGGTGGGGGGGGGGGGGGGTGGGGGGGGGGGGGGGTGGGGGGGGGGGGGGGTGGGGGGGGGGGGGGGTGGGGGGGGGGGGGGGTGGGGGGGGGGGGGGGTGGGGGGGGGGGGGGGTGGGGGGGGGGGGGGGTGGGGGGGGGGGGGGGTGGGGGGGGGGGGGGGTGGGGGGGGGGGGGGGTGGGGGGGGGGGGGGGTGGGGGGGGGGGGGGGTGGGGGGGGGGGGGGGTGGGGGGGGGGGGGGGTGGGGGGGGGGGGGGGTGGGGGGGGGGGGGGGTGGGGGGGGGGGGGGGTGGGGGGGGGGGGGGGTGGGGGGGGGGGGGGGTGGGGGGGGGGGGGGGTGGGGGGGGGGGGGGGTGGGGGGGGGGGGGGGTGGGGGGGGGGGGGGGTGGGGGGGGGGGGGGGTGGGGGGGGGGGGGGGTGGGGGGGGGGGGGGGTGGGGGGGGGGGGGGGTGGGGGGGGGGGGGGGTGGGGGGGGGGGGGGGTGGGGGGGGGGGGGGGTGGGGGGGGGGGGGGGTGGGGGGGGGGGGGGGTGGGGGGGGGGGGGGGTGGGGGGGGGGGGGGGTGGGGGGGGGGGGGGGTGGGGGGGGGGGGGGGTGGGGGGGGGGGGGGGTGGGGGGGGGGGGGGGTGGGGGGGGGGGGGGGTGGGGGGGGGGGGGGGTGGGGGGGGGGGGGGGTGGGGGGGGGGGGGGGTGGGGGGGGGGGGGGGTGGGGGGGGGGGGGGGTGGGGGGGGGGGGGGGTGGGGGGGGGGGGGGGTGGGGGGGGGGGGGGGTGGGGGGGGGGGGGGGTGGGGGGGGGGGGGGGTGGGGGGGGGGGGGGGTGGGGGGGGGGGGGGGTGGGGGGGGGGGGGGGTGGGGGGGGGGGGGGGTGGGGGGGGGGGGGGGTGGGGGGGGGGGGGGGTGGGGGGGGGGGGGGGTGGGGGGGGGGGGGGGTGGGGGGGGGGGGGGGTGGGGGGGGGGGGGGGTGGGGGGGGGGGGGGGTGGGGGGGGGGGGGGGTGGGGGGGGGGGGGGGTGGGGGGGGGGGGGGGTGGGGGGGGGGGGGGGTGGGGGGGGGGGGGGGTGGGGGGGGGGGGGGGTGGGGGGGGGGGGGGGTGGGGGGGGGGGGGGGTGGGGGGGGGGGGGGGTGGGGGGGGGGGGGGGTGGGGGGGGGGGGGGGTGGGGGGGGGGGGGGGTGGGGGGGGGGGGGGGTGGGGGGGGGGGGGGGTGGGGGGGGGGGGGGGTGGGGGGGGGGGGGGGTGGGGGGGGGGGGGGGTGGGGGGGGGGGGGGGTGGGGGGGGGGGGGGGTGGGGGGGGGGGGGGGTGGGGGGGGGGGGGGGTGGGGGGGGGGGGGGGTGGGGGGGGGGGGGGGTGGGGGGGGGGGGGGGTGGGGGGGGGGGGGGGTGGGGGGGGGGGGGGGTGGGGGGGGGGGGGGGTGGGGGGGGGGGGGGGTGGGGGGGGGGGGGGGTGGGGGGGGGGGGGGGTGGGGGGGGGGGGGGGTGGGGGGGGGGGGGGGTGGGGGGGGGGGGGGGTGGGGGGGGGGGGGGGTGGGGGGGGGGGGGGGTGGGGGGGGGGGGGGGTGGGGGGGGGGGGGGGTGGGGGGGGGGGGGGGTGGGGGGGGGGGGGGGTGGGGGGGGGGGGGGGTGGGGGGGGGGGGGGGTGGGGGGGGGGGGGGGTGGGGGGGGGGGGGGGTGGGGGGGGGGGGGGGTGGGGGGGGGGGGGGGTGGGGGGGGGGGGGGGTGGGGGGGGGGGGGGGTGGGGGGGGGGGGGGGTGGGGGGGGGGGGGGGTGGGGGGGGGGGGGGGTGGGGGGGGGGGGGGGTGGGGGGGGGGGGGGGTGGGGGGGGGGGGGGGTGGGGGGGGGGGGGGGTGGGGGGGGGGGGGGGTGGGGGGGGGGGGGGGTGGGGGGGGGGGGGGGTGGGGGGGGGGGGGGGTGGGGGGGGGGGGGGGTGGGGGGGGGGGGGGGTGGGGGGGGGGGGGGGTGGGGGGGGGGGGGGGTGGGGGGGGGGGGGGGTGGGGGGGGGGGGGGGTGGGGGGGGGGGGGGGTGGGGGGGGGGGGGGGTGGGGGGGGGGGGGGGTGGGGGGGGGGGGGGGTGGGGGGGGGGGGGGGTGGGGGGGGGGGGGGGTGGGGGGGGGGGGGGGTGGGGGGGGGGGGGGGTGGGGGGGGGGGGGGGTGGGGGGGGGGGGGGGTGGGGGGGGGGGGGGGTGGGGGGGGGGGGGGGTGGGGGGGGGGGGGGGTGGGGGGGGGGGGGGGTGGGGGGGGGGGGGGGTGGGGGGGGGGGGGGGTGGGGGGGGGGGGGGGTGGGGGGGGGGGGGGGTGGGGGGGGGGGGGGGTGGGGGGGGGGGGGGGTGGGGGGGGGGGGGGGTGGGGGGGGGGGGGGGTGGGGGGGGGGGGGGGTGGGGGGGGGGGGGGGTGGGGGGGGGGGGGGGTGGGGGGGGGGGGGGGTGGGGGGGGGGGGGGGTGGGGGGGGGGGGGGGTGGGGGGGGGGGGGGGTGGGGGGGGGGGGGGGTGGGGGGGGGGGGGGGTGGGGGGGGGGGGGGGTGGGGGGGGGGGGGGGTGGGGGGGGGGGGGGGTGGGGGGGGGGGGGGGTGGGGGGGGGGGGGGGTGGGGGGGGGGGGGGGTGGGGGGGGGGGGGGGTGGGGGGGGGGGGGGGTGGGGGGGGGGGGGGGTGGGGGGGGGGGGGGGTGGGGGGGGGGGGGGGTGGGGGGGGGGGGGGGTGGGGGGGGGGGGGGGTGGGGGGGGGGGGGGGTGGGGGGGGGGGGGGGTGGGGGGGGGGGGGGGTGGGGGGGGGGGGGGGTGGGGGGGGGGGGGGGTGGGGGGGGGGGGGGGTGGGGGGGGGGGGGGGTGGGGGGGGGGGGGGGTGGGGGGGGGGGGGGGTGGGGGGGGGGGGGGGTGGGGGGGGGGGGGGGTGGGGGGGGGGGGGGGTGGGGGGGGGGGGGGGTGGGGGGGGGGGGGGGTGGGGGGGGGGGGGGGTGGGGGGGGGGGGGGGTGGGGGGGGGGGGGGGTGGGGGGGGGGGGGGGTGGGGGGGGGGGGGGGTGGGGGGGGGGGGGGGTGGGGGGGGGGGGGGGTGGGGGGGGGGGGGGGTGGGGGGGGGGGGGGGTGGGGGGGGGGGGGGGTGGGGGGGGGGGGGGGTGGGGGGGGGGGGGGGTGGGGGGGGGGGGGGGTGGGGGGGGGGGGGGGTGGGGGGGGGGGGGGGTGGGGGGGGGGGGGGGTGGGGGGGGGGGGGGGTGGGGGGGGGGGGGGGTGGGGGGGGGGGGGGGTGGGGGGGGGGGGGGGTGGGGGGGGGGGGGGGTGGGGGGGGGGGGGGGTGGGGGGGGGGGGGGGTGGGGGGGGGGGGGGGTGGGGGGGGGGGGGGGTGGGGGGGGGGGGGGGTGGGGGGGGGGGGGGGTGGGGGGGGGGGGGGGTGGGGGGGGGGGGGGGTGGGGGGGGGGGGGGGTGGGGGGGGGGGGGGGTGGGGGGGGGGGGGGGTGGGGGGGGGGGGGGGTGGGGGGGGGGGGGGGTGGGGGGGGGGGGGGGTGGGGGGGGGGGGGGGTGGGGGGGGGGGGGGGTGGGGGGGGGGGGGGGTGGGGGGGGGGGGGGGTGGGGGGGGGGGGGGGTGGGGGGGGGGGGGGGTGGGGGGGGGGGGGGGTGGGGGGGGGGGGGGGTGGGGGGGGGGGGGGGTGGGGGGGGGGGGGGGTGGGGGGGGGGGGGGGTGGGGGGGGGGGGGGGTGGGGGGGGGGGGGGGTGGGGGGGGGGGGGGGTGGGGGGGGGGGGGGGTGGGGGGGGGGGGGGGTGGGGGGGGGGGGGGGTGGGGGGGGGGGGGGGTGGGGGGGGGGGGGGGTGGGGGGGGGGGGGGGTGGGGGGGGGGGGGGGTGGGGGGGGGGGGGGGTGGGGGGGGGGGGGGGTGGGGGGGGGGGGGGGTGGGGGGGGGGGGGGGTGGGGGGGGGGGGGGGTGGGGGGGGGGGGGGGTGGGGGGGGGGGGGGGTGGGGGGGGGGGGGGGTGGGGGGGGGGGGGGGTGGGGGGGGGGGGGGGTGGGGGGGGGGGGGGGTGGGGGGGGGGGGGGGTGGGGGGGGGGGGGGGTGGGGGGGGGGGGGGGTGGGGGGGGGGGGGGGTGGGGGGGGGGGGGGGTGGGGGGGGGGGGGGGTGGGGGGGGGGGGGGGTGGGGGGGGGGGGGGGTGGGGGGGGGGGGGGGTGGGGGGGGGGGGGGGTGGGGGGGGGGGGGGGTGGGGGGGGGGGGGGGTGGGGGGGGGGGGGGGTGGGGGGGGGGGGGGGTGGGGGGGGGGGGGGGTGGGGGGGGGGGGGGGTGGGGGGGGGGGGGGGTGGGGGGGGGGGGGGGTGGGGGGGGGGGGGGGTGGGGGGGGGGGGGGGTGGGGGGGGGGGGGGGTGGGGGGGGGGGGGGGTGGGGGGGGGGGGGGGTGGGGGGGGGGGGGGGTGGGGGGGGGGGGGGGTGGGGGGGGGGGGGGGTGGGGGGGGGGGGGGGTGGGGGGGGGGGGGGGTGGGGGGGGGGGGGGGTGGGGGGGGGGGGGGGTGGGGGGGGGGGGGGGTGGGGGGGGGGGGGGGTGGGGGGGGGGGGGGGTGGGGGGGGGGGGGGGTGGGGGGGGGGGGGGGTGGGGGGGGGGGGGGGTGGGGGGGGGGGGGGGTGGGGGGGGGGGGGGGTGGGGGGGGGGGGGGGTGGGGGGGGGGGGGGGTGGGGGGGGGGGGGGGTGGGGGGGGGGGGGGGTGGGGGGGGGGGGGGGTGGGGGGGGGGGGGGGTGGGGGGGGGGGGGGGTGGGGGGGGGGGGGGGTGGGGGGGGGGGGGGGTGGGGGGGGGGGGGGGTGGGGGGGGGGGGGGGTGGGGGGGGGGGGGGGTGGGGGGGGGGGGGGGTGGGGGGGGGGGGGGGTGGGGGGGGGGGGGGGTGGGGGGGGGGGGGGGTGGGGGGGGGGGGGGGTGGGGGGGGGGGGGGGTGGGGGGGGGGGGGGGTGGGGGGGGGGGGGGGTGGGGGGGGGGGGGGGTGGGGGGGGGGGGGGGTGGGGGGGGGGGGGGGTGGGGGGGGGGGGGGGTGGGGGGGGGGGGGGGTGGGGGGGGGGGGGGGTGGGGGGGGGGGGGGGTGGGGGGGGGGGGGGGTGGGGGGGGGGGGGGGTGGGGGGGGGGGGGGGTGGGGGGGGGGGGGGGTGGGGGGGGGGGGGGGTGGGGGGGGGGGGGGGTGGGGGGGGGGGGGGGTGGGGGGGGGGGGGGGTGGGGGGGGGGGGGGGTGGGGGGGGGGGGGGGTGGGGGGGGGGGGGGGTGGGGGGGGGGGGGGGTGGGGGGGGGGGGGGGTGGGGGGGGGGGGGGGTGGGGGGGGGGGGGGGTGGGGGGGGGGGGGGGTGGGGGGGGGGGGGGGTGGGGGGGGGGGGGGGTGGGGGGGGGGGGGGGTGGGGGGGGGGGGGGGTGGGGGGGGGGGGGGGTGGGGGGGGGGGGGGGTGGGGGGGGGGGGGGGTGGGGGGGGGGGGGGGTGGGGGGGGGGGGGGGTGGGGGGGGGGGGGGGTGGGGGGGGGGGGGGGTGGGGGGGGGGGGGGGTGGGGGGGGGGGGGGGTGGGGGGGGGGGGGGGTGGGGGGGGGGGGGGGTGGGGGGGGGGGGGGGTGGGGGGGGGGGGGGGTGGGGGGGGGGGGGGGTGGGGGGGGGGGGGGGTGGGGGGGGGGGGGGGTGGGGGGGGGGGGGGGTGGGGGGGGGGGGGGGTGGGGGGGGGGGGGGGTGGGGGGGGGGGGGGGTGGGGGGGGGGGGGGGTGGGGGGGGGGGGGGGTGGGGGGGGGGGGGGGTGGGGGGGGGGGGGGGTGGGGGGGGGGGGGGGTGGGGGGGGGGGGGGGTGGGGGGGGGGGGGGGTGGGGGGGGGGGGGGGTGGGGGGGGGGGGGGGTGGGGGGGGGGGGGGGTGGGGGGGGGGGGGGGTGGGGGGGGGGGGGGGTGGGGGGGGGGGGGGGTGGGGGGGGGGGGGGGTGGGGGGGGGGGGGGGTGGGGGGGGGGGGGGGTGGGGGGGGGGGGGGGTGGGGGGGGGGGGGGGTGGGGGGGGGGGGGGGTGGGGGGGGGGGGGGGTGGGGGGGGGGGGGGGTGGGGGGGGGGGGGGGTGGGGGGGGGGGGGGGTGGGGGGGGGGGGGGGTGGGGGGGGGGGGGGGTGGGGGGGGGGGGGGGTGGGGGGGGGGGGGGGTGGGGGGGGGGGGGGGTGGGGGGGGGGGGGGGTGGGGGGGGGGGGGGGTGGGGGGGGGGGGGGGTGGGGGGGGGGGGGGGTGGGGGGGGGGGGGGGTGGGGGGGGGGGGGGGTGGGGGGGGGGGGGGGTGGGGGGGGGGGGGGGTGGGGGGGGGGGGGGGTGGGGGGGGGGGGGGGTGGGGGGGGGGGGGGGTGGGGGGGGGGGGGGGTGGGGGGGGGGGGGGGTGGGGGGGGGGGGGGGTGGGGGGGGGGGGGGGTGGGGGGGGGGGGGGGTGGGGGGGGGGGGGGGTGGGGGGGGGGGGGGGTGGGGGGGGGGGGGGGTGGGGGGGGGGGGGGGTGGGGGGGGGGGGGGGTGGGGGGGGGGGGGGGTGGGGGGGGGGGGGGGTGGGGGGGGGGGGGGGTGGGGGGGGGGGGGGGTGGGGGGGGGGGGGGGTGGGGGGGGGGGGGGGTGGGGGGGGGGGGGGGTGGGGGGGGGGGGGGGTGGGGGGGGGGGGGGGTGGGGGGGGGGGGGGGTGGGGGGGGGGGGGGGTGGGGGGGGGGGGGGGTGGGGGGGGGGGGGGGTGGGGGGGGGGGGGGGTGGGGGGGGGGGGGGGTGGGGGGGGGGGGGGGTGGGGGGGGGGGGGGGTGGGGGGGGGGGGGGGTGGGGGGGGGGGGGGGTGGGGGGGGGGGGGGGTGGGGGGGGGGGGGGGTGGGGGGGGGGGGGGGTGGGGGGGGGGGGGGGTGGGGGGGGGGGGGGGTGGGGGGGGGGGGGGGTGGGGGGGGGGGGGGGTGGGGGGGGGGGGGGGTGGGGGGGGGGGGGGGTGGGGGGGGGGGGGGGTGGGGGGGGGGGGGGGTGGGGGGGGGGGGGGGTGGGGGGGGGGGGGGGTGGGGGGGGGGGGGGGTGGGGGGGGGGGGGGGTGGGGGGGGGGGGGGGTGGGGGGGGGGGGGGGTGGGGGGGGGGGGGGGTGGGGGGGGGGGGGGGTGGGGGGGGGGGGGGGTGGGGGGGGGGGGGGGTGGGGGGGGGGGGGGGTGGGGGGGGGGGGGGGTGGGGGGGGGGGGGGGTGGGGGGGGGGGGGGGTGGGGGGGGGGGGGGGTGGGGGGGGGGGGGGGTGGGGGGGGGGGGGGGTGGGGGGGGGGGGGGGTGGGGGGGGGGGGGGGTGGGGGGGGGGGGGGGTGGGGGGGGGGGGGGGTGGGGGGGGGGGGGGGTGGGGGGGGGGGGGGGTGGGGGGGGGGGGGGGTGGGGGGGGGGGGGGGTGGGGGGGGGGGGGGGTGGGGGGGGGGGGGGGTGGGGGGGGGGGGGGGTGGGGGGGGGGGGGGGTGGGGGGGGGGGGGGGTGGGGGGGGGGGGGGGTGGGGGGGGGGGGGGGTGGGGGGGGGGGGGGGTGGGGGGGGGGGGGGGTGGGGGGGGGGGGGGGTGGGGGGGGGGGGGGGTGGGGGGGGGGGGGGGTGGGGGGGGGGGGGGGTGGGGGGGGGGGGGGGTGGGGGGGGGGGGGGGTGGGGGGGGGGGGGGGTGGGGGGGGGGGGGGGTGGGGGGGGGGGGGGGTGGGGGGGGGGGGGGGTGGGGGGGGGGGGGGGTGGGGGGGGGGGGGGGTGGGGGGGGGGGGGGGTGGGGGGGGGGGGGGGTGGGGGGGGGGGGGGGTGGGGGGGGGGGGGGGTGGGGGGGGGGGGGGGTGGGGGGGGGGGGGGGTGGGGGGGGGGGGGGGTGGGGGGGGGGGGGGGTGGGGGGGGGGGGGGGTGGGGGGGGGGGGGGGTGGGGGGGGGGGGGGGTGGGGGGGGGGGGGGGTGGGGGGGGGGGGGGGTGGGGGGGGGGGGGGGTGGGGGGGGGGGGGGGTGGGGGGGGGGGGGGGTGGGGGGGGGGGGGGGTGGGGGGGGGGGGGGGTGGGGGGGGGGGGGGGTGGGGGGGGGGGGGGGTGGGGGGGGGGGGGGGTGGGGGGGGGGGGGGGTGGGGGGGGGGGGGGGTGGGGGGGGGGGGGGGTGGGGGGGGGGGGGGGTGGGGGGGGGGGGGGGTGGGGGGGGGGGGGGGTGGGGGGGGGGGGGGGTGGGGGGGGGGGGGGGTGGGGGGGGGGGGGGGTGGGGGGGGGGGGGGGTGGGGGGGGGGGGGGGTGGGGGGGGGGGGGGGTGGGGGGGGGGGGGGGTGGGGGGGGGGGGGGGTGGGGGGGGGGGGGGGTGGGGGGGGGGGGGGGTGGGGGGGGGGGGGGGTGGGGGGGGGGGGGGGTGGGGGGGGGGGGGGGTGGGGGGGGGGGGGGGTGGGGGGGGGGGGGGGTGGGGGGGGGGGGGGGTGGGGGGGGGGGGGGGTGGGGGGGGGGGGGGGTGGGGGGGGGGGGGGGTGGGGGGGGGGGGGGGTGGGGGGGGGGGGGGGTGGGGGGGGGGGGGGGTGGGGGGGGGGGGGGGTGGGGGGGGGGGGGGGTGGGGGGGGGGGGGGGTGGGGGGGGGGGGGGGTGGGGGGGGGGGGGGGTGGGGGGGGGGGGGGGTGGGGGGGGGGGGGGGTGGGGGGGGGGGGGGGTGGGGGGGGGGGGGGGTGGGGGGGGGGGGGGGTGGGGGGGGGGGGGGGTGGGGGGGGGGGGGGGTGGGGGGGGGGGGGGGTGGGGGGGGGGGGGGGTGGGGGGGGGGGGGGGTGGGGGGGGGGGGGGGTGGGGGGGGGGGGGGGTGGGGGGGGGGGGGGGTGGGGGGGGGGGGGGGTGGGGGGGGGGGGGGGTGGGGGGGGGGGGGGGTGGGGGGGGGGGGGGGTGGGGGGGGGGGGGGGTGGGGGGGGGGGGGGGTGGGGGGGGGGGGGGGTGGGGGGGGGGGGGGGTGGGGGGGGGGGGGGGTGGGGGGGGGGGGGGGTGGGGGGGGGGGGGGGTGGGGGGGGGGGGGGGTGGGGGGGGGGGGGGGTGGGGGGGGGGGGGGGTGGGGGGGGGGGGGGGTGGGGGGGGGGGGGGGTGGGGGGGGGGGGGGGTGGGGGGGGGGGGGGGTGGGGGGGGGGGGGGGTGGGGGGGGGGGGGGGTGGGGGGGGGGGGGGGTGGGGGGGGGGGGGGGTGGGGGGGGGGGGGGGTGGGGGGGGGGGGGGGTGGGGGGGGGGGGGGGTGGGGGGGGGGGGGGGTGGGGGGGGGGGGGGGTGGGGGGGGGGGGGGGTGGGGGGGGGGGGGGGTGGGGGGGGGGGGGGGTGGGGGGGGGGGGGGGTGGGGGGGGGGGGGGGTGGGGGGGGGGGGGGGTGGGGGGGGGGGGGGGTGGGGGGGGGGGGGGGTGGGGGGGGGGGGGGGTGGGGGGGGGGGGGGGTGGGGGGGGGGGGGGGTGGGGGGGGGGGGGGGTGGGGGGGGGGGGGGGTGGGGGGGGGGGGGGGTGGGGGGGGGGGGGGGTGGGGGGGGGGGGGGGTGGGGGGGGGGGGGGGTGGGGGGGGGGGGGGGTGGGGGGGGGGGGGGGTGGGGGGGGGGGGGGGTGGGGGGGGGGGGGGGTGGGGGGGGGGGGGGGTGGGGGGGGGGGGGGGTGGGGGGGGGGGGGGGTGGGGGGGGGGGGGGGTGGGGGGGGGGGGGGGTGGGGGGGGGGGGGGGTGGGGGGGGGGGGGGGTGGGGGGGGGGGGGGGTGGGGGGGGGGGGGGGTGGGGGGGGGGGGGGGTGGGGGGGGGGGGGGGTGGGGGGGGGGGGGGGTGGGGGGGGGGGGGGGTGGGGGGGGGGGGGGGTGGGGGGGGGGGGGGGTGGGGGGGGGGGGGGGTGGGGGGGGGGGGGGGTGGGGGGGGGGGGGGGTGGGGGGGGGGGGGGGTGGGGGGGGGGGGGGGTGGGGGGGGGGGGGGGTGGGGGGGGGGGGGGGTGGGGGGGGGGGGGGGTGGGGGGGGGGGGGGGTGGGGGGGGGGGGGGGTGGGGGGGGGGGGGGGTGGGGGGGGGGGGGGGTGGGGGGGGGGGGGGGTGGGGGGGGGGGGGGGTGGGGGGGGGGGGGGGTGGGGGGGGGGGGGGGTGGGGGGGGGGGGGGGTGGGGGGGGGGGGGGGTGGGGGGGGGGGGGGGTGGGGGGGGGGGGGGGTGGGGGGGGGGGGGGGTGGGGGGGGGGGGGGGTGGGGGGGGGGGGGGGTGGGGGGGGGGGGGGGTGGGGGGGGGGGGGGGTGGGGGGGGGGGGGGGTGGGGGGGGGGGGGGGTGGGGGGGGGGGGGGGTGGGGGGGGGGGGGGGTGGGGGGGGGGGGGGGTGGGGGGGGGGGGGGGTGGGGGGGGGGGGGGGTGGGGGGGGGGGGGGGTGGGGGGGGGGGGGGGTGGGGGGGGGGGGGGGTGGGGGGGGGGGGGGGTGGGGGGGGGGGGGGGTGGGGGGGGGGGGGGGTGGGGGGGGGGGGGGGTGGGGGGGGGGGGGGGTGGGGGGGGGGGGGGGTGGGGGGGGGGGGGGGTGGGGGGGGGGGGGGGTGGGGGGGGGGGGGGGTGGGGGGGGGGGGGGGTGGGGGGGGGGGGGGGTGGGGGGGGGGGGGGGTGGGGGGGGGGGGGGGTGGGGGGGGGGGGGGGTGGGGGGGGGGGGGGGTGGGGGGGGGGGGGGGTGGGGGGGGGGGGGGGTGGGGGGGGGGGGGGGTGGGGGGGGGGGGGGGTGGGGGGGGGGGGGGGTGGGGGGGGGGGGGGGTGGGGGGGGGGGGGGGTGGGGGGGGGGGGGGGTGGGGGGGGGGGGGGGTGGGGGGGGGGGGGGGTGGGGGGGGGGGGGGGTGGGGGGGGGGGGGGGTGGGGGGGGGGGGGGGTGGGGGGGGGGGGGGGTGGGGGGGGGGGGGGGTGGGGGGGGGGGGGGGTGGGGGGGGGGGGGGGTGGGGGGGGGGGGGGGTGGGGGGGGGGGGGGGTGGGGGGGGGGGGGGGTGGGGGGGGGGGGGGGTGGGGGGGGGGGGGGGTGGGGGGGGGGGGGGGTGGGGGGGGGGGGGGGTGGGGGGGGGGGGGGGTGGGGGGGGGGGGGGGTGGGGGGGGGGGGGGGTGGGGGGGGGGGGGGGTGGGGGGGGGGGGGGGTGGGGGGGGGGGGGGGTGGGGGGGGGGGGGGGTGGGGGGGGGGGGGGGTGGGGGGGGGGGGGGGTGGGGGGGGGGGGGGGTGGGGGGGGGGGGGGGTGGGGGGGGGGGGGGGTGGGGGGGGGGGGGGGTGGGGGGGGGGGGGGGTGGGGGGGGGGGGGGGTGGGGGGGGGGGGGGGTGGGGGGGGGGGGGGGTGGGGGGGGGGGGGGGTGGGGGGGGGGGGGGGTGGGGGGGGGGGGGGGTGGGGGGGGGGGGGGGTGGGGGGGGGGGGGGGTGGGGGGGGGGGGGGGTGGGGGGGGGGGGGGGTGGGGGGGGGGGGGGGTGGGGGGGGGGGGGGGTGGGGGGGGGGGGGGGTGGGGGGGGGGGGGGGTGGGGGGGGGGGGGGGTGGGGGGGGGGGGGGGTGGGGGGGGGGGGGGGTGGGGGGGGGGGGGGGTGGGGGGGGGGGGGGGTGGGGGGGGGGGGGGGTGGGGGGGGGGGGGGGTGGGGGGGGGGGGGGGTGGGGGGGGGGGGGGGTGGGGGGGGGGGGGGGTGGGGGGGGGGGGGGGTGGGGGGGGGGGGGGGTGGGGGGGGGGGGGGGTGGGGGGGGGGGGGGGTGGGGGGGGGGGGGGGTGGGGGGGGGGGGGGGTGGGGGGGGGGGGGGGTGGGGGGGGGGGGGGGTGGGGGGGGGGGGGGGTGGGGGGGGGGGGGGGTGGGGGGGGGGGGGGGTGGGGGGGGGGGGGGGTGGGGGGGGGGGGGGGTGGGGGGGGGGGGGGGTGGGGGGGGGGGGGGGTGGGGGGGGGGGGGGGTGGGGGGGGGGGGGGGTGGGGGGGGGGGGGGGTGGGGGGGGGGGGGGGTGGGGGGGGGGGGGGGTGGGGGGGGGGGGGGGTGGGGGGGGGGGGGGGTGGGGGGGGGGGGGGGTGGGGGGGGGGGGGGGTGGGGGGGGGGGGGGGTGGGGGGGGGGGGGGGTGGGGGGGGGGGGGGGTGGGGGGGGGGGGGGGTGGGGGGGGGGGGGGGTGGGGGGGGGGGGGGGTGGGGGGGGGGGGGGGTGGGGGGGGGGGGGGGTGGGGGGGGGGGGGGGTGGGGGGGGGGGGGGGTGGGGGGGGGGGGGGGTGGGGGGGGGGGGGGGTGGGGGGGGGGGGGGGTGGGGGGGGGGGGGGGTGGGGGGGGGGGGGGGTGGGGGGGGGGGGGGGTGGGGGGGGGGGGGGGTGGGGGGGGGGGGGGGTGGGGGGGGGGGGGGGTGGGGGGGGGGGGGGGTGGGGGGGGGGGGGGGTGGGGGGGGGGGGGGGTGGGGGGGGGGGGGGGTGGGGGGGGGGGGGGGTGGGGGGGGGGGGGGGTGGGGGGGGGGGGGGGTGGGGGGGGGGGGGGGTGGGGGGGGGGGGGGGTGGGGGGGGGGGGGGGTGGGGGGGGGGGGGGGTGGGGGGGGGGGGGGGTGGGGGGGGGGGGGGGTGGGGGGGGGGGGGGGTGGGGGGGGGGGGGGGTGGGGGGGGGGGGGGGTGGGGGGGGGGGGGGGTGGGGGGGGGGGGGGGTGGGGGGGGGGGGGGGTGGGGGGGGGGGGGGGTGGGGGGGGGGGGGGGTGGGGGGGGGGGGGGGTGGGGGGGGGGGGGGGTGGGGGGGGGGGGGGGTGGGGGGGGGGGGGGGTGGGGGGGGGGGGGGGTGGGGGGGGGGGGGGGTGGGGGGGGGGGGGGGTGGGGGGGGGGGGGGGTGGGGGGGGGGGGGGGTGGGGGGGGGGGGGGGTGGGGGGGGGGGGGGGTGGGGGGGGGGGGGGGTGGGGGGGGGGGGGGGTGGGGGGGGGGGGGGGTGGGGGGGGGGGGGGGTGGGGGGGGGGGGGGGTGGGGGGGGGGGGGGGTGGGGGGGGGGGGGGGTGGGGGGGGGGGGGGGTGGGGGGGGGGGGGGGTGGGGGGGGGGGGGGGTGGGGGGGGGGGGGGGTGGGGGGGGGGGGGGGTGGGGGGGGGGGGGGGTGGGGGGGGGGGGGGGTGGGGGGGGGGGGGGGTGGGGGGGGGGGGGGGTGGGGGGGGGGGGGGGTGGGGGGGGGGGGGGGTGGGGGGGGGGGGGGGTGGGGGGGGGGGGGGGTGGGGGGGGGGGGGGGTGGGGGGGGGGGGGGGTGGGGGGGGGGGGGGGTGGGGGGGGGGGGGGGTGGGGGGGGGGGGGGGTGGGGGGGGGGGGGGGTGGGGGGGGGGGGGGGTGGGGGGGGGGGGGGGTGGGGGGGGGGGGGGGTGGGGGGGGGGGGGGGTGGGGGGGGGGGGGGGTGGGGGGGGGGGGGGGTGGGGGGGGGGGGGGGTGGGGGGGGGGGGGGGTGGGGGGGGGGGGGGGTGGGGGGGGGGGGGGGTGGGGGGGGGGGGGGGTGGGGGGGGGGGGGGGTGGGGGGGGGGGGGGGTGGGGGGGGGGGGGGGTGGGGGGGGGGGGGGGTGGGGGGGGGGGGGGGTGGGGGGGGGGGGGGGTGGGGGGGGGGGGGGGTGGGGGGGGGGGGGGGTGGGGGGGGGGGGGGGTGGGGGGGGGGGGGGGTGGGGGGGGGGGGGGGTGGGGGGGGGGGGGGGTGGGGGGGGGGGGGGGTGGGGGGGGGGGGGGGTGGGGGGGGGGGGGGGTGGGGGGGGGGGGGGGTGGGGGGGGGGGGGGGTGGGGGGGGGGGGGGGTGGGGGGGGGGGGGGGTGGGGGGGGGGGGGGGTGGGGGGGGGGGGGGGTGGGGGGGGGGGGGGGTGGGGGGGGGGGGGGGTGGGGGGGGGGGGGGGTGGGGGGGGGGGGGGGTGGGGGGGGGGGGGGGTGGGGGGGGGGGGGGGTGGGGGGGGGGGGGGGTGGGGGGGGGGGGGGGTGGGGGGGGGGGGGGGTGGGGGGGGGGGGGGGTGGGGGGGGGGGGGGGTGGGGGGGGGGGGGGGTGGGGGGGGGGGGGGGTGGGGGGGGGGGGGGGTGGGGGGGGGGGGGGGTGGGGGGGGGGGGGGGTGGGGGGGGGGGGGGGTGGGGGGGGGGGGGGGTGGGGGGGGGGGGGGGTGGGGGGGGGGGGGGGTGGGGGGGGGGGGGGGTGGGGGGGGGGGGGGGTGGGGGGGGGGGGGGGTGGGGGGGGGGGGGGGTGGGGGGGGGGGGGGGTGGGGGGGGGGGGGGGTGGGGGGGGGGGGGGGTGGGGGGGGGGGGGGGTGGGGGGGGGGGGGGGTGGGGGGGGGGGGGGGTGGGGGGGGGGGGGGGTGGGGGGGGGGGGGGGTGGGGGGGGGGGGGGGTGGGGGGGGGGGGGGGTGGGGGGGGGGGGGGGTGGGGGGGGGGGGGGGTGGGGGGGGGGGGGGGTGGGGGGGGGGGGGGGTGGGGGGGGGGGGGGGTGGGGGGGGGGGGGGGTGGGGGGGGGGGGGGGTGGGGGGGGGGGGGGGTGGGGGGGGGGGGGGGTGGGGGGGGGGGGGGGTGGGGGGGGGGGGGGGTGGGGGGGGGGGGGGGTGGGGGGGGGGGGGGGTGGGGGGGGGGGGGGGTGGGGGGGGGGGGGGGTGGGGGGGGGGGGGGGTGGGGGGGGGGGGGGGTGGGGGGGGGGGGGGGTGGGGGGGGGGGGGGGTGGGGGGGGGGGGGGGTGGGGGGGGGGGGGGGTGGGGGGGGGGGGGGGTGGGGGGGGGGGGGGGTGGGGGGGGGGGGGGGTGGGGGGGGGGGGGGGTGGGGGGGGGGGGGGGTGGGGGGGGGGGGGGGTGGGGGGGGGGGGGGGTGGGGGGGGGGGGGGGTGGGGGGGGGGGGGGGTGGGGGGGGGGGGGGGTGGGGGGGGGGGGGGGTGGGGGGGGGGGGGGGTGGGGGGGGGGGGGGGTGGGGGGGGGGGGGGGTGGGGGGGGGGGGGGGTGGGGGGGGGGGGGGGTGGGGGGGGGGGGGGGTGGGGGGGGGGGGGGGTGGGGGGGGGGGGGGGTGGGGGGGGGGGGGGGTGGGGGGGGGGGGGGGTGGGGGGGGGGGGGGGTGGGGGGGGGGGGGGGTGGGGGGGGGGGGGGGTGGGGGGGGGGGGGGGTGGGGGGGGGGGGGGGTGGGGGGGGGGGGGGGTGGGGGGGGGGGGGGGTGGGGGGGGGGGGGGGTGGGGGGGGGGGGGGGTGGGGGGGGGGGGGGGTGGGGGGGGGGGGGGGTGGGGGGGGGGGGGGGTGGGGGGGGGGGGGGGTGGGGGGGGGGGGGGGTGGGGGGGGGGGGGGGTGGGGGGGGGGGGGGGTGGGGGGGGGGGGGGGTGGGGGGGGGGGGGGGTGGGGGGGGGGGGGGGTGGGGGGGGGGGGGGGTGGGGGGGGGGGGGGGTGGGGGGGGGGGGGGGTGGGGGGGGGGGGGGGTGGGGGGGGGGGGGGGTGGGGGGGGGGGGGGGTGGGGGGGGGGGGGGGTGGGGGGGGGGGGGGGTGGGGGGGGGGGGGGGTGGGGGGGGGGGGGGGTGGGGGGGGGGGGGGGTGGGGGGGGGGGGGGGTGGGGGGGGGGGGGGGTGGGGGGGGGGGGGGGTGGGGGGGGGGGGGGGTGGGGGGGGGGGGGGGTGGGGGGGGGGGGGGGTGGGGGGGGGGGGGGGTGGGGGGGGGGGGGGGTGGGGGGGGGGGGGGGTGGGGGGGGGGGGGGGTGGGGGGGGGGGGGGGTGGGGGGGGGGGGGGGTGGGGGGGGGGGGGGGTGGGGGGGGGGGGGGGTGGGGGGGGGGGGGGGTGGGGGGGGGGGGGGGTGGGGGGGGGGGGGGGTGGGGGGGGGGGGGGGTGGGGGGGGGGGGGGGTGGGGGGGGGGGGGGGTGGGGGGGGGGGGGGGTGGGGGGGGGGGGGGGTGGGGGGGGGGGGGGGTGGGGGGGGGGGGGGGTGGGGGGGGGGGGGGGTGGGGGGGGGGGGGGGTGGGGGGGGGGGGGGGTGGGGGGGGGGGGGGGTGGGGGGGGGGGGGGGTGGGGGGGGGGGGGGGTGGGGGGGGGGGGGGGTGGGGGGGGGGGGGGGTGGGGGGGGGGGGGGGTGGGGGGGGGGGGGGGTGGGGGGGGGGGGGGGTGGGGGGGGGGGGGGGTGGGGGGGGGGGGGGGTGGGGGGGGGGGGGGGTGGGGGGGGGGGGGGGTGGGGGGGGGGGGGGGTGGGGGGGGGGGGGGGTGGGGGGGGGGGGGGGTGGGGGGGGGGGGGGGTGGGGGGGGGGGGGGGTGGGGGGGGGGGGGGGTGGGGGGGGGGGGGGGTGGGGGGGGGGGGGGGTGGGGGGGGGGGGGGGTGGGGGGGGGGGGGGGTGGGGGGGGGGGGGGGTGGGGGGGGGGGGGGGTGGGGGGGGGGGGGGGTGGGGGGGGGGGGGGGTGGGGGGGGGGGGGGGTGGGGGGGGGGGGGGGTGGGGGGGGGGGGGGGTGGGGGGGGGGGGGGGTGGGGGGGGGGGGGGGTGGGGGGGGGGGGGGGTGGGGGGGGGGGGGGGTGGGGGGGGGGGGGGGTGGGGGGGGGGGGGGGTGGGGGGGGGGGGGGGTGGGGGGGGGGGGGGGTGGGGGGGGGGGGGGGTGGGGGGGGGGGGGGGTGGGGGGGGGGGGGGGTGGGGGGGGGGGGGGGTGGGGGGGGGGGGGGGTGGGGGGGGGGGGGGGTGGGGGGGGGGGGGGGTGGGGGGGGGGGGGGGTGGGGGGGGGGGGGGGTGGGGGGGGGGGGGGGTGGGGGGGGGGGGGGGTGGGGGGGGGGGGGGGTGGGGGGGGGGGGGGGTGGGGGGGGGGGGGGGTGGGGGGGGGGGGGGGTGGGGGGGGGGGGGGGTGGGGGGGGGGGGGGGTGGGGGGGGGGGGGGGTGGGGGGGGGGGGGGGTGGGGGGGGGGGGGGGTGGGGGGGGGGGGGGGTGGGGGGGGGGGGGGGTGGGGGGGGGGGGGGGTGGGGGGGGGGGGGGGTGGGGGGGGGGGGGGGTGGGGGGGGGGGGGGGTGGGGGGGGGGGGGGGTGGGGGGGGGGGGGGGTGGGGGGGGGGGGGGGTGGGGGGGGGGGGGGGTGGGGGGGGGGGGGGGTGGGGGGGGGGGGGGGTGGGGGGGGGGGGGGGTGGGGGGGGGGGGGGGTGGGGGGGGGGGGGGGTGGGGGGGGGGGGGGGTGGGGGGGGGGGGGGGTGGGGGGGGGGGGGGGTGGGGGGGGGGGGGGGTGGGGGGGGGGGGGGGTGGGGGGGGGGGGGGGTGGGGGGGGGGGGGGGTGGGGGGGGGGGGGGGGGGGGGGGGGGGGGGGTGGGGGGGGGGGGGGGTGGGGGGGGGAGGGGGTGGGGGGGTGGGGGGGTGGAGGGGGGGGGGGGGGGGGGGGGGGGGGGGTGGGGGGGGAGCCGGGGGTGGCCGCGGAGGTGGGGGGGGGGGGGGGGGGGGGGGGGGGGGGGGGGGGGGGGGGGAGGGAGGGGGGGGGGGGGGGTCCTGAAATCTACCACCATTTCTACGGTTTTAAGTGTGTTCAGTTCTGGATGGCCAGAACTGAAGTGTGTTTTAAGTGTGTTCAGGACTGGATGGCCTTTGCGGTCTCTTCCAACTCGAGGATTCTATGGGACCTCTGATGTCTTGTACCTCCATCTCTCTTCCACTTGGTTTCTACAAAAAGGGTTTTAGAAACCCCCACAAGCCATGCATGCTAACTCCAACACACAGAGCCCCAATACCCCTGGGGCAATCCAGACCTCATCAGCCATGTCTATGGAACTCATTCAACTGGCTACAGTTTAGCCGGACACAAGGAACCCAAGAGTGGCAGCGCCCGGGCAATCGGAAGAGTCCGCACGGACGAAACCGCAGCATTGGCACAAATCTCCCCCTCCATCGATCGCAGCCACCCGCATGACTCAGGCTGCTCGCGGCTCCTTCAACATGACTGCTCATCCCTTTCCTGCTTAGATTTGCTTCGGTTAGATTGGGCGTCCGGCCAGGCGAGTGGGACTCTGCTTCTGCCAGCAGAAGTCAGAATGCGTGCGAGTGCGGACGAGAGAGACAGAGCCAGTCAGCCACCAGCTACAGGACACCAGATCGTGAACACGTGACAGGAATGCTGCCTCATAAGAACATAAGAATATGCCAGCTGGATCAGACCAGCTAGTCCAGCTCTCTGCTACTCGCAGTGGCCCACCAGGTGCCTTTGGGAGCTCACATGCAGGAGGTGAAAGCAAGGGCCTTCTGCGGCTGCTGCTGCTCCCGAGCACCTGGTCTGCTAAGGCATTTGCAACCTCAGATCAAGGAGGATCAAGATTGGTAGCCATAAATCGACATCTCCTCCATAAATCTGTCCAAGCCCCTTTTAAAGCTATCCAGGTGAGTGGCCATCACCACCTCCTGTGGCAGCAACTTCCAAACACCAATCACACGTGTGAAGAAGTGTTTCTTTTTATTAGTCCTAATTCTTCCCTCCAGCATTTTCAATGAATGCCCCCTGGTTCTAGTATTGTGAGAAAGAGAGAAAAATTTCTCTGTGTCAACATTTTCTACCCCATGCATAATTTTATAGACTTCAATCCTATCCCCCCTCAGACGTCTCCTCTCCAAACTAAAGAGTCCCAAACGCTGCAGCCTCTCCTCATAGGGAAGGTGCTCCAGTCCCTCAATCGTCCTCGTTGCCCTTCTCTGCACTTTTTCTATCTCTTCGATATCCTTTTTGAGATGCGGCGACCAGAACTGGACACAGTGCTCCAAGTGCAGTCGACCACGGCTTTATATAAGGGCATGACAATCCTTGCAGTTTTCTTATCAACTCCTTTCCTAATGATCCCCAGCATAGAGTTTGCCTTTTTCACAGCTGCCATGCATTGAGTGGACATTCCCATGGAATGTCAACTCAAAGGGCGACAGAGAAGCAAAGGGGCCCTCCTGAAACCCCAAGACCAGCAACAGGAGAGACCCCACTAGTGACCAACCAAGGGCTTGCGTGTGACCTGCGAGGAGCACCCAGCCCTCCCTCAGGGGCCCACAGTGGAAAGGGGAAGGCACCTCAAATGCCCAGTGAGCCAAACTGCTTCTTTTCTCCTTCGTGCATCTAAGGCACAAGAGAGGTTGCCTCCACTCATGCTGCACGTGGATCTTTACAATGGCTTCACAATATTGGCCATTTTATTTTCAATCCAGAGACGAGGACCAGGAGTCAAAGACAAAGACCTTTATTAGGCATATTTGTGCTACATAAAATTACAACAAGAAAAGGTATAGGCCAGGAATCATGGGTTCAAGGTGCAGGAAAAGAGAATCCACCTGAACATCAGGAAGAACTTCCTGACCGTCAGGGCTGGTGGACAGTGGAAGGCACTGCCTCGGAGGGTGGTGGAGTCTCCTTCTTTGGAGGTTTCTAAAGAGAGGCTGGATGGCCATCTGTCAGGGGAGCTGACAGGTTAAGAGCTCGTGTATCTAATCTGGAGGAACCGGGTTTGATTCCCAGCTCTGCCGCCTGAGCTGTGGAGGCTTATCTGGGGAATTCAGATTAGCCTGGGCACTCCCACACACGCCAGCTGGGTGACCTTGGGCTAGTCACAGCTTCTTGGAGCTCTCTCAGCCCCACCTACCTCACAGGGTGTTTTGTTGTGAGGGGGGAAGGACAAGGAGATTGTCAGCCCCTTTGAGTCTCCTGCAGGAGAGAAAGGGGGGATATAAATCCAAACTCTTCTTCTTCTTCTTCGATTATGTGTTCCTGCATGGCAGGGGGTTGGACTGGATGGCCCTTGGGGGTCTCTTCCAACTCTAGGATTCTACCCGGAAGGCTGCTGACAGAACATCTCTCCAGCCCCTAGAAACTGAAGAATAGCCGGAAGGACACTGAGGATTTCTGCACGAGTACGGAAGGCAGCCCATGAAGCGCAGTGACAGGAGGGTTAGATTCGGGGCATGAGTCTGCCTCCTGAAGGCCCGGGGGAGACTAAAGGGCAGCCGTGGGTGCTCTGCCAAGCGTCAGAGGGGATAAAACGGAACAGCCTCCGATCCATGCCACCCTAACCTGCACGGAGAAACGGCAGGAGACAAATAAAGGCATTTCACATTCTGGCATCAACCCCTAGGGTGGAGAAGCAGGGGCATCTCTAACAAGTTTGCATTAATATGGATTTCCCCTGTGTGGGAGGGGCAGCAAACTGCAGAAATTCTGTTTCTCAGGAGCGTCAGACCACAGCACTAGCCAGCAGCCCACCCTTGAAAATCGCTGGACACCTTGAGGGTCACTAGCAGAAACAGAAAGGGAGAGGAGGCCACATCTGGGTCTCCCCCCATCACAGAGAGCTCCAACTCGGATACCGGATCTTCCTGTTTCCAGCACCTGGCAGGTACCCAGATGTGGCCCTCCAGCTGAAAAGTCTGCCCACCCATCATCTATAGCAGTGATGGTGAACCTATGGCACGGGTGCCAGAGGTGGCACTCAGAGCCCTCTCTGTGGGCACGCGCAAACAGAGTCCCCACCTCACACATCTAGGCTGGCCTGGGCCACTGGGCTCGATTATTAGCATTAAACCTAAGACCTAGTTTTGGGGAAGCAGTGTAGGTAACCCTGTTAAGTGCTGTTAAACCCCACTGATTTTCATGCAAAGAACTAAAGCATGATCCTTTACCTGGGAGTAAGCTCGGTTGCTGACAATGGGGCTTGCTTCTGAGTAAACCTTCCTAGGGTCGTCATTCACCCGTTGGAAGAGTTGCACGGTTGCTTCAAAGCAAAGCCACCGACTACCACCAAGTTTACTCCTGAGTAATGCATGCCTCGGAGCCCACCGTTTTTTCTAAACTAAAACCTCAGTATTCAGGTTAAATTGCCATGTTGGCACTTTGCGATAAATGAATGGGTTTTGGGTTGCAGTTTGGGCACTCGGTCTCGAAAAGGTTCGTCATCACTGATCTATAGCAGTAATTCTCAACCTTCCTAATGCCAGGACCCTTTTAATACAGTTCCTCATGTTGTGGTGACCCCCAACCCTGACATTTATCCATTTTACAGATGGAGAACACTGATGCAGAGAGTCTTAGGCGACCCCTGGGAAAGGGTCGTTCGACCCCCAAAGGGGTCCCGACCCACAGGTTGAGAACTACTGCTCTATAGGAAGAAAGGTGACTTCTGTTTTCAGGGGGTGGGAGTGGCTATGGCTCGGTGGTACAGCAACTGCTTGGCAGGCAAAAGGTCCCAGGTTCAATACCCAGCCCCGCCAGCTAAAAGGACCAAGAAGAAGATGACGGGAAAGACCTCCGTCTGAGACTCCTGGAGAGCCACTGGCAGACATCCTTGATGGACCAATGGTCTTATTCAGTATAAGGCAACTTCATGTGCTCTAAGTACAGTTAACCCCTCCGTTCCTTAACGACACAGGCCCAAGAACACAAAAAAGGTCTGGAGGGTAGGATGGCATTCCTCGCCAGACGTAGTTGGAAGCCAAAAGATGTCAGATTCACGCTGTGTCAGTATCAGTCACGCTCTAATAATATTGTACCCAGGACCTACTGACCAGACTCAACTTCTAAGGGCCCAGGGAGGAAGTCCAGGGCAGGACAAAATCTTTCTGTGCCCCAGGACACGGTGACTCGGGAAGGAGGAACTGGGGGGAAGACGGTTCCATTGTAAGAAAGACCTGCCCAAAATCTAGATCAAAGGCAGGGTCTGGTATCAGACCAGATAATCTCCAAGTATCCCTGGATCCAGTTCACAAAAGGACCGCAAAGCCCAGCAAGTGCGCCAACCGAAAACAATGGTTTTGATCCACAAAGAAACTATAGGCTGTTCAAAGAACAAAGGATGCTTTGTTTCGGAGGGCCTTCAAAACGTAGATCATTCCCAACGGGCTCTGTGATCTTTTCCTGGAAGAGCTGTCAAAAAAAACCCAAACGGAGCTGAGGTGACCATCCAAAACAAGAACGACAATCAATGGTCGCAGCCAGGCGGACTTGGAAAGACTGGCCCAGATCCATCAGAGGAGAAACTCTTTAGTTTGGACTCTTTAGTTTGGAGAGGAGACGTCTGAGGGGGGATATGATCGAAGTCTATAAAATTATGCATGGGGTAGAAAATGTGGACAGAGAGAAAATTTTCTGTCTTTCTCACAATACTAGAACCAGGGGGCATCCATTGAAAATGCTGGGGGGAAGAATTAGGACTAATAAAAGGAAACACTTCTTCACGCAACGTGTGATTGGTGTTTGGAATATGCTGCCACAGGAGGTGGTGATGGCCACTCACCTGGATAGCTTTAAAAGGGGCTTGGACAGATTTATGGAGGAGAAGTCGATCTATGGCTACCAATCTTGATCCGCCTTGATCTCAGATTGCAAATGCCTTAGCAGGCCAGGTGCTCAGGAGCAGCAGCCGCAGAAGGCCATTGCTCTCACCTCCTGCAGGTGAGCTCCCAAAGGCACCTGGTGGGCCACTGCGAGTAGCAGAGTGCTGGACTAGATGGACTCTGGTCTGATCCAGCTGGCTTGTTCTTATGTTCTTAAACAAAAACACCTGGCAGAAAAGAGGTGTGACACACAAAGCAGCTGGAATCACCCAGCCTTCCTTGGCAACTGCCCTGATGTTTCTAAGCTGGGTGAGCCTGACCTCAGGTCAAGTGCCCACGGGGGAACTCAGCACTGACGTGTGGACTCCCTGGGCCATTTGCAGCCCTAGAGGGATTTCCAGGGGCCTCAAACAGAGAGACCCCTGCCCACCAGTGGCTCCCGAGGGGCTTGGATGCCTAACTCTGGTGCCCTTCCGCCCTGCATCGCCTGGGCTCAGCGCTCTGGTGGCAGCAGCTTCTCTCTAGCAAAGAGATTATCGGCAAGATCATCGGTGCCGCTCGATGGCTTTTGCAGAGCAGACTGTTGCTGGGGATGCAGGAGGAGCCAGAGATGATGGCTGGACTCCAGCCCTTTCGTGGTTTGCTGCGGATGCCTAATCAATCGACACATCTCTTTCCTGCCCGACCCAAAGGCCACGATTCTCTTTTCAGCCCCACCTAAAACGTTGCCTCATTTTAATCCCTCAACCTACCCGTCTGCCAGTCCCGAGAGACAGCAAGAATGATGTGGACAAAAACCCTTATAGCCCAGGTGTCCAACTATGGCGCTTCAGATGTTCAGGGACTACAATTCCCATCAGCCCCTGCTGGCACAGCCAATTGGACACCTCTGTTGGACAACTCTGCCTTATAGCTAAACAAGAATTTGAACTCAAGTTTCTCAAACCTACCCTGCCAGGCTTGGCACTCATTCAACATTCAACGCAGTGACTTTTTTCCAGCAAGCCGTTTATGAATGAACGGCACAGAGACTGAACTGACCGCGTGCCCAGGGGCTACGAAAAGCCTGCGAGCTCCGGGGAAACCAGGAGGTGGACTTAAACGTGACGTCCTGCTCTACTCAGAGGCTCACAAACACAATCCGCCACTCACTGAAATGGCAGAGAGGCCCTAATCCCATCATTGTGCCAGTTCTAAAAGAAAAAATAAGCACAGTAACGGAACGCTTCAAATTGTGTGTGGGGGGGGGGGGGGGGGATAGCAAATTCTGGAGTTTCAGGGGCCTCTTCCAACAACCAGAGCAAATGGGCCAGGGGCCACACAGAGCTCTTTTGGTTCTTATTCACAGCAGAAGAAGAAGAGTTTGGAATTGAACCCCCTCCTCTTTCTCTCCTGTAAGGAGACTCAAGGCGGCTTACAAAAGGCGGCTTACAAACTCCTTTCCCTTCCTCTCCCCACAACAGGTGGGGCTGAGAGAGTTCTGAGAGAACTGTGACGAGCCCAAGGTCACCCAGCAGGAATGTAGGAGTGTGGAAACACATCTGGTTCCCCAGATAAGCCTCTGCCACTCAGGTGGAGGAGTGGGGAATCAATCAAACCCTGTTCTCCAGATTAGAGTGCACCTGCTCTTAACCACTACGCCACTACCAGAGGTACACAGGACTCTTCTAACCTTAAATCAAACACATTTCTATTCTAGCACAAGCTGGTTCTGCATTCTCCAAGGAGGAGGAGGAGGAGGAGTTTGGATTTCTATCCCCCCTTTCTCTCCTGCAGGAGACTCAAAGGGGCTGACAATCTCCTTGCCCTTCCCCCCTCACCACAAACACCCTGTGGGGTAGGTGGGGCTGAGAGAGCTCCGAGATGCTGTGACTAGCCCAAGGTCACCCAGCTGGCGTGTGTGGGAGTGCACAGGCTAATCTGAATTCCCCAGATAAGCCTCCACAGCTCAGGCGGCAGAGCGGGGAATCAAACCCGGTTCCTCCAGATTAGATACACGAGCTCTTAACCTCCTACGCCACTGCTGCTCCTAGGAGGGGCTGTGACTCAGTGCAAGAACCGATGCTCAGCATGCAGAATGTCCCAGTTCAGACCCTGGGATCTCCAGTTTACAAGGATTTGGCAGGAGGTGATGGCAAAGGCCTCTCTCTACCAGAGCCCCTGGAGAGAGCGGCCAATCTGAGCAGACGATATTGACCCGTGCCATGTGGGTATTCAGTGTCGGGTATTTCAGATCCTAATCTGACCCTCCTAACCACCCCGCACGGCCTCCTCCTTACGGTGCCCTGTTCAGGACAGTCTGCAGGCTTACAGTGAAACTGCCTTTCCACGGCAGGCCCAGCCCTCTGGAATGGCCTGTGGGGTGGGTGCAGAAGGTGCCTTCACTCAACCGTCCTGCTTTGAAACCCGATAGCCAAGCTCTGCTCTCTTCCTGCCCACATGAGCACCAGAGGACGGCACACACCGAATCAGGCGCTGGGCCCATTCCGGTCAGAACTGTCTGCTCCGACTGGCAGCCGCTCATTTGCATACCCCTTCTCCTCAATGGGTGGAGGACAGATGAACGAACAACTACAGAAGGAGATAAACAATAGTCTCAGTGCAGGACTGTCTGCTCCAGGTTGGAAAATTAATGGAGGTTTGAGGATGGGGATCGAGGAGGGAATTTAGCAGGGTTGTTGTTATTGCTGCTGGTGTCCTTTTACCGCTGTGCTACAGAGAGTGTCTTAACCTACTGCATCTGTATATGGTTCTCCAGTTGCACAGTGGCAGATAGGAAGGCGCTCCAAAGGGTGATCACTACTGCACAGAGGATTATCGGCTGCCCTCTCCCCTCCTTGGAAGAACTCTACAATTCCCGAAGCCTAAAGAAAGCCCAACATATTCTGAGAGACCCGTCTCATCCAGCACACTCTCTTTTTGAACTGTTACCATCCGGGAGACGATTCAGGTCTATCAAAACAAGAGGCTTAGAGACAGCTTCTACTCTAGAGCTGTGGCTATGCTGAACTCCGCGGCTTCGTGTTGATGTGTTTGGGGCTGTGTAGGGAGGGGGTGGAGGAAGGGGACAGTGAGGATGGGGTATGAGTCTGACATTGTGTGCATCAAGGAATGCTGCTGTAAATTTCGTCGTGCGTGCACAATGACAATAAAAAATGCTTATGCTTATTATTGTCTGTTGGCTGTTTGCTGCCCTGAGCCCTGTTGGGGAGGGCGGGATATAAATACAAATATAAATATAAAACAGACATCCCACTGCAAAGCAGCCCTTTTCTCCAGGTAAACTGACCTCTGACACCTGGAGACAAGCCGTAATGCTGGAGGGGGGCAACCCCCCTAAAGTGGCTTAAAAAAAACCTCCCACCATACTGAAACTAAAATTTTGCAGCGGGGAACTTAATGAGATATACCTGGCAATTTCGGGGGGGTCTTTTGCGCCACTTACTGCCTGGTCCTTTTAACTGGAGATGCCGAGGATTGAACCTGCAGCCTCCTGCCTGCTAAGCAGATGCTCAACCACCAAGCCACGGCCTCCCTCACTAAATGGGGGGAGATGGGCTTCTCCTTGGAGTCAGTTTCCACCATTGCAAAACTGCTTCAATCCACTGAGGACCAGAATGCTCTGCCTGCGGAGCTGACGCCTGAGAGCAGGTCCAACCAACAGTCCCGAGATCCCTGTTCTCTGGTCTCTGTTGTCCACGCCTGGGCCTGCTCACGAGCGGTCTGCGCTCTCAGGTAGAGAAGCATCTCACAGTGTCGCCGCCAGCCCACCGCGGCTGCCCCCGTTCTGCAGCAGAGCCTCTTTCTGAAGGAGGGGGGGGGGCTCGATGCAGATTTGTCTGCCGCAAGCAGAGCTCACTGCAGAACCCAGGCCTCTGCCAGAGCTGCAGATAGAAATGATAAGTGACTCCTTAACAGCTGGATTCCTTTCTCCCCTCCTCCAGCCCTACTCAAAAAGCTAAAACATTTTCCTTACTAGGTCATTGTGGAGAAAGCTCCAGGGATTCAGCGCTGCCCTTCGCCCGAGCTAAACAGACACAGGTTAGGGGGCAGAAAGGGCAGCAGCGGCCGAGGTGAGCCCCATCACCTGTACCAGCAGCTGTAAGAACCTCCCCAATGCATCTCTGGGCTGGCTCCTGCCAAACCCTCCATTCATCATCTCAAGAGCAGTCAGAAAGCAATTCCACCCTGGAGTCAATGAGGAGATATGGGAGAAGAGATTACAAAGAATGAACTTACTGCTGTTTGTTTGATAAAACGATGAAAAAATATAGGGGGGAAGGGGAAAAGGGGGAAAATGTATTGTTTGAAAACGAATGAAGAAAAGCATTAATATAAAATGTAATATTCAAATGATACAATAAAAAAATAAAAGAAGAAGAAGAGTTTGGATTTATATCCCCCCTTTCTCTCCTGCAGGAGACTCAAAGGGGCTTACAATCTCCTTGCCCTTCCCCCCTCACAACAAACACCCTGTGAGGTAGGTGGGGCTGAGAGAGCTCTGAGAAGCTGTGACTAGCCCAAGGTCACCCAGCTGGCGTGTTTGGGAGTGCGCAGGCTAATCTGAATCCCCCAGATAAGCCTCCACAGCTCAGGCGGCAGAGCAGGGAATCAAACCCGGTTCCTCCAGATTAGATACACGAGCTCTTAACCTCATATGCCACTGCTGCGTAGGAAATAATTCCACCCCATTCTCTACATGACAGCCCATCTTCGAGAATCTGAGGGGCAGTCAGAGGATGGAGCCAGACTGTTCACGGTTTGCCCCAGAAGGTATTAAATTCAATAAAAAGAGTTCTTGGCTGAACCTTAGGAAGAACTTCCTGACAGTGGGAGTGATTCCTCAGCAGCACAGGCCTCCTCGGGAGGTGGCAGGCTCTCCTCCTTTGGAGGTTTTTGACAGGCCCGGCTCCTGATCCTGATCGTGGTCTGCCTTGCCTAATGGATGTGCCCACTGAGTGATAAGTAGAAGGGGTCTGTCTCCTGCTTTCTTCTGCTTTCCTTTTGATGTCTGCTGCTTGATAACAAATGTAGATAACTACGCGAGACCCTGAGAAACAAACATCCTGACCTCGGGCAACAGGATACGTCCCTTGCACCACAGGGGGGAGATTTCCGCAGGTGGCACAACTTTCTCCCTTTCGCGTCCTTGAGGCGCCTGGGCTCCTAAGCAATCCTTTTCACATTCCTGCTGGGAAAATGGGAGGGGGGCTGAACCAGGGATCAAACGGCCCAGGAAAGCCAGATCGCCAGACGCCAGGGACTGCTGCCTTCAAGAAACGCTACTGATCAAACATCCAGAGTCTGCTTATTGGCTTAAGGACGGAGACCTAACAGTTTTCAAGGAGAGGCTTGATGGCCATCTGACAGCAATGCTGATTCTATGACCGGCTACAAGTTTAGGCAGAGGGTGAGCCAGGGCTCAGCTCTCGTGGCGTTTTCTTGTAAGGCCTCACTGATGCTTCGGGGTCAGGAGGAGGAGGAGGAGGAGGAGGAGGAGGAGGAGGAGGAGGAAGAGGAGGAGTTTGGATTTATATCCCCCTTTCTCTCCTGCAGGAGACTCAAAGGGGCTGACAATCTCCTTGCCCTTCCCCCCTCACAACAAACACCCTGTGAGGTGGGTGGGGCTGAGAGAGCTCCGAGAAGCTGTGACTAGCCCAAGATCACCCAGCAGCTGGCGTGTGTAGGAGTGCACAGGCTAATCTGAATTCCCCAGATAAGCCTCCACGGCTCAGGCGGCAGAGCGGGGAATCAAACCCGATTCCTCCAGATTAGATACACAAGCTCTTAACCTCCTACGCCACTGCTGCAAACACTTATCTGGGGTGCTCTAGGCTGGTCCTTCATTGAGCAGGGGGTTGGACTGGATGGCCTCTATGGCACCTTCCAACTCTGTGATTCTACAGTTGATAACGGGCTCAAAGCTTAGCACTAAACAGCTCTTTGCTGCTGACAACTTACTTGCATGAAGCTTCTGGACCCTCAGTCCATCAAGGTCCGTATTGTCTGCTCAGGCTGGCAGCCGCTCTCTGGGGTTTCAGCCAGAGGTCTTTCATGCCACCTGCCAACTGGTCCTTTAAACTGGGAATACCAAGGATTGAACCCAGGAACCTCTGCATGCTAAACCCTTCCGCTTGGTCCCAGCCCCTCCCCAGTTTCCCCGGACTCATTCTTGAAGCACTCCTCTAACCAGCAGAGTGGCAAGGAACACCTCCTGCGTGGCTAGGCTGCCTGGCTGGAAGGAAAGCCCGCCAAAGGGGACAACTCATCATCCCAGAATGAACGTACAAGAGCAGCAAGCCCGGACCCCACAAACCAGGCGGCAGGTGAGGAGGCTGCCCGCAGCGCCTCCAGGGCTCTGTGGAGAGGAACGAAGACAACGTGGCAGCGGATAAGAAGAAGAAGAAGAGTTTGGATTTCTATCCCCCCTTTCTCTCCTGCAGGAGACTCAAAGGGGCTGACAATCTCCTTGCCCTTCCCCCCTCACAACAAACCCCTGTGAGGTAGGTGGGGCTGAGAGAGCTCCGAGAAGCTGTGACTAGCCCAAGGTCACCCAGCTGGCGTGTGTGGGAGCGTACAGGCTACTCTGAATTCCCAAGATAAGCCTCCACAACTCAAGCGGCAGAGCTGGGAATCAAACCCGGTTCCTCCAGATTAGATACATGAGCTCTTAATCTCCTACGCCACTGCTGAGAGCCTCACTTCTAAGGTGCTGAGAGCCTCACTTCTCTTCAGCTCACACAAACGCCTTCCCTGCACCAGGGGGCACAAGCTCAGACATGCCAATCACATCCATGCTTCCGGGAGTTTGATTCTGCTGTGAGCCTGTGTAGACTAGGAAGAAGCCACCGAAAAACTTAAGAGACAGGGATGAATTCTAACCAAATGTCTGGCCCTCACTGTAGCCCCCGATTCCGAGGAGGGGAGAGGAGGAGGAAAGTTTAGATTTACACCCCACCTTTCTCTCCTGTAAGGAGACTCAAGGTGGCTTACAAGCTCCTTTCCCCTTCTCTCCCCATAGCAGACACCCTGTGAGGCAGGTGGGGCTGAGAGAATTCTGAGAGAACTGTGACTAGTCCAAGGTCACCCTGCAGGAATGTAGGAGTACGGAAACATGTCTGGGTCACCAGGTCAGCCTCTGCCACACAGGTGGAGGAGGAGGAGGAGTTTGGATTTATACCCTGGTTTTCTCTCCTGTAAGGAGACTCAAGGTGACTTACAAGATCCTTCCCTTCCTCTCCCTGCAACAGACACTTTGTGAAGTAGGTGGGACTGAGAGATTCCTGAGAGAACTGTGACTAGCCCAAGGTCACCCAGCAGGAACGTAGCAGTGTGGAAACACATCTGGTTTCCCAGATAACCCTCCACCAGTCAGGTGGAGGAGTGGGAAATCAAACCCAATTCTTCATATTAGAATCCACCTGCTCTTAATCACTACACAGCAGCAGTGGCGTAGTGGTTAAGAGTAGGTGTACTCTAATCTAGAGGAACCGGGTTTTATTCCCTGCTCTGCTGCTTGAGCTGTGGAGGCTTATCTGGGAAACCAGGTTAGCTTGTGCACTCCCACACATGCCAGCGGGGTGACCTTGGGCCAGTCACAGTTCTTCTGAGCTCTCTCAGGCCCACCCACCTCACAGGGTGTTTGTAGTGAGGGGGGAAGGGAAAGGAGACTGTCAGCCCCTTTGAGTCTCCTTACAGAAGAGAAATGGGAGATATAAATCCAAACTCTTCTTCTTCTACACCACACTGGCTCTTAACCTACCTCTCAAAGGTGCTGCAAACATAAAATGAAGGGCATGAAAACCAAGTCAGCTGATTTGAACTTGTGCTCTCTGTGATTGACTAGCTCTGTTGAGCAGGAGCTTCTGTCCTGTGGCACCCACCTTACGAACTGCCCCCGGCTGCAAGAGATCCAGCGGGCATCTCACTCTGCCACCAGCTGCAAAAAAATGATCCCCTGAAAATGCCAGCCACAGATGCAGGCGAAATGTCAGGAGAAAATGCTACTGGAACACGGCCACATGGCCAGGAAACCACACAACACCCCTGCAAAAAAAATGATTTGGTTTCTAGGCCACCTGTAGGCGCCTGCAACTTGCAGCCATTTCGGATCAATTTGGGTTGCCAGTGAATTATGATGTGCTTACAGTACACTGCTGCATTAACTTTATTACTACTTTGATGTATACTACGTGGCATTGAGCCCTCAATTGCTAAATGGGAAACAACTCGTAAATAACAAGGAATACATGATTTTCTCCTTCCGCTCCCGAAAGAAAGAATATGGAGAAATGAAGCGAAGGATCACCAGTCCAACAACACAAACCCACAGGTCTACAGCTAAACATCTGTGCGCTGGCTCATGACAACCTGATCTTCAGCCATGCAGGGCCAAGTTAGATTTGCTGATGATGGAGCCCAAGGATCATGCAACATTTCCCCACAGCCGAAGAAGCCAAAAGGCCCAGAGAACCCCTCAACTAGAAGTTCCCTGATGATGATGATGATGATGATGAAGAAGAGGAAGAAGAAGAGGAAGAAGAAGAGGAGGAGGAGGAGGAGTTTGGATTTATATCCCCCCTTTCTGTCCTGTAGGAAACTCAAAGGGGCTTACAATCTCGTTTCCCTTCCCCCCTCACAACAAACACCCTGTGAGGTAGGTGGGGCTGAGAGAGCTCCGAGAAGCTGTGACTAGCCCAAGGTCACAGACTGCAATTCAGAAATAAGATTTTAGTGTCCCTGGACAGTAGACTAGAAACTCCATACCAGCTGAGTGGGAAAGAAAAGGTCTCCGTGAACCAAGTTTGAAAATATGGAACAGTCAGCACAACTAACTGAAGTGTTGTGGGATTTCCGGGCTGTATGGCTGCGTTCCAGTAGCATTTTCTCCTGAAGATGCCAGCCATAGATGTAGGAGAAAAGTCAGGAAGAAATGCTACTGGAACACGGCCATACAGCCCAGAAATCCCACAATTCCAGCCGAGAAAGCCTTCGACAATAACGGTCACCTGTTTTTACATGAACAGCAAGTTTTAATGCTTTGTCAATAAGCGCAGTTTTTTCCAAAAGGGCAATAAACTGAAACCAAGAAGAAGAAGAAGAAGAAGAAGAAGAAGAAGAAGAAGAAGAAGAAGAAGAAGAAGAGGAAGAGGAAGAGGAAGAGGAAGAGGAAGAGGAAGAAGAGGAGGAGGAGGAGGAGGAGGAGGAGTTTGGACTGATATCCCCCCTTTCTCTCCTGCAGGAGACTCAAAGGGGCTGACAATCTCCTTGCCCTTCCCCCCTCACAACAAACACCCTGTGAGGTGGGTGGGGCTGAGAGAGCTCCGAGAAGCTGTGACTAGCCCAAGGTCACCCAGCTGGCATGTATGGGAGTGAACAGGCTAACCTGAATTCCCCAGATAAGCCTCCACAGCTCAGGCGGCAGAGCGGGGAATCAAACCCGGTTCCTCCAGATTAGATACACAAGCTCTTAACCTCCTACGCCACTGCTGCTCCTAGCTGGAAAGACGGCATGGCAGAGCCTGTCTCTCCACAGAACTTAGCAAGGCTGCCATCTTCTCAGCCTGGAATAAAACTGGCAAAAGAAAATAAACCGAGGCAGATTCCGCGGCTGAACATTCACTTGCAGGTTTCTTCATCTGAAACCATGCTCCAAAAATACAGTCTACCTTTTAAAAATTCACAATGAAGTCCTCTGCGCAGGATCCACAGACTTGGTTTATTGAAATCGGCAGACCGAGACTGGAGTCAATTCCGCACTATTCAACTGCAAATCTAATCTAATAGTCAACCCTTTTCTAATTAAAATATCGATCATTTAAATATCTACCATTAAAACGATACAAGCGTCGTGTAGTCTTAAGGCTTTCCAGCAGAGAAAAATGTCCCTGCAGTGGGTCTCCTCTTGAAATAAAATTCACAAGAAAATAAAAAAAAACCCCATTTCCCAACTCAAGACATAAGAACAAACGTTGCAAAAGAGAGGGCGCGAAATGTCTTTTCTCCAACTGCCAGACTCGCCCTCTAGCAAAAGAGCTTTCCCAACTTGGCCTGCCAATAGTTTATGGCAGGGGTGTCAAAAATGCAGCCCGGGGGCCAGATCCAGCCCCCTGAGAGGGCTGAGCCAACCCTGCTGGATTCACCAGGCCAGATGGGCGGGGGGGGGGGGGGGGGTGATTCACAGGCTTAAGAAGCCCCCTCAAGGCCACTGTACGAGACAAGTTAGTGGACTGAATGGACCCTCACTGGTCTGATCCAGCAGAGCCCTTCTGAGCTTCTTATGAAAGGAAGGCCTTGGCTCTAGTCTATGCCCTGTTGTTGGCCTTCCAGAGAAACGGGTTGGCTACTGTATGAGAAGGGATGCTGGGCTAGATGGGCCCTCAGTGCTCTGATCCAGTTTTCCTACATACTCCACTGTTGCAAAACAAGATCACTAACATGAGGCAGGCCCGCCAGCCAACCAGTTTGCTCTGTAACGCCAGATTAGCGGCACGGCCAACACTTCTCAGCACAGCTGGCAAGACTGTTCGTGGAGAAGGAAGGCAAGAATTTGAGAAAGGTCCACGTGGGACTACTAGCTGACTCCTGCTAGTTCGGCATCCCTTAATGCATAAATAATCTGCATCAAGTGAGCCTGAATTTGCAGTGTTGTTTAAGAAGCAGCCCCTTGTGAGATACCCATCACAGCAAGTCCCATGGGGTTCAGCAAGGGCTCCAAACAGAGGAGGAGGAGGAGGAGGAGGAGGAGGAGGAAGAAGAGGAGGAAGAGGAGGAAGAGGAAGAGGAAGAGGAAGAGGAAGAGGAAGAGGAAGAAGAAGAAGAAGAAGAAGAAGAAGAAGAAGAAGAAGAAGAAGAAGAAGAAGAAGAAGAAGAAGAAGAAGAAGAAGAAGAAGAAGAAGAAGAGTTGGATTTATATCCCACTTTTCTCAAATGTCTGAAAGCGGTTTACAAACTCCTTCCCTTCCTCTCCCCACAACAGATACCATGTAAGGCAAGTGGGACTGGGAGATTTCTGTGTGACTGGCCCAAGGACACCCAGCAGGGTTCATGTGGAGGAGCAGGGAAATCCAGTTCTCCAAATCAGAATCTATCTATTCTCAGGAAAAAGCTGGCTGACACCTGAGGTAGTGTAAAAAGGGACACGTCTAACAATGCTATTTGCAGAACCTTTAGACCTCACAGTTGCGGCAGGTCACCAAGCAGGGGAAGAGACTGCCTTCATGCCCAGCTTGCTCACAGGCTGTGGCTGGCCTCCGTGGAAATCCGGCTGCTGGGCTTAGTGAACAGTGGCTGTTCTCCAGCGGAGCTCTTCTCATTTATTTAATTAAAATATTTATAGCCTGTATTCTTAGCACATCAGCTCCCAAGGCAGGTCCAGGGACCACAGCCGGAATGACACACTTCAAGAAAATGCACACACGTTACGGTTCCCAACCTGGGATTTACTCAATAATAATAAATAAAAGTATTTAGGATGCAAAGGGGAATCTGCTCGGGGAGGGGGTTCCAACTATGAATCTGGAAGTCAGCATGGCTTCGGGGGGTGGGGTGGGGGGGCGTTGGAATAACCTTGAGGAGATCTCAGGCACACGGTCAATGGGACCCTTGCTCCCGAGGGCCGGAAGCCAACGCCTTAATGTTAGGCTGATTCCTATTTGCTTTGCGCCGATTTTTAAGGGAATGGGGGAGAAGTCGGGGGCCTGGGATTTTCTCTCAGGGGCAGGGTGACCAGCACAAAACAGCAGTGGCATAGGAAGTTAAGAGCAGGTGAACTCTGATCTGGAGGAACCGGGTTTGATTCCCAGCTCTGCCGCCTGAGCTGTAGAGGCTGATCTGGGGAATTCAGATTAGCCTGTACACTCCCACACACGCCAGCTGGGTGACCTTGGGCTAGTCACAGCTTCTCAGAGCTCTCTCAGCCCCACCCACCTCACAGGGTGTTTGTTGTGAGGGGGGAAGGGCAAGGAGATTGTCAGCCCCTTTGAGTCTCCTGCAGGAGAGAAAGGGGGGATATAAATCCAAACTCTTCTTCTTCTTCTTCTTCCCACCCTCACCCATGGCAGCCAGAAGCCACTGCAAATGGGGATCACACACACACACACCCCAAAATCCTAAATTTCCTCTTATTATACTTCTATTAAAAGGTTCAGCGTTTGGGGCTTGGGGAGCCAAAAGTCATAGATCTGGGGCAGTTTGTCAAATATTTATTTATTCATTTATTGGTTGGATTTATAGGCCTTAACATACAAACCACGTAACCCACTGGCAGCCAATTTAAGTGTGGTATTTCTTATTTGTATAATAATGTATATATATGTGTTTAATAAGTGATGGATTCAATAAGACATTGAAATGAGCTATGAATTGATATGATGTAATATCCATTGACAGATTACCTATAGAACACCTCATGTACAAGTAAATGGCAAATTGGCACTGATGAAGGCACCGAAGAGCGCAATTTCGTGCGATGCGTTCCTGCCAGCAATGAATTGAAGACTGCAATATTTATGACTGAACTTTGTTATCAATTGCAAGAACTTGGATTTATATGAATTTGGATTTATATGAATGTGGATACACCTTTGAAAGGACTATTGAATGAAAAAAGAGAAAAGGTTTAGTTTAGATTATTGAATGAAAAAAGAGAAAAATAATTCATGTGATGATACAACAGTGAATTATATTATTGTATGTTATGAGCATTGTTCCTTATTATACAAATAAGAAATACCACACTTAAATTGGCTGCCAGTGGGTTACGTGGTTTGTATGTTAATGCTTATTTAGACGTTACCTACATCTTTGTTACCTGGATTTATAGGCCGCCTCATCCCCAAAGGGCTTGAACTGTGTAGCACCCATATTCCCAACTGCAAGACCTAGAGCAGACCTAGAGCTAGACTGAAGGAACCACTAAATCTCTCCGCCGGTATGCGATGGGCCCAACCAGGGGAAAACGGCCAACTGGAATTTCCCTTTGAAGTGGCTGTACAAAAGGAAGGCCTTGTCAACCGGCTACCTACTGTTTGAAACACTCTTTCCTGGAATACTGTGTTCAGTTCTGGGCACCGCAATTCAAGAAGGATATTGACAAGCTGGAACGGGTCCAGAGGAGGGCAACCAAAATGGTACAAGGTCTGGAGTCCAGGCCCTACAACAGTGATGGCGAACCTTTTTGAGACCGAGTGCCCAAATTACAACACAAAACCCACTTATTTGTCACAAAGTGCCAACACGGCAATTTAATCTGAATACTGAGGTTTTCCTTTAGAAAAAACGGTTGGCTCCAAGGCGTGTGTTACTCGGGAGTAAGCTTGGTGGTAGTCGGTGGCTTTGCTTTGAAGCAACCAAGCAACTTTTCCAATGGGTGAATCACAACCCTAGGAGGGTTTACTCAGAAGCAAGCCCCATTGCCAGCAACCAAGTTACTCCCAAGTAAAGGATTGCGCTTTAGTTCTTCGCATGAAAATCAGTGGGGTTTAACAGCACTTAACAGGGTTACCTG